>NW_022631067.1:10087184-10418186 GCF_010015895.1 Lontra canadensis | reverse complement strand
AAAAAAAAAACAAAAAAAAAGGAAGAAAAAAAAGAAAAACAAAAAAAAAAAGAGAAAAGGAGAACAAAAAACAAAAAACAAAAAACAAAAAAAAAAGAAAAATTCATCTCATCAGCAGAGGGCTAAAAACCTGTATGGATAATTTGTGCTTGTTGTTATCATTGTCTTAGATTGAGAATTAAAAAAAAAATTATAATAATCGGGGTACCTGGGTGGCTCAGTCAGTTAAGCGTCTGCCTTCAGCTCAGATCTCAGGGGCCTGGGATCGAGTCCCATGTTGGGCTCCCTGCTCAGTGGAGAGTCTGCTTGTCCTTCTCCCTCTGCTCCTACCCCTGCTCGTGCTCTCTCTTGCTCTCCCTGTGTCAAATAAATAAATAAAATCTTAAGAAAAAAGTACAATAATTTTTGACTGTTTTCAATATTTTGGGGTATTGAAACTGTCATCTGTAACCTTTTTCCCTATTTCGTTGTTTTTTTATTTTTATTTTTTAGATTTTATTTATTTATTTCAGAGAGAGAGAAAGCATGAGAGGGGGGAGGGTCAGAGGGAGACGCAGACTCCCCACTGAGTAGGGAGCCCAATGCAAGACTCTAGCCCAGGACCCTGAGATCACGAACCGAGCCAAAGGCAGACACTTAACCGACTGAGACACCCAGGTGCCCCCATTATTTTTTATATATAAAAAAAAATTCTCTGTCTCTATTACAATTACCATGACTGTAGCATATTGACTGCACTTGAGTTCCTGTCTGTTATTGTAATATCTGCTTAATTGATTTGTACATGAGAAATTAAAATATTATTCCTTTATGTTGACATTAGAAAACCTTACTTCAAAGAATAATTGTAGCTCATTGTAACAATACCAAGACGATTCTCATCAGTGAATGTGTAAAACTGAAGTACGATGCAGAGATTGACCTGATTACATAGCTCTTTTACTTACCACTGGAGACAGGAGACAGTTTAATACATTGCACAGTTTCATTCAGAACCCATTCTTTTGTTAAAGCTTTTGGTAGGCAGAGCCTAAGAGATGCAATCTCCCTTGATTTTAGCAAGACTTAAAATAAGAAGTTAGGAAGCATGGAAAGGAAAAAAAAAAAAACTATTGTGAAGACAGACAATGGTAAGCATTCATCCCTTGGAGATGAGCTCAGCTCGCTCAGAAATCTCAGTGGATTCAATGCTGTTTGCTTACTGTGCCCTCATACCCCATTTCTGCCTTTATGGAGAAAGGAATCACAGTGGATGGAAAGAGGAGCTGGCTAGATCCAGGTCTATACTTTCCTTCCGCTACTTCCTGTGTAAACTTGCGCAAGCCCCTCCATCCCTCTGAGCCTCTGTTTCCTCATCTGTGTAGTGGGGACAGTAAGAGCTATGGCATAGGTTATTGTGTTTATCACATGAGAAAATGCTGTCATGGCCTAGGACTCCGATGTTGAGCCAGACTCAAAGCTGAGTAAGAAATGCCACTTGCCTTTAACTAAGTTACAGTTCAGCAGGCATTTGAAAACTGATTTGCTATGATTCAGGCATAATATAGTGATTTCTTGCTTGCTGCTAATGGATATTATTGCATTATTCTAGAGAGAGATAGTATGGTTGGAACTCCATACGGAAAAGTGGGAAAATGCTCTTTGGGACGGTTTGAGTGTGCTAACACGCAATCAAATAAAACATCTCAAGATTTAAAACCTAGTAATAACCTTCCTCTCTCCTATTCTATCCCTACCTTTGCCTCTATAAAAGATAAAACCACACAGTCAACATCAAAACTCACAGTGGTTACTACCCAATTGAAAAAAAATGGACAAAGGATTTAAATAGACATTTGTTATGGGTTGAATTATGTCCCCTCCCTCCAAATTAAATGTTGACATGCTAACCCTAGTATCTCAAAATGTGACAATATTTAGATAAGGTCTTTAAAAAAGTAATTAAGAGTAAATAAGGTTACAAGGGTGGCCCTTCATACAGTAGGACCGGTGTCCTTATAAAGAGAGATTAGGACACAGGTAGGCACAGAAAAAAGACCCCATGAAGGCATGGGGAGAGGACAGCCCTCTACAAACTATGCAGAGAGACCTCAGAGGAAAGCAAATTTGCCAACACTTTGAACTTAGACTTCCAGCTTTCAGAACTGAGAGAAAATAAATTTCTCTTGCTTAAGCCACCTGGTCTGTGGTACTGTTACGGCAGTTCTAGCAAACTACTACACTTCTCTACAAATAGCCAATGAGCGCATGAAAAGATGTTGAATATTACTAGTCAACAGCGCAATGCAAGTCAAAACCATGAGACACCATTTCATACCTACTACAGTGGCTATAATTAAAAAACAACTCCAGGGGCACCTGGGTGGCTCAGTGGGTTAAAGCCTCTGCCTTCGGCTCAGGTCATGATCCCAGGGTCCTGGGATCGAGCCCCGTATCGGACTCTCTGCTCAGTGGGGAGCCTGCTTCCTCCTCTCTCTCTCTGCCTGCCTCTCTGCCTACTTGTGATCTGTCTGTCAAATAAATAAATTAAAAAAAAAAAACTAAAAAAAAACAAAAAATAAAAAACAACTCCAAACAGAAAATAAGAAGTGTATTGGAACCCTTCCACGTTGCTGATGGGGCTGCAAGTGAGTGCAGCTGTGGAAAACAGTTTGGTGGGTTCTCAAAAAACTAACTGAACATATGAGCTAGCAATCCCACTTTTAGGGATGTATACCAAAGAACTGATAAGAAACTCAAATAGATACTTGGGGGCCGGTGTTCACTGCAGCATTATTCACAAGCGGCAAAAGGCGAGAGCAACTGAAGTACCCATCAGTAAATGAATTGACAGACAAAATTCGTGCATACATACCATAGTATATTTGTCAGCCATAAAAAGGAATTAAGTTTTAACACACATCGCAACACGGATGAACCTTGAGGATATTATGCTGAGTCAAGTAAGCCAAACACAAAATGATAAACGTTTTATGATTCCACGGACATGAAATATCTAGAATAGGCAAATTCAGAGGGACCGAAAATTGGCTAGTGCTTACCTGGAGATGGCGGGGGGTGGGTGGTGAGAGGAAAAGGGAAGGATGGGGAATTATTGCTTCATGAACAGAGAGTTTATATTTGGGGAGATGAAGAGTTTTGGAGATGGATGTTGGTGATGGTTACACAGTACGAAATACTTAATGGTCCAGAACTGTGCACTTAAAAATGGTTAAAACTGGGGCGCCTCGGTGGCTCAATCCATTAAGCATCTGCCTTCGGCTCAGGTCATGATCCCAGGGTCCTGGGATGGAACCCTACATCAGGCTCCCTGTTCAGTGGGGAGTCTGCTTCTCCGTCTCCCTCTGCCTGCCACACCCCCTGCTTGTGCTCTCCTGCTCTGTCAAATACATAAATAAAATCTTCTTAAAAATTGTTAAAGCAGCAAATTTTATGTTATATATATATTTTATGATAATAAAAATGATCTTACCCAAAATGGTTCAAATGAAAGGTTTTATGTTATACATATTTCACAACTTAAAAAAAATGAATAATGTGGGACGCCTGGTGGCTCCCTTGGTTAAGTGTCTGCCTTCGGCTAAGGTCATGATCCCAGGGCCTTGGGATTGCTCTGCATTGAGCCCCCGGTTCAGTGGGGAGTCTCATTCTCCTTCTGCCTCTGCCTGCCATTCCCCCCTGCTTGTGCTCATGCTGTCTCTCTGACAAATGAATGAATAAAAGCTTAAAAAAACGAATAATGTAATATACCAAACCTATTGAATTATACACTTTAAGTGGGTGAGTTATATGGTATGTGAATTATATGTCAAGAAAGCTGTTAAAAAAAACCAAAAACCCTCCAAAAACCCACAGTGGTTGAGAGAAGGAAGGCGAGGGAGAATGGGTGAAAGGAGCCTTCTGGGATTTTCCTTGATTTGCTTCTGCCTTCTAACCCACAGCGGAGGCTCCGGGAGCAGGGGCACAGCGGAGACTGCTGAACAATTTCAAGACTGGAAGTCAACACCGTCCGGGCCCTGCTTCCTGGACGGACCAGCCCTCAGCCCCGGGCTCAACTCGTGCATCTCCTCCAGCCTCCTACATGTCAGATGGCACCTGCTTTCTGTCACCGCGGCACGCACTCCCCGAGACACTCCACTCGTAGATCAAACATCAATAAAGGGCCCAGCGTCGGGGCCTCTAAGCGGGATTGTTATTTACTGTTACGTAGGATGATTCTGACTGCCTCCACGCCCCCGGGGCTGTAAGATGGTATTTGCTTTCGGGGCTTGACTGGAAGGTAGTTCTTCACGATCATAAAAACAAGTTGAAATCAACTCCTGTGATCTGGCCTGCTGTGGCCAGCTGCACTCTCTGCTTTTCCATTATGCATGATTCTCGACTGCTCATACTGGAGGAAAAGATACACAATTCCATTAGTGCTTCCTGGGGTTATGCCAAGCATTTCCAGGCTACTGCTGCTAATTAATGTTAATACGGAACTGCTTGCATATTTACGTCCTTGACACATGCATCATGAAGGTGGCACAACGGTTCTCTTATTGAGGACTGATCAGGCCCATTGAAGCTGATTGGAAAGCTAGAGAGACAGGGCTTTGCGACGGATGGCTCTGGCAATGCCGCTTCAGTTATTTCTTTTTAAGATTTTATTTATTTGTTTGTCAGAGAGAGAGAGCACAAGCAGGGGGAGGGAGCAGCAGGCAGCGGGAGAAGCAAGCTTCCCGCTGAGCAGGGAGCCGGATGTGGGACTCAGTTCGAGGACCCTGGGATCATGACCCGAGCCCAAGGCAGACGCTTAACCGACTGAGCCCCCAGGCGTCCCCGCTTCACTTGATTAAACAGAGGTCGGCTGTGTAGGTGACTGTCTGGGGGCTGCTGCTACTCACATGTATGTGCTCCGGCTGTTTAGTACCGTCCCTCTTCCCGGCTCCTCCTGCCACATTTATGGCATTTGAAAACCAGTGTGGGGCCGGGACCCGTGTTCATTCATCCATGATCTGTCCACTCTTTCTGGTTCCAAGCTCCTCCCTGAATCACACACATCGTGCACGTAACCGCCCCAAACAGTGATCTCCCTCCTCCTTTCGGCTTTCTAACCTCCCTTCCTTTTTGCCTCCACTCTACTTTCTGCTCTCTTCTGTCTCCTTAATTGTCCTCATTTTTCAAAGTCAAAGACTAGAAGTGAGGGCCAGGGAGAGTGAAAGAAGCAAGGCAGAGAAGCCAGTAGAAGGGAGGGATGCTTGGCTGGTCACTGCTGAGGGCAACGGGACCAGTGTCCTCAGCCCTTCTGAGCTGCTGGAGCAGAACCGTCTGTTCAAGGTCTTGGAGGAGCATCTATCCTATGTCTATCACTCTGGGTTGCCCTGAGGATAGTAACTGCTCCCGGAACTCCCAAGCTCTGCCTGGAAGTGGACGGTGTTGGGGAGGCTCCTTGCCAGAGGAGCCGAGAGGTGCAGGGTGAAGGTAAGGTCCTCGGGCAGACAATAGACTGAGTGAAAGCTCCTTCGGGCTTCTGTCTACACCTGCAGCTGGAGTTCAAGGTAAGGTGGGCACAGGAGGCATCTGCTGTATCATCCAGTATACAAGAAGCCCCGTCTCAGCTGTCCCAGTGAGCCCTGACTGCCCAAGGATGTCTGTCTGGGTGGCTTTCTCGTTTCCACCTGAACCCTCCCCGAGTTTCTCCCCTCACTGTCACACGCAGTCACAGCTCAGCAATCATCCATTCAAGCATTTGTGAGTGCGGGAGCAGGCTCTTTGCTGGCGCTGGGGGAAAAAGAAAATCAAGGAAGGGACTATGTCTTAGAAGCAAGACATGAAGGCATGGTCCCTCAAACAGACTGTAATGGGAGACACGTGCACCGGGTAAAAAGGCTCACGCACTTATCTGAGATATTTACCCCCGCCCCTCCCTCTCCCTCTTTCTTTCCCTCTCCTGAGGACACAGCGAGAAGGCAGCTATCTGCAAGCCAGGAAGAAGGTTCTCACCAGGAACCTAACGGGCTGCACCTTCACTGGGATCTACCAGCCTCAGAACCATGAGACAGAGTGTTATTTAAGGCTTCCAGTCTCTGGTGTTGGGTTATGGCAGCTCGAGCTGACTGGGACACCTTACAGACTGGCAGGAAGGGGTGGGACCCAGGGACACGAATATTTGAAGTTCCCCAGGTGATTCCAGTGCAGGTAAGTCGTGAACCTGCCTTGGTAAATACAGACAGTTCAGTCTTCTCATTTGATAGCTGGGAAGATTGGCCCAGAGAAATGAAGCCATTTGCTCAAGTCTCCTGCCACCGGGACGGCCTCCCGCTGGTCCTGCTTCGAGCCATTACCCACACAGCGGTCAGAGTGACATGTAAAGACCTAAACTAGAGCAAGACAGTCCTTTTGTCAAAACCCATTAAGGGCTTGCCATTATTATACCTATGAAATCTGAAACTTAAGCAGTACAGGTAATTCCTGTAGGTTTTTCACCTGGCTTCCCCAAATGATAACATTTTACAAAACTGTAGTCCAACCATCAAATTCAGGAAATTAATAGTGATGCAATAGTCTTCTCCAATATACAGACTTTGGTTGAATGTCCCCTAACTGTCCCAATAATGTCATTTTTTGGAACCAGACCATACGTTTAGTTGTCTTTTCTCTTCAAGTCTTTCATCTGGAAGAGTTCCTCAAGTTTTGTCTTTCAAGAACTTAATGTTTGAAAATTATGGGCCACTTGTTTTGTAAAATGCTCATTTTGAATTTGTCTGATTATTTTTTCATGATCAATTCAGATGATGCAGTAATAGGCAAGAATACCAGAGAAATGATGATACGTCCTTCCCAGGGCTTCCTATCAGGAGGCATATGATGATGATTATCATACGCCATTACACCTGTTAACTTTGGTTGAGCTGGTTAATGTGATGTCTGTCAGGATTATTTGTTCGTTTTTTAAAGATTTTATTTATTTATTTGACGGACAGAGATCACAAGTAGGCAGAGAGGCAGGCAGAGAGAGGTGGGGGAAGCAGGCTCCCTGCCAAGCAGAGAGCCCAAGACACAGCTTGATCCCGGGACCCTGGGATCATGACCTGAGCCAAAGGCAGAGGCATTAACCTGCTAAGGCACCCAGGCGCTCCCTGTCAGGTTTTTTCACTGTAAAGCTACTTTTTTCAAAATATCAAACTGTTACCATGACGGAAAGTCCTGCTATGATCTGGCCTCTATTTACCTCTAGGTTCTGTCTCCTTCCACTGTTCCTTTCTTTCAGTTCCCCAAATACACAATCTCTTTCCTACCTCCTGGCCTTTGTTCAAGCCGTGCCCTCTTCCAGGACCTCCCTTCCCCCTCCCTTTGCCGGCTAGCTCCTTCTTATAATTTAGGCCTCAACCTTTTGGGGCCCCACAATTTAATGTAGGTCCTCCCCTGATTATTTCTTGAGGTCTTTTGCATTGATTCTTACAACACTTATCTACATTTTAAATTACACATAATCTGTTCAAAGTCTTTCTCCCCAGCTAGACTTCAGGCTACTTGGGGGGGGGGGTTCCTTGTCACTTCTGTTTACTATTATGTATCTAGAATTTAGCACAGTCAGTGCTTGACACAGAATAGTCCCTCAGTGATTTTTTTTTCCTCAGTGATTATTTTTATGTAAAGGTGCATACTACAATTTTTAGATCCATTTCTAAACTTCAGTGAATATGCTCTATGCAAAAATGAGGGATTTGGGTTAATCACCCCAACTTTTACAGCAGTTATGAATTGGTCTACATTCTTTCTTCGGTCTTTTCAAGCTTATTGCTCTTAACACAGGAACGTCAGGGACTGGGTAGACTGGGGTGGGTAGCAAGGTGCTGGTATTTCCCAATTACGAAAACAAGAAAATCACCCAAATACAAAGCAAAGATTCTCTTCTACCCAGTCTGCTGCACCCGCACGGCACATAAATACACACACGCTCTCATACACGGCTGTCACAGAGGTAGCAATCATGGTGGTTTGGTTTTATATGGACGGATTCTGCATTCCCTGTCTTAGGCTCTTTGCTCTGAACAGAGACTTAGAAAGCCTCTTCTTCTTCTTCCTTTTTTTTTTTTTTTTAAAGGGCAATTCCTTTCTTTTGCAACCCTTTCAACTATAAATCAAAATGTCTCTACTGTGTTTTGATGCAAAGGAGCAAGTCCATGGCCTCTGGGAGCTTCTTGGCCACTCCCTAGCTAGACCTTGGGCAAAATAGATGACACAAATCATATTTTCTCATTCTCCTTTGGTCCCCCATAATCCTACATGTCACTTGCCCACTCCCCACAACACACACTGAAAGAAATTCACCCATAGCCAGCCTAAGGGTTGATGATGGTGCATCCTTCCCTCTCCTCACACTGCTGTTCCACTTTTCCCTTTCACTCCCCCACCTGGACCCCCCATCCGTCATCCTGGTGCCACCCCTGGCTCCCACCCTTCTCCAGGGGCCATGGGGCCACAAGGAGAGAAAGACTTTCATGAATTTCTGAAGCATCCACGCACACTAGCCTTCTGCCAGAGCTTGCTCTGAAGGCCAAAAGCTTGGAATTTCTCCAAGACAGGGACAGAGGGTTGGGCCGAGGTCACTGAAACGTCGTTCTTCATTTTTCTCGGTGGAGCTTAACCTCAGTGCTATACCCTTTGCCCCCTCACTGGGTGTTCACCTCTTTGCTGCCTTTGCTGGTGGTGTCGAGCTGGAGAGGTCACCACACCTTTCACTGGGAGGGGAGGTGGTCAGGGGGCAACGAGATCTGCACCCGCTGGTACCGGGGGTTGCCAGGTGTTCAGGCTGATCTTGCTGTTGGATGGCAGCTGTCGGAAGGCCAGACCAAGCTGTGTAAGCTGAGTGTACGTGTGTTTCTCTGCCCTGGAGACCGAGGGAACCCCAAAGGTCATCTGCCTTCCTCGTTTAACAAGATGATATGCCCTCAAGTAAAAGATGGGTATCTGCAGAATTGCATCATCTAAACCCCTGCCCAGAGAGCAGTGCTGGTGAAGAACCCGCCCCAGAAAGCCAGTGCTGGGGTGAATGGCATGTCTCCAAAGTTAGGGGGCCTGTGGGTCATGCAATGCAGTGAGAACCACAAGCCATTGGTGCATCCACCACAGCCGCTGGCAATTCTCCAGTACTGCAGGGTGCTCGGCGGCAGGAGATGAGCTAATTGTGAAGAAAGTGGAGTTGACGCATGTGGGAAGAAGACAACCTTTACCTTGACAACATACTTACAGCTTTAGTTAGTTCACACATTGCTGACTAGATGGCGCTGATAGAGTCAAAATGTAATCGAGAATTGAGGCAATTACCCACATTACTCAAGTCACAGAAAACCTTTTTGTACAATCAGCAGGATATTTCTTTCTAGTGAAAGTAATTGGAAACCTTGAATTATAGTGCTAATCCTCTCAGTTAATTTGGCACTTGGAGATATGGCCCATATTTCCAGAACAAAACACTTTCTAGAGGCACTTCCCCTAAAACATACGGCTTTAGCTTGTCCCCTACTCTTTCTAGTTCCTTTACCCTTCTTGGCTCCGATATATTGTGTGCGAGAAACAAGGACTCAGCCGGGCTTTTGTGTCCTACCAAAAATTACACTGTGCTTTGCGTTTGTTTTTTCCTCAGTGAGAACTGTGAAAGTCCAGTTTGTAAAGGCTTGATGTTAGCCTTTGTTGTCTGGATGGCATGTAAGCATCATCTTTGGCAGGTGTCTTAGTCTGTCGGGGATGCTGTAACAGAAACCCACAGACAGCACCTTATAAATAACAAACATTTATTTCTCATGGTTCTGCAGGATAAGAAGTCCAAGATGAAGCCACTGGCATATTCGATGTCTGCTAAGAGTCTGCTTCCTGGACACTTTTCTTTTCTTTGTAACCTCACATGTTGGAGGGATGAGAAAACTCTCCGAGATCCCTTTAAAAAAGGACACTAATCCCATCATGGGGGCTTTGCCCTCATGACCTAATCACCTCCAGAAGGTCCCCACCTCCTAACACAATCTGACCCCTCGAGGGTCAGAATTTCAACATGTGAGTTTTTTTTGGGGGGGAGGGGACACAAAATTCAGTCTTTTTTACAGGTGATGAATTATATCTAAATAGAGCTTACATGGGGGTGCCTGGGTGGCTCAGTGGGTTAAAGCCTCTGCTTTCGGCTCAGGTCATGACCAGGGTCCTGGGATCGAGCCCCACATCGGGCTCTCTGCTCAGCAGGGAGACTGCTTCCTCCTCTCTCTCTGCCTGCCTCTCTGCCTACTTCTGATTTCTGTCTGCTAAATACATAAATTAAAAAAATCTAAATAAATAAATAAATAAATAAAGCTTACAACCATGTTATTAGGTTAGAAACAGAGTTACTTGAAGTCTGCAGTCATGTACACAATAAGAGGGTAGGAATCATCACTCCCAATCTCCCCCTTCCCTGAGGATGAGAGCCACAACCAAAGTTTTTCTTTCTCTTCCCTCTGGCAGCCCCCCAACAGCTAGATGTTGGTCCCAATCGCACCATACTGGTCCTCAAAAGACACCTGTCTTTTTGTGTGTGTGAATTTCACAATTTCACACCCACTGTTAGAACCAGAAATATGTTTTTCTCACTGGCTTGAGTTTAAACAGTTCTGGGGATGTTATGGCAGAAGGACAGTTTTCTCTATGGTTAATATAGCAGGAATCTTGTAAAACCTCAATAAATGTGTTGGTTGCACTGAACAAAAACACACACCATAAGCACTTAGGTTTGCACAGTGCATTTACTTTCCAAGTGGTCATTGATCTCTCGTTGTACGTGTTCTAGTTTATAGCACCTTTGGCCCACGTGATCCGGGGGTCTACTCTTCCAGAACAAAAAAATTCACCTAAAGGAAGGGATGGGTTTAATTATAAAAGACACTAACCATGATAATCCATGCTAAGAGCGGGAAGATTCCTAGACACAGGAGGAAGACAGTGGCTGTGTCCATCTTTTCAAAGGACAAAGGACGAGTTCAGTAATTACCGGGCAGCTCCCTTTACCTGCTGTACCTGGATGTGACTAGGATGTGTCACCCCTCAAGCAACTTGTGATCACACAGAAAAGCAAAAGGTGAGACAGAACAATCAGGCTGGCTTTGTGTCGAGCAGATGAATTCTTTTCTACAAGAGACAGAAGGACCCAGCAGAATGAAGTGTGTGCATCTTTCCATAACAACATTTTCACCTTTGGGCTGGGAAGGTTTGGGCTGAGTCCTGCTACTCTTTGGTAAAGGGTGAGTTACTGAGTAACTTCCTGTCAGCCTGGAGAGGAGCACAACTGACTGAGACATCAGAGAGGTCAAGTCTCTGGGTTAATTTTGTATAATCGTTGCTAGGAGACAGGCCACGCCCAGTAACAGCTCTCACCTCCAGAGACCGCGTGACTGCTTTTAGTGTTCCCCTTCCTGCACTGGGTCTCTCTGATATCAGTGAGCCAGTGATCGTGGTGGTCACGGCTTGTGCCCACATCTCTAAGACCAGTGGGAAGTGGCAGCTAACTAGATATTTTCTCTTTGCACCTTTGTGGGGGAAGGATTCCTGAATGTTTGCAAAACTGGCAACAGGCATATTCTGTTTGAAGATAACCCTCCTTCCTAAGTTGTATTTAGACTTTGTTGAAAAACCTCCCCCAGGCCCCTGCAACTGACACTTTTTAATGACACAGTTTGGAAATTTGCGAGTTAATGATAACACGTAGGAGACTTCAGAAAGCCTATGTACCACCTGAAACATGCAGAATAGGAATTTTAGGACACAGCTGACATTGAGAGACGTGAATCTGAGGGACGCACACACACTCATTTCTCATTACTACGAAAAGCACATTGGGAGGAAAAGGGAATCCTAGTTCCCAGAGCCAGCGTTTCTCTACCACCAGACGTTTTAAATGCACTGTTATCACAACCCCATATGACGACAGAGGTATCCTAAGAATCCCAAGGTCACAAAGGGAGGAGATGGGAGAGTTGGGACCCAAACTTGGCTTTGTTTGACTCAAAGCCCATTTTTAAATCTCCACCCCTCCCAATTTCAATCTCTTGAAATAAAGAACACCAGCAACCTGGTTTTTAACCTTTCACAACTCCTTTTATCCTTGGACAACCCATACACACATGTAAGCCTTAAATTTTTGTTTACTTTATAAAAAAGGGAACACATTTGCATAGTTCTCTGTAATTCATATTAAGGTCATACTAAGTACGTCTTCCACTTTTTTTTCTAAGGCCTAGAAAAGTCTAGGAAATAAGAAACTTCTCTCATCCAAAAGTTTGAAAGCAGCAATAACACTAAATGGACTATGTGCCTTTTTAAACACCAGCTTGTTAAGATTCCAATCTCATCCCTTGGTATTGGTGTCTTGAGGTGTTCTACTTCTTGGATTGCTTTTTGTAATACTAATTTGCTTTTAGATATTCAAATGTATTATTATAAAGTGCATCTAGTATTTTTGAAACTTAATATAGTTCATACCTATAGTAAAATCTATTTATTCATTCCTATGAATTATATATTAGCTTTCTCTTTTTTGGGGGATTATGTTTTTGCAGGATTTTCTGTTTTAGGAATCTTTTCAAATAACAAGTGTTGGTTTTTATCATTCCTTCCATAATTTTTATCTCTTCTATTCAATTGTTTTCAGCTTTTATCTTTTAAAATCAATTTTCTACCTTTATTTTTGGCAAATTTTATTCTGTTTCCTTAAACTGAAAAACTTAGGGGAAGTCTACTGTAGTGATTAAGTTCATGAACTGAACACTAGCTATTTTGGTTCAAAGTTTGGCTTTGCCATTTACTAGCTTCGTGACCTTGGATAAGTTAATTTAACTCTCTATGCCTAAGTTTTCTTACCTGTAAAATGGGTTGTTGTGAAGATTAAATGAGTTAATATACGTAAGTTCTTAGGAAACTGCTGGTACATAGTATCTACTTGATATAAATATTTAGAAAGAACAAAATGTACCCTTTTAAATAGTAAGAGCTAAGGTGATATTATTATTATTATTTTTATTCCAGTAGTTAAACACAGTGTTATATTAGTCTTGGGTATACAATATCATGATCCAACAATTCTGTACATTACTCAGTGCTTATCTTAATAAGCATATTCTTAATCCCGTTCACCTATTTCACCATCCCCCACCCATATTCCTACTGATAACCCTTCTGATAATCATCAGTTTGTTCTTTATAGTTAAGAGTCTGCTTTTTGGTTCATCTCTTTTCTCTTTGTTGGTTTTGTTTCTTAAATTCCTAATATGAGTGAAATCATGTGGTATTTGTTTTTCTGTCTGACTTATTTCACTTAGCATAATACCTTCTAGTTCCATCCACATCATTGCAAATGGCAAGATTTCATTACTTTAAAACGGCTAATAGTCCATCGTGTGTGTGTATGTATATATACGTATATATACATATATACATACATACGTACATATATATACATACATATAAATACATATATATATATATAGACACATATACACACACACACTATTTTTTTTAATCCATTTATCTATTGATGGACAAGTGGGCTGGTTCCATAATTTGGCTATTATAAATAATGCTGCAATAAATATAGAGGTGCATACATCTTTTTGAAATAGTATTTTTGTATTCTTTGGTAAATACCCAGTAGTGGAATTATTGGATTATATGGTAATTTTATTTTCAATTTTTTGAGGAACTTCCATACTGCTTTCCACAGTGGCCGTACCAGTTTGCATTCCCAACAATAGGGCATAAGTGTTTCCTTTTTCTGTACCTTCTCATCAACACCTGTTTCCTGTGTTTTTTATTTTAGTCATTCCGTCAGGTGTCAGGTAATAACTCACTGTGGTTTTGATTTGCAATTCATGATGATTAATGATGTTGAGCATCTTTTCCCGTGTCTGTTGGCTAGCTGTATGTTTTGCATGTCTGTTGGCTACCTGTATGTTTTTGGAAAAAGGCCTGTTTATGTCTTCTGCCCATTTTTAAATTGGGTTGCTTTTTGTACGTTGAGTTGTACAAGTTCTATATATATATTTTGGATACTAACTCTGTACTGGATAGGTCATTTGCAAATATGTTCTCCCATTTAGTAGGATGCCTTTTAGTTTTGTTGATTGTTTCCTCTGCTCTTAAAGGAGATTTTTATTTTGATGTAGTTCCAATAGCTTACTTTTGCTTTTATTTCCCTTGCCTCAGGAGACATATCTAGAAAAATGTTGCTATGGCTGATGTCAGAGAAATTATTGCCTGAGCTCTCTTCTAGGATTTTTATGGGTTTAGGTCTTTCATTTAAGTCCTTAATCCATTTTGAATTTATTTTTGCGCATGGTGTAAAAAGTGGCCTGGATTCTTTCTTTCTTTCTTTATTTTGTATGTTGCTGTCCAGTTTTTCCAACACCATTTGCTTTATCCCATTGTATATTCTTGCCTCTTTTTCAAAGATTAATTGACCATATAACCGTGGGTTTATTGCTGGGCTTTCTATCCTGTTTCTTTGGTCTGTGTGTCTATTTTTGTGCCAGTATCATACTGTTCTGATTACTACAGGTTTGTAGTATTTCTTGAAACCTATGGTTGTGATATCTCCAGTTTTCTTCTTTTTCAGGATCACATTGGCTATTCAGGATCTTTTGTGATTCCATACAAATTTTAGATTATTTGTTCTAGTTCTGTGAAGAATGCTGTTGGTTTTTTTTTTTTTTAAGATTTTATTTATTTATTTGACAGACAGAGATCCCAAGTAGGCAGAAAGGCAGGCAGAGAGAGAGGAGGAAGCAGGTTCCCTGCCGAGCAGAGAGCCCGATGTGGGGCTCGATTCCAGGACCCTGGGATCATGACCTGAGCTGAAGGCAGAGGCTTTAACCCACTGAGCCACCCAGGTGTCCCCACTGGTACTTTTTAAAAGATTTTTAAAAAATTTATTTATTTGACAGACAGAGATCACAAGTAGGCAGAGAGTCAGGCAGAGAGAGATGGGGAAGCAGGCTCCCTGCTGAGCAGAGAGCCCGATACAGGGCTCGATCCTAGGACCCTGAGATCATGACCTGAGCCGAAGGCAGAGCATTTAACCCACTGAGCCACCCAGGTGCCCTGAATGCTGTTGGTATTTTGATAGGGAGTGCATTAAATCTGTAGATTGCTTTGGGTAGTATGGACATTTTTAACAGTATTTGTTCTTCCAATTCCTGAACATGGAATATCTTCCATTTGTTTGTGTCATCTTCAATTTCTTTCATAAATGTTTAATAGTTTTCAGAGTATAGGTTTTTCACTTCCTTGGTTAAGTTTAAGTTTATTCATAACTATTTTATTGTTTTTGGTGCATCATAAATGGGATTATTTTCTTAATTTCTCTTTCTGCTACCTCATTATCAGTGTATAGAAATGCAATGGGTTTCTGTATATTGAGTTTGTATCCTGCAAACTTACTGAATCTGTTTATCACTTCTAGTAGTTTTTTGGTGGAGTCTTTAAGATTTTCCAGAGATAGTATCATGTCATGTGCAAAAGGTGAAAGTTTTACTTCTTCACCAGTTTGTATGCTCTTTATTTATTTATTTTTTTCTTTGTCAATCTGATTGTTATGGCTAGGACTTCCAGTACTGTGTTGAATAAAAATGGTGGGAGTGGACATCCTTGTTGTGTTCCTGATCTTAGGGGAAAAACTCAGTATTTTACCATTGAGTATGATATTCACTATGGGTTTTTCACATATGGCCTTTATTGTATGTTTAGAGGTATGTTTCCTCTAAACCTCCTTTGTTAAGGGTTTTTAATCATGAATGAATGTTGTACTTTGTCAAATGTTTTCCTGCATCTATTGAAATGATCATATGATTTTTATCCTTTCTCTTGTTGATGTGATGTACGATGTTTTCTGTTTTTTATCCGTCAAATTCTGAAAGACATATATTATAATCTCATTATAATTTTTAAAATGTTCCATTAAGTGTATGTCTTCTATTTCAAGTGTTCTTTTATAACATTCATATTCTAGATTCCCTGACATCCTACTATCCATTTAGTGTAGCTATAGATTGAAAGGATCATTGTGTCCTCTCCCCGTCATCTTTTCTTCTTTTGGGGTGTCTGATCTCAGTCAATTGGCATTTGCTTAAATCTTTCTATTTTCCTCAGCTAGGGAACATTGATAGTATATATATCCCGAATCCTTGCAGGTATAAAAACAAACAAACAAACAAACAAAAACAAACCTGCCCTTATTGCTGAGGGATATGTTGGCCTGATTGCTCTTCTAAACCTCTTATCTTTCCCCTTGAGATTTCCATACCATTGTGTTTTTGCTTTGGGTTATGAGGTCTTGATCTTTTGGACCATTAAATTGGTTCTCAGCCGTGATCACCTGCTTTTTCAGTTTATACATTGGATATTTAAATAAAGATATCATGTATCTTAGTCATTCCAGGCTGCCACAACTAAATACCATAGACTTGGTAGCTTAAACAATAGGAATTTGTTTTCTCACCTTTCTGGATGCTTAAAGTCCAAGATCAAGGTGCCAGCATTGTTAGTTTCTGGTGAGAGCTCTCTTCCTGGCTTGTAGATGTCTGTCTTCTCTCTGTGTCTTCATGTGGTAGACACACACACACACACACACACACAGGGCAGAGAGAGAAAGAACAAGCTCTCTGGTGTCTATTATAAGGGCACTAATCCTATAGCCTGGGCCCCATCCTCACAACATTATCTTAACCCAATTATCTCCTAAAGACCTCATCTCCAAATACTATAATTCAGGGTTTAGGGCTTTGACATATGAATTGAGGGTGGGGGAGAGGTAAGCAATTCAGTCCACAGCACCAAAGTTTTTTCTTTCTTTCTTCAACTTCCAGAACATGTTTTAGGTATTCTACTTAAATCTTCTTGGGGGTTCTTATTAGTCATGTGTTAAAAGTTATCCTTCAGGTATTCCCTTAGTTCTCCCCCAGTGGGAGAACCCATCAGAAGGCCAGACATTCCACGACTTGGCCTTCCTCCCTGTTTGTTTCTCTTTCTCTCCCTGGCTACTGAGTCCTCTTAAATACAAGTGTGTGTGTGTGTGTGTGTGTTTGTGTGTGTGCGTGTGTATTATTTTAAGATTTTATTTATTTGAGAGAGAGAAAAAAAAGTGAGAGAGAGAGAGAAAAAGTGAGAGAGATCACAGAGGGAGAGGGAGAAGCAGACTTGCCGCTGAGCAGAGAGCCCAAGGCAGAGCTTGATCCCAGGACCCTGAGGTAATGTTCCAGCTGAAGGCAGACACTTAACCGACTGAACCACCCAGGTACCCCTAAGTTTATGTATTTTTAACCTTCTAACTTTGTGAGAATTACAAAATGACACCTTGTGATCAAACAGTGTCAAGCTGGTGAGCCCATAGTGAATAAACTGGAACAGTGCTAAGTCTCCCTGAGAGTGAGGCCAATGACAGTCCTTCCCAGCCAAGGTCTCCCTGGATACTGACAAGAAGAGCATCCAATACTGCTTTCTCTTTCAGAGATGATGGGAGAAACCATGGCCTCAATGCCCCTCCAGACTCTCCCAGCTTTACTGGTGTTTCTGCTCCAGAGTGTTAAGGCAGAGAGGGGATCAAAACATCATCTTCCCCCAAGTTTCTCAAACCCATGCTTTTAGCATAATAAGCATGATGTTCTGATAGGAGAATTTCTGTGAGAATGTGTTTTGCAACAGGCCTTCTGTCAGGTGTGGAGATGGTGTGCTCTACCTTCTATCAATGGAGTTAGGAGACGTATAGGATTGGGGTGAGGTAGACATCCTGAAAGCTGTGTAGAGAATTAAGGTCACTTGCATTATTAGGCCCCAAGGCATTTTGGAGTATAGAGTGTCTCTGAACAAGGAGGAAAAATCCACTGAGGAAAGTATTAAGGCTCAACCAAGATACCTTTCAGAAAATTTCTGGATCAAAGAGGAAGGGAGTGTGGCAGCCATAAGCAGTTAGGGATTAGCTCAGCCTGTCTGGGGGTAGAATGCTTCAAAATAGCATCTGTCTGCAGAGATACAGGATATGCAGAATTGGCTCCCACTGGGTGAGGTGGGGCCAGGTCTGGACTAGTGGATGACACTGGGAGGAGGAACATCTCCCTGTGATGTGCAGACAGCACACACTCAAAGGAGCCTAGTAGAGGGTGCAGGTGGGGTCTAAAATCCCAAGAAAGGGGTTGCTTTTGTAATTTATTCACTCACAAGGTGTCATTTTGTAATTCTCACAAATGTGACCTAATGGTAGCAGTGACTCACTGCTACAATCTTGGGATAATTAGATCATGGAACTGAAGTTATTTTGAGTGTTAACTGTCGTGCTTAGGCAGAGTTACATAATGAGACTTATTGTCTGTTGTGAGATCTGGGACAAAGACAATGGTGACAGACTTCAAGAAAGTAACCTCCTGTCTTTGTGCCATGCACATAAGGCTTCATTGACATACCCAGTTCTAGTCTGTGTAGAGATAGCATTGACAGGAGGTTCTTGGTCAATACAGATTGAATGAACACATGTGCAAAGACGTAAATGAGTGCTGAAAAATACCAGTCTTTTTCTCTTTGGAATATTAAATGTGCTGATCCCTCTATCTGTTCTGCTTACCTAATTCCCGAACACTGGAGTATCACCTTTCCAAATGTGGGAGATACAGGTCCCTGTGGTAGGGGCTCTGGGTAGTCCAGGATGCAAGAGTTGTATAACATAAGTTATGTTACAGCAAGGAGTCATCTGGTTTTTGATGCTGGGGGCATTTTATAGATGGGAATGAAAAATGTTAAATTCCCACTTTTAGTTAGGAATTTACATCTTGAATTTTAGCTTCAATAAATAGATAAATAAAACTGTGGTTCAAATAATGCCTTGTATATCTCTGTAGTCTTCAAATGTGTTGTAACTGAACTAGAGGAATTACTGAGAACAGACGCTAACCCACACACTACACATACCCTACAGCAAGAAAAATGACAGACTTCACCCTACTTGCCCAAGATACATTTAAATTTTAAATAGCCTTAATTGTTGCTCCATTTTTTATGCAATATAATGGAAGTTTACAGAAAGATCCAATGGAAAACAGTAGGTTTTGTAGAAAGCTTCAGGGCTTTCATGTGTGACAAACAGAAGCCACACATAGAGCAAGTGACTATGCAACAAGGATGTGCTTTTCATCGCATTTCTTTTAATAGAAAAATGCTATTGCCTACATATCTCACCATTATGTACATTCTAATCACCCTCTAGTGATGAATTCAGATTGAAGCATTTTTCATTAGACGGTTTGCCATGGCAACTCGAGTTGGGGAAGGCCCTTCTGCTGGCTCTGTCATTGGGCGGGCCGTGGGCCTCTCTCTTCTTCAGCTATCATTGACCTCCTGCTAGGATATTCATCTTCTGATGTGCACTTGGTGGCAAATGGGACCAGAAAACCCCTACAAATTCTCATTTGGAAAGAAGAAAAGATAGTTTGTCTCCAATCGTTGGAAGTTCAATTATCTGTTGATAGACAAATACAAGGCTGGAAAGGCAGGCGTTAATAAAAAGCTGTAAAATCTTGTTTCATCCAGTCTGAGAAAGCTAAGTGGGATATGTCACTGTTGACCCCGACTGAGCCTCCATTAGCATGGCAATTCTTAAATCGCCACATCTTTTGATCTTTTGAAAAGGGTCCTGGGTTTTCAACCAGTTGTCAGGAATGACTGAAATTGTTGGTAAGAAAATCTGGCTTTGGTAACTTTGTTGGCAGCTGCAAACAAAGACAAGGAGGTTTTCCAGGAATTACCAGGACCAGTATAATTTAATACCTTTTATATGTGTTTCAGAGAAAATATGCAACTGCAGAAGAACAAATGAATGGCAAAGCAGGTTTTACATAGGTCCAAGCACTAATGTGGTTCGTTGATTACTATGCTCACTCTTAGTTATTCAAGACTGTCTATCATGAGCTAGGTTCTGGGCAATATTAAAATAGATATCTGTGTCTTTTGATTGTAGATAGTTTCGTCTGTTCTCTGATATAAACTTACTTTAGTCTTAAGGAGATTTTTAACACAAGGATGAAAGACAATAACACATAGGAAAAAAAGAAGGAATATATAATATATATAACATATATCTATTTCTATGTAAGTATATAGAAATTTAGATATACAAATTTATATATATATACAAACACAAATATGTACATATAAACAGTGGACAAAATATCCAGCTCTTGGGGTGCCTGGGTGGCTCAGTGGGTTAAGCCACTGCCTTCAGCCCAGGTCATGATCTCAGGGTCCTGGGATCAAGCCCCATATTGGGCTCTCTGCTCAGTGGGGAGACTGCTTTCCCCTCTCTCCCTGCCTGCCTCTCTCCCTACTTGTGATCTGTGTCTGTCAAATAAATAAATAAAATCTTTAAGAAAAAATCCAGCTGTCAAAAACATTACTGAAGTGATGGAAGCATGTGGAGTTAAGAAGGAGGGATGATTCTGATAAAATTTCATGGAAGAGGTAATCTTAGAATAATCGGTCTTTAGTTTAAAGATTACAGATCTATGAATACATACAATGTTTAAATATCACAAATACATCACAGATAAAAGTGAAAGTCTTCCATATAACCACCTCTTACAATACTGTTGAGTAGAATCCTGTAACTTTTTAAAACATATCTGATTATATATTTTTAAAATTTGAAAAAATGATAAAAATAGGGTCGTGATACACATAATGCCCTTCAATTTGTTATTCACCAAACAAAACCAGTATTGTGAGGTCCTAGGATGATGACCCGAGTTATCTGGAAGGTGGACATACGATTAAACGGATGTAGAACAAAGGCGGGTGACGGAAGAGGTCTCACAGTTCATTTTGCCAGCGTCAGAAGAAAGGCAGCAGCCACCAGAGTCCAGACGGCCTGTGAAGGGCTGGGTGCTCAGCGGGCAAGGCTTTATGTTTATTAATATGGCCATATTGATTTATGGGAAATTTGGCTTGATTTTACATCTCAGTTTGATTAAAAAGGCAAAAGGGACTCTTACTCTCAGGAAACAAACTGAGGGTTGCTGGGGGGGAAGGAGGTGGTGGGTGGATGGGGTGACTGGGTGATGGACACTGGGTAGGGTATGTGTTGTGGTGAGCGCTGTGATTGTGTAAGACTGATGAATCATAGACCTGTACCCTTGAAATAACTAATACATTATATATTAATTAACTGAATTTAAATTAAAAAAAAAAAGGCAAAAGGGAAGTATTAGAGCCATGAGAAAGGACTCTTTGAGGAACATGAAGAGTATTGAAGAATATGGTTCTGTTTACAAACTGAAGAAAGGAGAAGAAACCGGGAGGTAGGGAAGCTCCAGGATGGGCCACATCATTCCAAGGGAAGCAGTGAGAAAAGGAAGAAATACCTTGTTGAAACAAATTAAAATTTAGTGAAATTCTCTTTTAAAAATCATTTGCTTTTTGCTGCTTTTCTTTCTTTCTTTCTTTCTTTTTTTTATTTTTTTTAAGTTGGAATTGTTATGCTCTTCTGAATTTGGCTAAGATGACCCCTGACACGGAAACAGTTCATCTCTCATTTCCTCCTTACTTTCATCCTGTCACCAGCTTTGGCAGATGAGGGGCCTCATCCAGAGTTAGACAAAATAACAGGATAGGTTTGTAATTCTTTGAAATTAATTCTTGATTTTCCTTTGAATGTGTCCTGTTGGATAGGGGTATGGAAATGGCATGGAAAAAAACTAGCTGACTGTTCACAGCAGTGCAAAAATCTTGCTGTTTTGTTCTCAGCCTGATTCCAGATTCAGTTTTCTCTTTATCTTGATTGCAAATAAAAACATACAATCTACACATATAAGGGAATTCTGCCAAACAGTTCTGGGGAATGCCAACAAAAATCCAAGTTGCTTTTGGTTTCGTTACCAGGCTTTGTTACTGCACGAAGCGTTTGAGTGCACCTAGAATCAAACAGGCAAGTGGGGAGAGGTAATGTAAAATGCACTTTGTACAAATTATTGTTGTGACATGCAAGCGACATGTTCGCTGTGACAGATATTCCATTTCTCCTTTTTCATACAAGATAAATTTAAATTTTTTTGTGTTTTCAAAGCAAAACCTATACAATGCAAAACACATGTACAAGATCTCCACTATTGAAGCAAACAAAAACCTTCTGCATGGTTCTGTTCTTATTTTTTTTTAAAACCCAATGAACCTAAAATTAATGAACCTAATTTTGAGGAAAGCAGTTTTTGGATATGTTATGCATTCTGGGAGAACCTGGGAGAGAACTTTCTTCTTGGCTATGTCGGCCGTGTCTGAGTATGCTGTAACTCATTGGCTGACCGGTTACTCCATGTCCACTGCTGAGCTAAGTGGTCACTGGGCATCATCTCACTTAATCTTCATAGCAAACTGTCTGGGACTGATACTGGTCTGATCCCCACTTTACAGTTTGTTTCACGCGAAGCAGTGGCTGGACCAAAGAACAACTGAAAATGGAAGGCGAAAAGTTCTACAGGCGATTTGGTTTTTCAAGGAGCCTTCTGGTTTTTTCTCTGCAAACCTCTTTCCCCCCATAGGGTTTCCTTGGAAACAAGACTTTTGTTCTACGACCTCTGCTAGTCTCATTCTTACTCACACCCCAGACAATCGCACTCACACTCATGGCTTCGGTTATGCTTTATGTAGATTTATATCCTCCAATTCATAGCTAGCTCACACATCCCTCCCGAGGGACAAACACACAGCCAACAGCTCCTCCATTCCTCCGTTAGATGCCTAACAGGCTTTGCCAACCAGCTGAGCACTCTCCAAACTGAATTCCCGAGAATCCTCTCCAGAATCCGCTTTTCCAGTTGCCTTCGTCTCTTTGGGATGAGACAAGGCGATTTATAAACGACAGAAATTTATTGATCAGTTTAGGCGGCTGGAGATCCAAGATCAAGGCGCCTGGGGAGAGAGCCTGCTTCCTGGTTCAGGAACGGCTGTCTTCTCGCTGTGTCCTCACCTGGAGAAGGGGTGAGGGTCTGTTGATTCCTGGTTGTCTGTTAGTTCTTTTTGAGACTGTTCTCCCGACTGCTCTGTTTAACTAAGCGGGCCGCAGGGGAATGTAGCGGTGGTGGTGGTGGGGTATTATTTGGATAATTTGTTCTTTGCTTTTGGGGGATCCCTGTTCCTCCTTGGAGCTTGTAGCCTCCTGGGAGCCCTGCCCTGCCTTCCCGGTCTGAGCCATGCTCATTCATTCATCAGTACTCAGCGAGCAATGACTATTTGCCAGATGCTCTTCTAAACCGGAGGGATCTAGCAACTGAACAAAATAAAACACACTGCTGCTGTAGCCACCCAAGGCTGGAGGGGACGGGAGCAGCTGCAGTTCTGTAACTATCCCCCTGCAAGGTGCCCAGGGCCCGTCCCACTGCTTGGCTCCTTGGCTCAGAGCCAGAAGTTTCTCTTGATCTCTCTTGGGCTCTGAAATGCGTCCTATTTGCATTTCATCTTTTAGACATTTACTTTAAAATTTCTTCTTAAATTAGGTGCTTAGTCTCCTTTCTTGATCTAATCCTCTGAAATAGTCTTCTAGAATCCCCTCCTGTCTCCTTCTGCCTAATGCATTCATCATCTTCAAGGGATCTTTATAGAATATGACGTTGATTGTATCACTCTCCTCCTTAAAACACTTCAAAAGTGTCCTGGTGCCCTTAGAACTAAGTCCAAAATTCTTAGCATGGTCTACAGAAACCTAGATGATCACAGCCTCTGCTTGCCTCAGCTAGTACTATTTCTGCTTGCATCTTTCCAGCTAACCTACTTTTCTTAATTTCTGAAACATGCCATTGTTCCCTTTGAGGAAGCCTAGGACGCATGGAGAAGCAAGGCACTGTCATTCCTACTCACGATCTCCGCTAAGATCTTGGCCAGTATCATCCACAGACCTATAAGTGAATTAAGACCTCATGTGATTCCTTCCTCCAGCCTCTGGGTCTTTCAGCTAAAGCCCTAGACATTGTGAGCTGTGATAAGCTGTCCCCGTTGTGTCCTTCTGTGAGCATAACAGTGGTTATTTCACAGTACAAAGTTTTGGGATCACCTATTATGTAGCCATGGCAACTGGAACACAAAAATATACAGTATGGATTAGCATATGAGTTGCTTCAGTGACCTCTTTGCCACACTGGGTCCTAGCCCTTCAGATACTGGAATGTACATTGGGTTAAAGAGATCTGGAAGAGCAATGCAGCATGGCTGGGCTCAGGTGACTTGGGCTCAAGTGACCACCTTCTCCATGCTCACCTACTACTTATACTCCTCTTAAGAGAAGATAGATTAATGGTTTGTGGCAATCCTTATGTGTCCACAAAAAAAGGTATGTTGAAGTCCTAACCCCCAGTATCCCAGAATGCGACCTTATTTGGAAATGGAGTAGTTGTGGATGCAATTAAGATGAGGTCGTGTGGGAGTAAGTAGGGTAGGTCCCTAATCCAATATGACCAGCACCTTTATAAGGAGACAGCCATGCAATGAGAGACATGAACAGAAAGAAGAGGATGTGCAGACACACAGGGAGTAGATGGTCTTGTGGCTGGAGTGGTAGCCCCAACCCAGGAACGCCAAGGATTGCTGGCAAACCTAGAAGCTGGGAGAGGCAAAGAAAGATTTTTCCCTAGAGCCATCAGAGAAGGCGCAGCTTTGCTGACACCATGATTTTGGATTTCTAGCCTCCAGAACTCTAGGACAATATATTTCTGGTCTTTTCCCACCATGCAGTTTGTGGCATTTCGTTACAGCATCCCTAGCTCACGAATACAAATCTTGAGAGGGGTTTGCACCAAGCTACCTCAAATCCAGCTGGGCTCTCCCATGCTTCTTATAGATGAGGCTATTTTTGCCTGCTGTGTGGCTCCCCCCAACACACCAGGTAAAGGGTGTGTGTGATGAACACCTGACTCTATCAGTTCACGCGGCAGTCCGATGACTCCAGCAAAGCAAACCTGCTGTCTTTTTTCTTCTCTTCTACTTTCGTACCTTTTCTTTCTTTCTTTTTTTTTTTTTCTTTTTTCTTTTTTTTTTAACCTGAAATTCACCACTAGCTGTTACGGATACATTGTAAGCCCTCGGTACCTGTAACTGTTCTTTCATTCATCTATTTGTCCGTCCCTTCGTTTCTTTGCTTTCCTTCTTTCACGGGTGCTTTTGAACCTCTATCGTCTATGATTTCAGACACACTCGAATTTCATTTTTAAAAAGGATCTTTGAGGGGTATGTGCTATGGTAAGTGCTGTGAATTGTGTAAGACTGATAATTCACAGACCTATATCCCTTGAGCAAATAATACATTATATATAAATAAATAAGTAAATTTTAAAAAGATGATCTTTACTTGAACCTGCTGCTTTCTCTTTTCTCTTGGAACAGTCTTCACCACCTTGTCTCTTTCCTCACCCTCTTCTTCTTTCTTGGTTCCTAGACATTGTCATTTGACTTTGTCACTCTCAGGAGGCTGATCTCTGAAAGGTCACAGTGCTTTTCTTGCCTTTGTCCTCACCTCTTTTGGCCTTTGTGCATTTCTGCCCAGCCCTTTCTATTTATAACATGTCTACTTATGCTTAGCCATTTCTCCCTTCTTGCTTCTAATACACTTTTTTTTTTTTTGATGAATAACATGCCTATGAAAAGTGCACCAAATATAAGTGTATAGCTTGGGGAAGTTTCATAGAGCGAACATACCCTTGTAAGTACTACCCAAATCAAGGAACTGAACATTCTTAGTACTTGAGGTGCCCACTTCTCATCTATTCCCTTCCTCTTCTCTAAAGGTAAGCAACACCTTAACTGTAATACCACAAATTAGTTTTGTCTGCTTTAAGATTTTATATAAATGGAATTATACAATATTAACTATTTTTTCTTAAGATTTTATCTATAAGATTCAATCATATTGTTGTATGTAGTTCATTCATGTTCATTGCTCTACAATATTTCATTATATAAACATACCAAAATGAATTTCCCCATTCTACTACTGGTGGTCACTTGAATAGCTCTGAGTTTTGGGCTCTTGTGACAGCCCTGCTTTGAACGTTTTTGTACATGTCTGTTATGCTGTTATGTATATATTTCCATGGGATAGATTTTAGGAATATAATTATTGTGTCATAGGCAGAGGCTCACCACTGATGAACATTAACTGTTTTCCAAAGTGATTGTATCCATCTACACTTAGAACAGCAACGTATGAAAGGTTAAGTGGCTCCAGGTTCTTGTCAACTATCTATTAAATTTCTGTTAAGTTCTATTTAATTTCAGCTTTTCTGGCAGGTGCACAATGGTATTACACTTCACTTTCCCTGGTGAAGTTAAGCTCCTTTTAATATGTTTTTTGGTCATTTGAATATTCTTTTGTAAAAAGCCTATTCAACTCTTGGACTGTTTGTACTTTGCAACTTTTTTTTTGTTAATTCAACTTTTAAATTAAGGTTAGTATATTTTATGTCCTGTTTAAGAATATTTTTCCTACACCAAGGCAATAAATATATTCTTCTATCTTATCTTTCATAAAACTATCAGCTTACTTCACACATTTAGATCTATCTGGGGAAGGTTCTTCTACGTGGTGTGAGGTATAGGGAATAGATATGCTTTGTTTTCCATGTGGCTATCTAACCTACACCCTAAAATTGCTTTGCATTGCTTTGTCATAAAGTAAGTGTCCCTATGTTAGAAACCCAAACTTTTCAAATGTCTGTATCATTGATACTTTGCCAATTAATCATCCTAAAAAACAAACCAACCAAACCAATAAACCTCTCACCAGATTTCACTAGATAGTATTTGACAGGGAGGCTTCCAAACAAGAGACACAGAAGAAGGAGCCTGGACTTTGGGTTAGGTCATGTGTCCCAATGTTAGCTTACTGTTTTACTCATCAGTCGCTCTGTGTAGGTTACCTATGCGCAGCCTTTCTCATCTATAAAATAATAATAATAATAATGACCTCATCCAGTTATAGGGGTTAGTAATAGGATAGCTAACAAGGCTTGGCAAAGGCTGGCTCTCCAAAAGTTATAGTAGTTACTAACACTGTGAAAGGTGTAGGAAGGAAGAATTTGAGAATTCATTTCCATTTCAGAAAGACCTCAGTTGTCTTTGGAACAAGGAAACGGCTTTCATCTGTTTGCTTTGTTTGGGGGATTTGAGGTAGAGGAACACACTCCAAGGACTATGAGCTTTTTGGTTCCTGCCTGCCTTTGGCTTGAGAAAACCAACAGGGACTCAAAAGACAGCATGTTTGAGACAACACATGGACACCTTTGTTGTTACCTTCACGCCATTGCGGGTGTGCGTGCGCATGCACACACACACACACACACACACACACAAAAGAAAAGAAAAGAAAAAAAAAACCCACAAAAAACAAAACTATTGCTTTGTGTTCACAGGATTTTTTTTCTCCTTGGAGGGACAAAAAGCATATTTAGAAAATATTTCTGTAATTAATTAATTATTTACTATTGGTTTTTAATATCCCCTAAAGAAAGGAAAGCATTGATTGATCTGAAAATAAAACACAGCAAAAAACATTTGAAAAGCCATAGGTGAGGACATTTTTCCAAAGGACCTCTAGCCTCCAGATTCCCATGTCACTGTTTTTATAGCTCTCACTAGCTTTGACCCTTCCCAGGTGGCTGGGAAGGCCTGGAACATACCATAGTGTGCATACTTAAGAAATAAAATTTTTTTATACCTATTGCTGTCAGGATTATTGATATTGTAGTAACTATTATATTAGAAATCTCCTTGGAAACCTGGAGGCAAAAAGCGGTCTTTACAGCGGGATAGGAAAGCATCTTTACAGCTGGACAGAAAAACACAGTAGACCCATCTCTGCGTTGGGTTCTCCTACCAAGTTAATGGTAAGGATGGAAACGTGCCGACGTTTGGACTCATTCTACTAAAAACTCCGATTACAATGATGGAAACAAACACAATTAAAAGGTGTCTGTTGAGTTTCTCATAGTCATCTTCATTAATTTCATTCTGAATGCACACAAGGGGTGTTCCAAAGCAGCGATTTCCCTCCCCTTCCCCACTTTTTTTTTATTTAAGATTTTATTTTTATTTATTTGACAGAGAGGTATCACAAGTAGGCAGAGAGGCAGGCAGAGAGAGGAGGAAGCAGGCTCCCCGCTGAGCAGAGAGCCCCATGCGGCGCTCGATCCTAGGACCCCGGGACCATGACCCCAGCCGAAGGCAGAGGCTTTAACCCACTGAGCCACCCAGGCGCCCCATCTTTTTTTTTTTTTTTTTAAATAAGAGGATCATCTTCTATCGCAAGATAGAAATTTAAAATAATTTTAATAAATAATTAATAATAAATAAATAATTACAGAAATATTATCTAAATATGCTTTTTGTCCCTCCAAGGTGGGGGGGAAGCCTGTGAACAGTTTTTACTCCATAAACTATGATTTTATAATCATCATCGATCAGCTTCTCAGAGACTGTGTCCTCTCTCAGGATTATTTCTTTACTACTCCGTGAAAGTGCACAGCGATGCAGCCCTTGCTTTCGGCAGCTCAAGGCCCCGCAGGGTCACAGCCCTTGACCTCAGTCACCTGTTTGGTCCCCTTTTACTAACTCCTGTACAGAGCGGGGCCAAGCAGTGTGACAGGAGGGAAGAAAATGGGCAACCCCGGAGCATGAGGGTGACAAGATCCCGCAGGGGCTGTGGCTCGAAGGGTGCCGGCCGTCTGTCCCCACGCCACCACCGCTAGTGGGGCTGAGGAGCCGCCACGGCCGCAGCTGCCCCCGCACCTTGGCGACGCCGGGGAAGGCAGACGCATGCGCGCTGCGGCACAAGGTCGCGGAGAGCACCGCCCCCGACTGGGGGCGCCCGGAAGCAGGTAGGAGAGGCTGCCTGGTGCAGGGGTGAGGCCCTCGGCTGGGCCGGCGGGCTGCCGCCACGGGGGGATAGAGGCCCTGAAGGGCAAGGCTTTGAGTCACATCTGGCGCCCCAGCTTCTAAGACCTGCACCCGAGGGACGAGCCCCCCAAACCTCTAGCTTGCAAGCCCCAGCTCCCACCTCCAGACTCCCGCTGGAGCCCCAAGACCCCAGGCCACGACGTGAGGACTCACCCTGCAGGGCTAGGCGGCCTCCGCTGTGGAGCGGCATCTAGGCTGACACACGGGTGTCCGCGGCTGTCCTGGCCCCAGGGCCGGGTCTCCGGGGGTCTCCCCTTGCTGCTTGCCGGGTTTGCATCTGGGCTGGGACTGCACTGCTGGGGCTCTGCTTTTACGTCCTCCCTCACTTGTGTCTGGGTCGGGCCTTACATCCGGGTCCCAGTGTCTCGGGGCTTCCGGTGGGCGTCTGGCCTCAGTGTTGGGGCGGGTGGTCTCCTCCCCCTTTGCTGCCCGTGCTGGGGGGCTGCTCCTTGGGGGGCTGGCTCTGCGTGCCTGCAGCGCTAACCCTTGCAACGCCACAGGACTGTAATTTGTGCCCACTTTTTTTTTTTTTTAAGATTTTATTTATTTATTTGACAGAGAGATCACAAGTAGGGAGAAAAGCAGGCCGAGGGGGAAGGGGAAGCAGGCCCCCCACTGAGCAGAGAACCAGATGTGGGACTCGATCCCAGGATCCTGGGATCATGACGTGAGCGAAGGCAGAGGCTTCATCCGCTGAGCCACCCAGGTGCCCCAATTTGTGCCCACTTTAAAAGCTGCTGCTTGAGGGGCTGGCTTCAGGCCAGTCTGAATCGGGTGCTGACTGAGATGGACCCTTAGGTCTCGGTACACCTTCTAATACTGGGAGCCTTTAGGAATAAAATGGGCTGCGTGGACAGGCAGAACTTTGAGAGACAACCGGGAGCGGAGGTCGGGGTGACTGGCAGGGATTCTCTCCTAGAGGCGGCCTCTCCTTCCAAACTGTGATGAGTGGAGACCAACACAGGGTCCCCCAGAATGGGAGACTAGCTGCACCCTAATGCAGGAAACCAGCAGGCCTGTGTGTCCTGTGCTACACACAGACGAGAGCGGGCCTGGGCCTGTGCTCACTTCTCAGCCCAGAGGCACACACCTTCAGAAGGTTGCAACTCCAGACAGGCTTAATAGTGGAGTGTCCTGTGGTCCGCCCAGAGCCTTTGGCATACTCAATGCCATTGGCAAAGGAGACCTATACTCCATGCCAAGGCCAAGTTCAGCCCCCTGGGAATCTGACTGACTAGATCCATGGTGCAAGGCAAGGCTTATTTCCGTTGAGAACTGCTTCCTTTAGTGCTCATTATCTTGCACTTGTCATGGAGTGTCAAAGCTGTACCACGTCTAAAAAATTGAATTTGTCGCTTTTTTCTGCCATGGTGCTGCGTGTGGTCGACTCTCTTCCTCGCCATGTCTTCTCACGACTTTCAGGAGCAAGTTGACTCTACATCAGCAATTTATTATGAAAGCACATAACTTAGGAACGACCAGATGGAAGGGGGGCATAGAGCCAGGCATGGGGAAAGGGTGCAGTTTCCATGTCCCCTCCAGGTGTCATGTCCGTGAATCTCCACATGTTTGCCAACCTGGAACGTCTAAGAGATTTCTTACTATTGCTCAGTAAATGTCAGTGTGTCAACCCCTTGAACATCTGGGTGACATATAAGAGCCAATGGGGATATTTCCTATCTAAGTAGTGGACATACCCTAGGTGAGGGGGGTTGCAGAGATGATTTATCTCTGCTTATAAAGGGGAAAGAGGCAGCTGTTCTTAATCCTTCTGGTGCGTAAAGAAAATTCCTCCAGGAACTAGGTAGCCCCATGTGTCTTGATTTTATGTCCTGAAAGATAATATGTCTCCCCAACATCCTTGGAGCTAACTTTGGTACCTATTCCAGAATAATGATTTTGCCTTTGGGGAGGAAAGAGAAGATTTATTAGCTTTTCTGAAAGGAGCAATTAAGTAGACGAATGGCTATAGATTTCCCTCTTATGGCATGTGGAGAGTCTCTGGAGGTTGGGGCTTTCCCAGGAGCACTAGAATTGTTCCTTCCGTCTGATGTTTACGTGTAGTGAAGGCATCCAACAGGTGACAGGGGCTGTTTTCTCTAAACTGTAGCAGTGACCACAGACTCACTACTACCGGGATGAGTGAAGAGAATATGCTGGCTGTTAGTGGGATGGGATAGGAGAGCCTCCCCCCTCTCTATTATAACAGAAGAGCCTCTTTTTTATGTAAAAATTTCCAGCTGTCAGGATGCTAAGAACAAATAGGGTCAATAGCCAATAACTGATTATATACGCCTCTCTCCTATTACTCCCTTCAGCTGTTGTGTTTAGGTGAGTTATTTCAGTTAATTACTGGGGAATGTGAATGGCATCAATTCTTATCTATAGCAAAGGGACTTTTGGTTACATCCTTATTCTATGATACTATAGTTCATGGGCTGGCAAAATTTTCCCCTAAAGGGCCAGATATTTTTAGGCTTTGCTGTATATACATGGTCTATGTCTTATATTCTTCTTCGTTTATCTTACAACTGGTTCAAAAAATAAAAACCATTCTGAGCTTGCAAGCTAAAAACAGACCACTGGCAAGATTTGGCCCTCCAGGTTATACTCTGTCTAGAACCTCTTCTCACTATGGTTGCGTGATCATATTTAAAGGAAATGTTTCAAAAAAAAAGATTTTTGGAGGATATGATTTCAATGCATATTTTACACTATTGTATCCTCCTTTACAATGATGTAATTCTCAGAAGACAGAATGTGGATATTCTATTTCTCCCTCGTTACTGGATCACCAAAGTGATAAGATCTTTGTGAATATTTCTTTCCAAACTCCATCTGATTGACTTGACATATTCACAATTTAGCTTTATATCAAGCTGCATAGAATAGGTAACTTGATACCCACAGATCAGATATCAAACACGACAGAGTGTCTATCTTTTCTGATCTGAACGTTAAAGAATGAAACAGAGTTTAATCATTATTTCAGCTTTGCCAGATCGGGGGTTTGGAACAGGGGAAACAGACACAGGCTGAGAAATTGGAACCGGAGGAGGAAGAACATTTTTTTTTTTTTCCAGGAAGGAGATAAACCTCAGAACAAACAATAACTTAATCATAACAATAACAACAGGTGGCATTAAACACCAAGTGATTGGTATGGGGTATGAATGCAGGACACGGGCTGGATGACTTCTGAGCTTTCCGTGGCCATGACCCTGTGACAAGTCTGTTTTGTCCACAACATGTCAATATCTTCTTCTCAACAATTTCCAGCCCAATAACTGGGCTAGCCAAGGTTATCAACAACAAGCTGGGGGTCAAAGATAACATTCTATCCACATCGCAGCTTTTGGTTCCCATCACTGAATTACGTTCTTAGTTCTTATTTGTTTTTAGTTGGAAGAGGTTTTGTGTTTACGTGACTTATTTGGTTAGTCCGTAACTTGGGGTAAACAGAGAACCTCATTTGCCTGCTGACTTGTATACACAGTGTTTGTATTAGGAAGGCTATGGCAGTGCTGTTTGCCTATACAGGGTAAGGTCCTGTGACATGTGCATAGGGAATAGCCATTTAGTGGGAAAAAATATTTCTGTTGCCCCAAACCCCACAGTCTGTGGTACTTTGTTATGGCAGTCCAAGCAGACTAATAAGAGGATCATGGGCTGATAGCCATGTGACAGGGGAGGGGAGTAGGCAAGAGTGCTCCAAGTTGTGTCCCTTTGGGGCTATCTTGGTGATAATTTACTCAGTAGGTGGGATAGGAAAGGATCTGGAATCTGGGGGAGACGAAACACGGTAGATCAAGAAACCTGTACATAGTAAACTTTGCGGGTTCCGTGTCTCCTGAATTCTCTTTGGCCCAGCCTGCCTCTGCTCGTAGAGGGCAGCCTAAGCAAGCTGAACCCTTAGTCAGGGAGCAACATGTTCCTGCGAGGGGTCAAGGCCATAGAGGGATTGGGGTCAACCCTATAGGTCAGTTACCCCTCATCATGGTGAGTTTTAAGTTTTTTCTGAGTACTAACTTTGAGGGTTTGGCTTTTGTTTTAATAACAGAAAGAGGAGAGAGGGAAAAATGCTAATTCCTTAGGAATCAGGACAAAATTTTCTTTCCTCATGGATTTGTGCCCTCTTTTCTGTCTTGTCTTGCTTCAGGTATCCCTGACGCCATCTCAGACAAGAGTTCTCACGTGTGCACACCTCCTTCTTATCCTTACTCTTAAAAAAAAATATATATATATATATATATATGTATATGTATATCTATATATTTAAATACAATTAGCCGACATATGATACATCGTTAGTTTCAGATGTAGAGTTCAGTGATTCATCAGTTGCGTCTAACACCCAGTGCTCATCACATCACCTGCCTGTCGTAATGCCCATCACCCAATTAATTACCTCATCTCCCCCACTCCCCTCCAGCAACCCTTAGTTTGTTTCCTACAGTTAAGAGTCTCTCGGGGCTCCTGGGTGGCTCAGTGGGTTAAGCCGCTGCCTTCGGCTCAGGTCATGATCTCAGGGTCCTGGGATCAAGTTCCGCATCGGGCTCTCTGCTCAGCGGGGAGCCTGCTTCCTCCTCTCTCTCTGCCTGCCTCTCTGCCTGCTTGTGATCTCTGTCTGTCAAATAAATAAATAAAATCTTTAAAAAAAAAAAAAGAGTCTCTCATGGGGGGCGCCTGGGTGGCTCAGTGTTTAAAGCCTCTGCCTTCAGCTCAGGTCATGATCTCAGGGTCCTGGGATCAAGTCCCGCATCGGGCTCTCTGCTCAGCGGGGAGCCTGCCTCCTCCTCCTCTCTCTCTCTGCCTGCCTCTCTGCCTACTTGTGATCTGTCAAATAAATTAAAAAAAAAAAAAGTCTCTCATGGTTTTTCTCCCTCTCTGATTACTCCGCATTCAGTTTTCCCTCCCTTCCCCTACGAGCCTCTGCACTGGTTCTTACATTCTATATATGAGTGAAACCATATGATAATTGTCTTTCTCTGATTGGCTTATTTTGCTCAGCATGATCCCCTCTAGATCCATCCATGTCAATGCAAATAGTAGGTATTCATCCTTTCTGGTGGCTATTATTCCATTGCATCTATGGACTGTATCTTCTTTACTCATTCATCTGTTGAAGGACATCTCGGCTCCTTCCACAGTTTGGCTACTGTGGACATTGCTGCTATGAACACTGGGGTGACGGTGTCCCTTCTTTTCACTAGTTCTGTATCTTTGGGGTAAATATCTAGTAGTGCAATTGCTGGGTCTTATCCTTATTCTTAATGACCCTCTCTTTCAATCTTTGCTCAGATCCCTTTGGTAAATACAAGCCCACGGTGGTCTCCTTTTTCATTCCACTTACGGGCTGAAGCACCTCTCAGTCTTGACACTGAACTAAGGCTAGGGACACATCTCTACTGAGCCAGAAGTGGAACATGTGACAAAGGGCCAGGCTTTTGTCCTGGAAAGTCCTAGAAGAGCTCTTCCCTAAGACCCACTGGAAGACCCACAACGGTTGCTGTGCTCCCCACCTGCCTTTAACTGAACCGTTTCTCCTCAAGTACTAGTGGCCATTTACTTGTTTGTTTCATGATTGAGATTGCCAATGAGCTTTTAATTTTTTATTCTAAATATATGTATAAAATATCCATAAACCCGTTAATGACATATTCCTTTTTTTTTCTTTTAAAGATTTTATTCATTCATTTGACAGAGATCTTAAGTAGACAGAGAAGCAGGCAGAGAGAGAGGAGGAAGCATGCTCCCCGCCAAGCAGAAAGCCCAATGTGAGGCTCGATTCCAGGACCCTGGGATCATGACCTGAGCCGAAGTCAGAGGCTTTAACCCACTGAGCCACCCAGGTGCCCTGATATGTTCCTTTTATAAGGAATCTGAGAGCTTACCTTGCTGACTAGTGACCTGTTCTGTTGACAAGAAATCTATCACCGCTTACAACAGCCCATTCCCTGGCCAAACAACTCTGAATTTAGAAGATGCGAGGGACGCCTGGTTGCCTCAGTCCATTAAGTGTTCAACTCTTGGTTTCACCCCAGGTCATGATCTTGAGGTTGTGGGATCGAGCCCTACATCAGGCTCTGTGCTCAGTGCGGAGTCTGCTTCAGATTCTCTCTCTCTCATTCACTCTCTCTCTCTCTTTCTCAAATAAATAAAATCTTAAAAAAAAAAAAAAGATGCTTCTGTCCCCATGTACCTTCCGTTTATGGGTTTATGTTAAATTACTCTGAGGAATATCAAAGAACTGACTCCCAAATTTTGAGAACCTAATCTGTCTGAGACTCCTAAAGGTTGAAAATGCCTACTGTCGTGGCTTAAAAAATATATGTCGGAGACCAGAAATTGTTGGAATGAATGAACACCTCTCACACAGTGTCTAGCAGAGAGAAATGTACTTTTGCTGTGGTTGGAGGCTGTCCCGGGCTGTGATCTCAGCAAGGCCGAGCTGCTGAAGAAGGCAGCCGAGTGCCGTATTTGGCAGCTCCCTGGCAGAAGTCTGGGAATGGAGGAAAACGGATACCACACAACGCCCCCACTCCCAAGGCCGCAGCAAGCAACCCCTTTGATCTGGGAACAACCGTAGGTTTGACTTCCTAGACCAGCTGGGGCACGATGAATTGTGGAGAGGAGACAGTCTCCTTCCAGAAGGAAGAGGAGTGAGCTGCTCTTGAGTGGCCTGGGCTGCCTGCCAGCAGGCAATGGCCACATGGTCTGTCCAGGGAGGAGAGCATGAATGTGCTAATGTTGCCTCTTGCACGTAAGCATTTGGCGTAGGGAAAAGTTCCATGATAACATGAAAAAAGAAAATTCTGAGAACACTCCTAGTACGGTGGCACCCGGCAAAGGCAGTCCTTCTCCAGAGTTGCTTGCTTAACAAAGAATCAGTATGAGTTGAGATGGAGAATTCTGTTCGCTGCTTGAGGTGTTTCCTCTATTATTATTATTATTACTTTTTTTTTAGAGAGGGAGGGGGGGTAGGGAGAGAGAGAGAGAATCTTTTTTTTTTTTTTAAGATTTTTATTTATTTATTTGACAGAGATCACAAGTAGACAGAGAGGCAGGCAGAGAGAGAGAGAGGAGGAAGCAGGCTCCCCGCTGAGCAGAGAGCCCGATGCGGGGCTCGATCCCAGGACCCTGAGATCATGACCTGAGCCGAAGGCAGAGGCTTTAACCCACTGAGCCACCCAGGTGCCCCAGAGACAGAGAATCTTAAGCAGGCTCCATGCCCAGTGCAGAGCCCGCTGAGATCATGACCTGAGCCAAAATCAAGAGTCAGACGCTTAACTGACGGAACCACCAAAGTGCCCCATTTTCCTCTACTTTTTTTTTTTTTTTTTAAAAAATAGAGTGACCTACTTAATGACTATTAGACATGGTGTTTTCCTTCTTGGGACTGCATATTATAAATGCTGAAAAATTCTAAGCCCCCACACTCCCTTTTATGATAACCTTTCTTATAAGTTAGAGAAATTCACCAGTTCAAGGTCCCTTGCTTCCTACGACTCATGGTTGTGATGACAGCTTAATTTACCTTAGTTACGTTTTAGGATGCCTACTTTGGGACTTTCCAAGTCATCAGTAAATTTTCTCCCCCTCCCACTGTATGATGGCTTGTTTCTAGGAAGGTTTTGCGAGATGGCTAATTCTAACCGTCATTTGCTGCTTCTAGTAATTTATCTTTCCATTCTGGAATAACAAGTTAGCTTCACGGCTTGCAGCCTCTAACAATCCCTTACAGACTTTCTCTTTTTGACTTGGGTGTGGGTGTGTCTGTGTATGTCTTTGTTCAGTGCAGCATAAACATGGCCAGACTCTTGTTTGTAAGATTTTGATTATTTTTATTTCTCCCTCCTGATTCTACAGATTGAAAATACTTTTAATTTCAATGGTAATTCATTGCACATGGTATTTATGTCTTTAATATAAAGTGTGTTTATTTATTATCATATACAAGTGACTTAAATAGTGAGCCTTTCAAAATAAGGAATTTCTTCCATGTTTATCATTTGAGAAAAATGTGCTTTCTGGGGGAATGAACTCTACAATGAATATGGTTTATTTTAATTTTTGTAATAAACCATGTCTACAGTAGAGACCTCTGAGAGTAACAACAGCAGATAATTTATTTTTAGCTGTTATTTGCAGAGAAGTGTCATTTACAAATTATATGTGATTTTAATTGATATTCACAAAAACCTAATGAGGCAAGATGCCTTCATTTCTTCATTCTTATATTCATTCAACAAATCACGTTAATCGCTAGCCAGAGCCAGGCACATTACAAGGCACTATTGATTCAGTGGTGAGCAAGGTAGATCTGGTCTCAGCCTTAGGGAATTTTCAGTCAAGCATGAGCAGGTATAATTAACATTCCTGTTACCAGAGTTCAGGTAAATTTGTATCTGTCTGTAACTTAGAATCTCTGAGACCTCATTCATATTCGACTGCCCCCATCTTATAGAGGTGAGATGGCTAGGAAGCAGGCGTTAACTCAAGGATGCCTCCATGAGGCACTTATGCAAGGAGGAGCTTGGAAAGTGCTAGAAGCTATGTGCAGGTCGGAAAACACTCCTCCCTGAATGAGGGATTACTTTTGAAGGGGGTCGGTAAGGCAGTATATTTCTGATTTAGTGGCTTAAGGGTGTCATCCCCTTCTGGGTGTGGGACTTTCAAGGGCCAGAGCTGAACTTTTGGATCTGTGTAGACCTCTCATTGAATTTCTTTGTAGCCAGCTAGGCACAGAGGTTTGTACTTACTCCACTTAGATGAGTACAGATGCCCTCAGTCAATGTCATTAATTAAGGGGGGTTTTAGACAAATAAGAGGCTGCTGGTGTCTACTTGGCAAAGGCCAGCCTCCCCCAGGAGGTGTCCACCTGAGGAGCTCCCTGTGGTATTGGCGGTGATGTGGGTCACTGACCACGAGGACAGGAACATGCAAATTTTTAAATGCTCATGGAGAGTGTAGAAGTCGCTGTGGCAGAAACTGCATGGTTGAGGCATCTTCTGTCTGGGTCCATAAACCTTTAGAGGGTGGACTTGGCAGGGAGGAGCGCTTTACCCCTCCCCTGATTCCCAGGACAGCTCTTGAGACAGGTTTGTAGATGGGGTCAAATCCCTTGGCTCCGTCTGCCCGTCATGCTTCTGGGGTGTCCCGGTGCAGCTTAGTAGACAACTTCTAGAGAAAAAAGCTCAGCCAAAGCCTATTTAAAGATTTAAAAGGCTGACAAAAGCATCAATTGTAGGACACCAGTTATGAAAAGGCTCAATGAGGTTAAGTGGGGTGCATTTATGGGCTATACCCTGTCCCCCCATAGTCACTCTAGTCACGCCAAACACGTGTTGAACATTATCTAGGGAGTGAGCTTAAAGAAAAGGTGCAATTTCCCCATATCACCATCCACATACCATATTCCTGATTATTTCTCTTTGCATAACTAGAGTTCCGGAGATTTTTACCAGCTTCGTGGCTCTGGGAAAATTGCTTGAACTTTCAGAATCTGTTTTGCCTCGGTAAAATAGGGAAAACCGAAGCACTGTCTTCCCGTGGGATTTTAGCCCAGTGCTTACTACTTGGCGAGCACCGACTAGACGCTCACAGTTACCCATTTCTTACCCTCTGCTTTCTCTTTGCCAGATATTGGTCAGAACTCTCTCTTTCCTATGGGGCCTTGAACACTGCCCATGCCTAAGTCGGAGCAGTGGACCCTGACTCTCTTCTTAGTTTCCCCTGGGAATCAGCTGGCAACAGCCAGACCCTCTTCCAGGCAAACCCGACTGGTCATTTCTCCTTGCCTGCCTAGATTCCCCTCCAAAGATTCTGTTTAGCTTGGCCTGCCTCTTACCATATGAAAGAAAACCCTTTTTCCGTTTGATTTTGAGATGCCTGGAGACCTTGTGATCACTAACCCCCTCCCTCTATCCAGAGAGCCCCTTTCTAGCCCTCACAATAAGCCTTTGAACAGAAGTCTCTCCTCGCTGAGTCCTGGTATGTTTTTCTCTTGACAGCATTTAATATACAGTAGCTGGTAACGATGAACGGTCTCTTTGATCAGCTTGCCAGTTTTAACCAGTGTCAAGATTCAGGGAGAGAAAGCCAGGCAGGCAGCCCAGGGCCGACCAGCTTCCGGTGACAGTATCTGGTGGACTCAGAAATGGCTAATGGTTTCAGTCTTTGGGTCTGACTACTTTTCCAAAATGCCCAGCCTTTGGTGGTTGCATTTTTTTCCCAAGCGACAGACAAGAGATGATATACACTGCTTCACTCTTTCGTGTCTGACTATTCAGGTGTCCGCTTGGTTTGGGAAGAAAATGAGTTGTTCTCGAGTTCTGATTTAGGGGTGCGTGTGGCACGCATGGGCTGCCCAGGCTGGGTGCACCCACAGTTTCTGCAGGGGACTGATGGTAAGTCACTGCAAGCTGGAGGCCGCACTTTGAGGAGGCGGGTGGGCACAAGCCACCTGGTGAGTCTACGCTTTGCTGGGCTCAAGTCTGCATCACTCCCTTCTGTGCTGCCCAGCGGGCTCTCAACGTCCAGGTAGCGTCGGGCTGCGGTCTGAGGTCTGGCTTGCTGGGCGTTCCTTTTCCTTGGAATTGTTTTGCTCAATTAAGGAAAAGGGGAATTCTGCTTGGAAAACGACCCTGCAGAACGTGCTTTTTGGCATTTAAGGACCCCCTGGATTTGTTTTAATAGCCCAGAAGGGGAATGAGCCGGGATAGCGTTGACAGACTCCCATCATCCCTTCTTCTTCTTTTTTTTTTTTTAATTTTATTTTTTATAAACATATATATATATATATATTTTTTCCCCAGGGGTACAGGTCTGTGAATCTCCAGGTTTACACACTTCACAGCACTCACCATAGCACATACCCTCCCCAATGTCCATAACCCCACCCCCCCCTCCCAACCCCCCTCCCCCCAGCAACCCTCAGTTTGTTTTGTGAGATTAAGAGTCACTTATGGTTTGTCTCCCTCCCAATCCCAACTTGTTTCATTTACTCTTCTCCTACCCCATTAACCCCCCATGTTGCATCTCCTCTCCCTCATATCAGGGAGATCATACGATAGTTGTCTTTCTCTGATTGACTTATTTCGCTAAGCATGATACCCTCTAGTTCCATCCACGTCGTCGCAAATGGCAAGATTTCATTTCTTTTGATGGCTGCATAGTATTCCATTGTATATATATACCACATCTTCTTTATCCATTCGTCTGTTGATGGATATCTAGGTTCTTTCCATAGTTTGGCTATTGTAGACATTGCTGCTATAAACATTCGGGTGCACGTGCCCCTTCGGATCACTACGTTTGTATCTTTAGGGTAAATACCCAGCAGTGCAATTGCTGGGTCATAGGGTAGTTCTATTTTCAACATTTTGAGGAACCTCCATGCTGTTTTCCAGAGTGGTTGCACGAGCTTGCATTCCCACCAACAGTGTAGGAGGGTTCCCCTTTCTCCGCATCCTCGCCAGCATCTGTCATTTCCGGACTTGTTAATTTTAGCCATTCTGACTGGTGTGAGGTGGTATCTCATTGTGGTTTTGATTTGTATTTCCCTGATGCCGAGTGATATGGAGCACATTTTCATGTGTCTGTTGGCCATCTGGATGTCTTCTTTGCAGAAATGTCTGTTCATGTCTTCTGCCCATTTCTTGATTGGATTATTTGTTCTTTGCGTGTTGAGTTTGCTAAGTTCTTTATAGATTCTGGACACTAGCCCTTTATCTGATATGTCATTTGCAAATATCTTCTCCCATTCTGTCAGTTGTCTTTTGGTTTTGTGAACTGTTTCCTTTGCTGTGCAAAAGCTTTTGATCTTGATAAAATCCCAATAGTTCATTTTTGCCCTTGCTTCCCTTGCCTTTGGCGATGTTCCTAGGAAGATGTTGCTGCGGCTGAGGTCGAAGAGGTTGCTGCCTGTGTTCTCCTCAAGGATGTTGATGGATTCCTTTCTCACATTGAGGTCCTTCATCCATTTTGAGTCTATTTTCATGTGTGGTGTAAGGAAATGATCCAATTTCATTTTTCTGCATGTGGCTACCCAATTTTCCCAACACCATTTATTGAAGAGGCTGTCTTTTTTCCATTGGACATTCTTTCCTGCTTTGTCGAAGATTAGTTGACCATAGAGTTGAGGGTCTATTTCTGGGCTCTCTATTCTGTTCCATTGATCTATGTGTCTGTTTTTGTGCCAGTACCATGCTGTCTTGATGATGACAGCTTTGTAGTAGAGCTTGAAGTCCGGAATTGTGATGCCACCAACTTTGGCTTTCTTTTTCAATATTCCTTTGGCTATTCGCGGTCTTTTCTGGATCCATATAAATTTTAGGATTATTTGTTCCATTTCTTTGAAAAAAATGGATGGTACTTTGATAGGAATTGCATTAAATGTGTAGATTGCTTTAGGTAGCATAGGCATTTTCACAATATTTATTCTTCCAATCCAGGAGCATGGAACATTTTTCCATTTCTTTGTGTCTTCCTCAATTTCTTTCATGAGTACTTTATAGTTTTCTGTGTATAGATTCTTAGTCTCTTTGGTTAGGTTTATTCCTAGGTATCTTATAGTTTTGGGTGCAATTGTAAATGGGATGGACTCCTTAATTTCTCTTTCTTCTGTCTTGTTGTTGCTGTAGAGAAATGCGACTGATTTCTGTGCATTGATTTTATATCCTGACACTTTACTGAATTCCTGTACCAGTTCTAGCAGTTTTGGAGTGGAGTCTTTTGGGTTTTCCACATATAGTATCATATCATCTGCAAAAAGTGATAGTTTGACTTCTTCTTTGCCGATTTGGATGCCTTTAATTTCTTTTGTTGTCTGATTGCTGAGGCTAGGACTTCTAGTACTATGTTCAATAGCAGTGGTGATAACGGACATCCCTGCCGTGTTCCTGACCTTAGCGGAAATGCTTTCAGTTTTTCTCCATTGAGAATGATATTTGCGGTGGGTTTTTCATAGATGGCTTTGATAATATTGAGGTATGTGCCCTCTATCCCTACACTTTGAAGAGTTTTGATCAGGAAGGGATGCTGTACTTTGTCAAATGCTTTTTCAGCATCTATGGAGAGTATCATATGGTTCTTGTTCTTTCTTTTATTAATGTGTTGTATCACATTGATTGATTTGTGGATGCTGAACCAACCTTGTAGCCCTGGAATAAATCCCACTTGGTCGTGGTGAATAATCCTTTTAATGTACTGTTGAATCCTATTGGCTAGTATTTTGGTGAGAATTTTTGCATCTGTGTTCATCAAGGATATTGGTCTGTAGTTCTCTTTTTTGATGGGATCCTTGTCTGGTTTTGGGATCAAGGTGATGCTGGCCTCATAAAATGAGTTTGGAAGTTTTCCTTCCATTTCTATTTTTTGGAACAGTTTCAGGAGAATAGGAATTAGTTCTTCCTTAAATGTTTGGTAGAATTCCCCTGGGAAGCCGTCTGGCCCTGGGCTTTTGTTTGTTTGGAGATTTTTGATGACTGTTTCAATCTCCTTACTGGTTATGGGTCTGTTCGGGCTTTCTATTTCTTCCTGGTTCAGTTATGGTAGTTTATATGTCTCTAGGAATGCATCCATTTCTTCCAGATTGTCAAATTTGTTGGCATAGAGTTGCTCATAATATGTTCTTATGATTGTCTGTATTTCTTTGGTGTTAGTTGTGATCTCTCCTCTTTCATTCATGATTTTATTTATTTGGGTCCTTTCTCTTTTCTTTTTGATAAGTCTGGCCAGGGGTTTATCAATCTTATTAATTCTTTCAAAGAACCAGCTCCTAGTTTCGTTGATTTGTTCTGTTGTTTTTTTGGTTTCTATTTCACTGATTTCTGCTCTGATCTTTATCTCTTCTCCTGCTGGGTTTAGGGTTTCTTTCTTGTTCTTTCTCCAGCTCCTTTAGGTGTAGGGTTAGGTTGTGTACCTGAGACCTTTCTTGTTTCTTGAGAAAGGCTTGTACCACTATATGTTTTCCTCTCAGGACTGCCTTTGTTGTGTCCCACAGATTTTGAACTGTTGTATTTTTATTATCATTTGTTTCCATGAATTTTTTCAATTCTTCTTTAATTTCCTGGTTGACCCATTCATTCTTTAGAAGGATGCTGTTTAGTCTCCATGTATTTGGGTTCTTTCCAAATTTCCTCTTGCGATTGAGTTCTAGCTTCAGAGCATTGTGGTCTGAAAATATGCAGGGAATGATCCCAATCTTTTGATACCGGTTGAGACCTGATTTAGAACCAAGGATGTGACCTATTCTGGAGAATGTTCCATGTGCACTAGAGAAGAATGTGTATTCTGTTGCTTTGGGATGAAATGTTCTGAATATATCTGTGATGTCCATCTGGTCCAGTGTGTCATTTAAGGCCTTTATTTCCTTGTTGATCTTTTGCTTGGATGATCTGTCCATTTCAGTGAGGGGAGTGTTAAAGTCCCATACTATTATTGTATTATTGTCGATGTGTTTCTTTGATTTTGTTATTAATTGGTTTATATAGTTGGCTGCTCCCACGTTAGGGGCATAGATATTTAAAATTGTTAGATCTTCTTGTTGGACAGATCCTTTGAGTATGATATAGTGTCCTTCTTCATCTCTTATTATAGTCTTTGGTTTAAAATCTAATTGATCTGATATAAGGATTGCCACTCCTGCTTTCTTCTGATGTCCATTAGCATGGTAAATTCTTTTCCACCCCCTCACTTTAAATCTGAAGGTGTCTTCGGGTTTAAAATGAGTTTCTTGTAGGCAACATATAGATGGTTTTTTTTTTTTTTTATCCATTCTGATACCCTGTGTCTTTTGATTGGTGCATTTAGCCCATTAACATTCAGGGTAACTATTGAGAGATATGAATTTAGTGCCATTGTATTGCCTGTAAGGTGACTGTTATTGTATATTGTTTCTGTTCCTTTCTGATCTACTACTTTTAGGCTCTCTCTTTGCTTAGAGGACCCCTTTCAATATTTCCTGTAGAGCTGGCTTGGTGTTTGCAAATTCTTTCAGTTTTTGTTTGTCCTGGAAGCTTTTAATCTCTCCTTCTATTTTCAGTGATAGCCTAGCTGGATATAGTATTCTTGGCTGCATGTTTTTCTCGTTTAGTACTCTGAATATATCATGCCAGCTCTTTCTGGCCTGCCAGGTCTCTGTGGATAAGTCTGCTGCCAATCTAATATTTTTACCATTGTATGTTACAGACTTCTTCTCCCAGGCTGCTTTCAGGATTTTCTCTTTGTCACTAAGACTTGTAAATTTTATTATTAGGTGATGGGGTGTGGACCTATTCTTATTGATTTTGAGGGGGGTTCTCTGAACCTCCTGGATTTTGATGCTTGTTCCCTTTGCCATATTGGGGAAATTCTCTCCAATAATTCTCTCCAATATACCTTCTGCTCCCCTCTCTCTTCTTCTTCTGGAATCCCAATTATTCTAATGTTGTTTCGTCTTATGGTGTCACTTATCTCTCGAATTCTGCCCTCATGGTCCAGTAGCTGTTTGTCCCTCTTTTGCTCAGCTTCTTTATTCTCTGTCATTTGGTCTTCTATATCGCTAATTCTTTCTTCTGCCTCATTTATCCTAGCAGTGAGAGCCTCCATTTTTGATTGCACCTCATTAATAGCTTTTTTGATTTCAACTTGATTAGATTTTTGTTCTTTTATTTCTCCAGAAAGGGCTTTTATATCTCCCGAGAGGGTTTCTCTAATATCTTCCATGCCTTTTTCGAGCCCGGCTAGAACCTTGAGAATCGTCATTCTGAACTCTAGATCTGACATATTACCAATGTCTGTATTGATTAGGTCCCTAGCCTTACGTACTGCCTCTTGTTCTTTTTTTTGTGGTGAATTTTTCCGCCTTGTCATTTTGTCCAGATAAGAGTATATGAAGGAGCAAGTAAAATACTAAAAGGGTGGCAACAACCCCAGGAAAATATGCTTTAGCCAAATCAGAAGAGATCCCAAATCGTGAGGGGGGGGGGGGAAGGGGATAAAAAGAGGTTCAGAAAGAAAAAAAAAAAAAGAAAAAAGAAAAAAGAAACAAATAAAAAAAGAAAACCAATAATGAAAAAAATATAAAAGGAAAAAAAATATATATATATTAGATAAACTAGTTAAGAAACGTTAAAAAAGAAAAGGGTAAAAGTTAAAAAATTTTAGCTGAAGAAGAGAAAAAAATTGAAAAAGAAAAAAAATTAAATTAACTGCAAGGCTAAAGAATCATGGGGAGAAAGCCATGAGTTCCATGCTTTGCTTTCTCCTCCTCTGGAATTCCGCGGCTCTCCTTGGTATTGAACCTGCACTCCTCTTAAGTGAACTTGGTCCCGGCTGGGTTTCTTGTAGATCTTCTGGGGGAGGGGCCTGTTGTAGTGCTTCTCAAGTGTCTTTGCCCCCGGCGGAGTTGCACCGCCCTTACCAGGGGCCGGGCTGAGTAATCCGCTCGGGTTTGCTTTCGGAGCTTTTGTTCCCTGAGCGCTTTCCGTAGAGTCCGGAGGACGGGAATGAAGATGGCGGCCGCCCAGTCTCCGGCCCGGAGGAGCCGAGAGCTCGGGGCCCCACTCCTCAGTGCGCCCTCAGAGAACAGCGCCCAATTGCTCCGTCACCCTGGCCTCCGGCCGCGCTCCGAGCTGACCGAGCCTGTGACCGGTTCAAGGTAACCCCGAGATGAGAGTCACTCCTCGGCTCCGTCTCTGTAGCCGGCTTCCCCGTTCTAATACCTGCGAGCTCTGCGACACTCAGACACCCTGATCCTTCTGTGACCCTGCGGGACCTGAGGCCACACTGGCCCTGCGTGGGCTTCACCCCAGTTAAGCCTCTGGAGCGATGTCCCTCAGCGGAACAGACTTTTAAAAGTCCTGATTTTGTGCTCCGTTGCTCCGCCGCTTGCCGGGAGCCGGCCCCTCCCCCCGCGGTCTATCTTCCCGTCGCTTTGGATTCACTTCTCCGCCAGTCCTACCTTTCAGAAAGTGGTTGATTTTCTGCCTCTAGAATTGCTGTTCTTCTTCTCTTCGATCTCCCGTTGGATTTGCAGGTGTTTGCAATCTTTAGATAAGCTATCTAGCTGATCTCCCGCTACCTGAAGTAGTCTCAGCTGCTACCTCTCCGCCATCTTGACTCCTCCCCGCCATCATTCCTTCTGATGGCTTAATTCCCTGCCCCAGTTTCTCCTTGCTGGCTCTCCCACCCCCCTCACTGTTTCCTTTCTTTCTCTCCTGGTCTTGGCTCCCTCTTGTGTCAATGGCACTTTCCCTTGACTGGTCCTGCCTGTCTACACCTGTCTATACTACAGAACCAAAAGGAGGCACCAAGAGTTATAGACTTCTTTATAACCTTTCATATTCGAGGCAGCAGAAAAAATCCCAGATGGGGGGAGATTTTGTTATCAGGGTGATTTACGGGTCGACTCTACAGCCTTGAGGCAATCCCCAGCCCAACAGCTGACAGCGTCTTCTTGACCAAACTTTAGACTCCGAGCCCCCTTTCCACTAGGCCCTGTCCTTGAACCTTGTCCTGTAGAACCCAGTTGTCATCAGAATCCTGCTAAGTCAGTCTCTCGAGACTCCCCATCCTTTCTATCTGATCCCCCTGGATGTCGGATCAGATTTCCTCACCCTCCACCATCCCCCCCATATCGGTCTCTGATCACCCAGGTCTGCCTTCCCCAAGAGTCCTATTACTTTGGCTCTGTTTAACCAGATCCCCTCCAGTTCCTGATGTTTCTTCCTAGGACTTTTTCCTTCACTGACCTCACCCTGTGCCTTGGCTCTAAGTCCCCGAGTGTCCCATGGGCTATTCAGGAACTAAGCCAGTTCTATACTGAGGTCTTTCCCCCCCTATCATCCGTTCCTGAATAAAATCTGTTTACTGTTTTACCCCCACCCCCACCTCTGGTTTTCTTTAACGGCTACAGTAAACACTCTGCAAATCATGTTTTAGTTGTTGCTCATAATGGCTGGGAAGTTACGTTTTAAGAATTGTTTTTACTCCTCCCAACTCAATTTTTCTTTCTTTTCTTTTTTTTCTAAAGAAATCTATCCTCCCTCTCTTCATTAAAAAACAAAACAAAACAAAACAAAACCACCTAATTTTTGATCACATGGTTGAGTTTTGCATGCTTAAAGCAAGATTTCAGAGTAACTGGACACCTAGAATAAAGACAGAAGGCTGTATTTATAGTCCAAATTATCATACAGCAATTGACAGTTCTGTTTTGATTTAAAGTTCTGTCTCTGATAATATAAACAGGATCACGGTTTATCTCTGGCTGTAAGGCTTCAGAATGGTCCTGTAATTCAAGGCTTATCTCTGGGAAGGCATGGCTTTTAAAAGTGTAAATCTTTCTCAGTGGCGATAGTTGCCGTCTTCCCATATGAGACAGAGCTAAGCTAAGGATAAGAATGTCAGTTTTAGGGGCGCCTGGGTGGCTCAGTGGTTAAGCCTCTGCCGTCGGCTCAGGTCATGATCTAGCCCTGCGTTGTCTGGCTCTCTGCTCAGTGGGGAGCCTGCTTCCCCCTTTCTCTCTGCCTGCCTCTCTGCCTGCTTGTGATCTTTCTCTCTCCGTGAAATAAATAAAATCTTAAAAAAAAAAAAAAAGAATGTCAGTTTTATGTTTTGAGGTCTTACAAGCAAATTTTACCCTGATGACATGAATTGAACCAAATATGTCTATTCTAGAGTTCCTGAGTTAGCATAATTAACTTGATGTTCTGTTCTATTTGGATGGTTTTATTGATAAAAAGAAAATGCAGAAAGAAGTGGTGATGGTATGTGAAGACCTGCTTGTCCTATATAAGATGTTAGGGCTGAAGGGTGAACTGGTGTCTGTGACCGCCTTGCAAAACCCCAGGAGTCACATTTTTGATCATTTTTATTATGCCAGATATATTCTATAGTGCCTTTCATTGTTTGTCTATTTCCGGTCCAGGAACCAAGAATACTTACTGGCTTTCTCCTTGCAGTCCCTGTGTCTGTAAGGTTTTCTTTCTCTGAGATTCCTCATGTGACATAGAGTGTTTAGGCTCCTATAATAAATGCCCATGGACTTGGTAACTTATAGAGCACAGAAATTTCTCATAGTCTAGAGGCTAAGAAATTCAAGATCATGCATGAAGACCGTTTGATGAGAGCCCGCTTCTTGGTTCATACACAGCCATCTTCTCACAGTGCCCTCACCCGGCAGAAGGGACGAGAGACTCTCTGGGGTCCCAGTACCCTTCAGGAAGGCTCACCCTCATGACCTATAACCTCTCAAAGATGCCCACCTCCTAATATTATCACATTGGGGGTTAGGATTTCAACATATAAATTTGAGGACTATGCAAACAGTCCCTAATAACACATTTGCATGTCCTGGGCTGCCAGGAAGTGTGAATCTTGACCTCCTTTAAGGCTGGGACTCTGTAAGCCACCAATCAGGCATTAGGGCAGTTTCCCTGGAAGATTTTGTAGGCATCATTGCCACCTAGGAAGTACAGTCTCTGTTCCTTAATAAATGGGCTGGTCATCCTCAATTAATGGGATTTAAACCAGACATTTCTGAAATGGTTACAAGTTTGGTTTATCCAATTATGTCATTAGAGATTGAACCTATGCAAATGGTCACATAAGGTACAGCCATGAGAAGGAAAGGCATTCGGTGAAGGCACTTTGATTGTTTGGAATAGTTTTGCAGGCAAAGCCAAGCAATATACAATGTTTTCTACAGACTCATAATGCTTAAAGTCCCTTGTCGATTCATTAGTTTATCACTTATATTAAGATTTCTTATAAAGTATTTCCCCTGGGTTCTGAAGAGGGGTTTGGAGCAAGACACCATTCAATGCGTATTTTCTTATAGTTTGTACAAGATTAGCCTGCTAAATTCTAGAAGGAAAAGAGAGAATAAAGATGAAAGAAAAGGGTCCCCGCCCATGACCAAAGAAAAAGGGCATTTACCACAATTAAATTACCCTTTTTCAGTTCCATTTAGTACTGCACGGTTGATCCCTGTTCTTCTGGATCTTGGGTCAGCAGTCGACTTTCATCAAGTCACCAGCTTCTGAGCTATGGGAGTCTAGGAAGTTCTATCTCCGTCCCCTGGGGCAGTCTGACAAGACATGATGTCACCTCACAGTGGTATCATGAGTAGGTGAAACAGTGCTCTCCTGTTCATTCTTTTGATGTTTCATCCAGAAAGTTCAATTCCTGATCTGGAGTTTCTAGCAGGGGCATAAGGGAAAAGGGGAACCACCTTTTCGTGGTAGGACTGAATGATTGCAGTTAACTGATTACAGTGATGTCAAAGAAGACATCACAGATGCTGGATAATGGCAGTAAGACAACTTGACTTCAGTAGGGATCAGAGACTTACGTATCCGCTGAGCTCCACTCCAGCTCAGACATAGATGACTGCGGTCTTTAACGAGAGAACAGAGAGGGAATGAAGGGAAGCCATGGGGCGCTGGGGAAGGTGGAACAAGAAAGGGCACTAGGGAGGACATGCGGAAATGGAAAATTGCAGGAGAGTGGGAGAGAATTACTGAAAATAGTGTGGCCAAGCTTGGCGGCATTGTGTTTCCTTGAGCAAAAACTCTACCCGGAGTGCTGGGCTCAACTTTAGGGACATGGAACAGTAGAGACGGAAGCTGGGCTGAAGTGTGGTCAGCACAGTGTTTTCCTGGACTTCCTTGTTTCACATGGGAGTTCAGAGTGACCGGCAATGAAAGAATAGAGGGGAATCTCCTGTTGGAGTATATTAACTATTTTGTGGTGATTGATTATCCTGAGAGTAACAACACCGATGTCTTCAAGGACACCGACAGTTCTGCAGGACTTTCCAATCCAACAGGTAAAGAATATTTAATTTAGTTTAATTTTTTAAAGTTTTTATTTATTTATTTGAGAGAGAGAGAGTACAAGTAGGGGGAGTGGCAGACAGAGGGAGAAGCAGGCTCTCCACTGAGCGGCAGCCCGATGTTGGACTGAATCCCAGGACCCTGGCAGAAGGCAGCCGCTTAACTGACTGAACCACCCAGGTGCCCTGTGAAGAATATTTTAAATACAAGGACATTTTAAATTGAAGGGGGAAAAAATCTTAAAAATTAATTTGTTAATAGGCCATTCCTTACTTTTCAATGTGTGATATCTCTGACTCATCCTCCAGAACTTGTTTCTGTTGCATTAGTGAGACTTTGTACACCTTAACCCACATTTCCTCCCTTTTCCCTTCCCCCAGCTCTACTATTCTACTCTCTGCTTCTACCCGTCTGACTATTCTAGATTGTACATATGAGCGAGCTCATACAGTATGTCTTTCTGTGTCTGACTCATTTCACTTAGCGTGATGTCCTCCGGGTCCCATCATATTGTCACAAATGGCAGAATTTCCTTTTTTAAGGCTGAATAATATTCCATCATATGTTAATACCACATTTTCTTTATCCATTCATCCACCAATGGACATTTAGGTTGTTTTCATACCTTGGCTTCTGTGAATAATGCTGCAGAAAATACAGAAGCACAGGTATCCCTTGGAGATACTGATTTCAATGTCAATTTCTTTGGATAAATACTCAAAGGGGGATGGCTAGGTCATATGGTAGTTTTATTTTTAACTTTCTGAAGACCCCTCATGCTGTTTTCCATAATGGCTTTACCAATTTACATTCCCACCAACAGTGTACCAGGGTTCCCTTTCTCCACATCTTTGTCAATATTTATGAATATATTAAACAGCCATCCTAGTACATATAAGGTATATCTCATTTTGGTTTTGAGTTATAGTTCCCTTGATGACTGAGCACTTTTTTTTTTTTTTTTTTTAGATTTTATTTATTTATTTGACAGAGATCACAAGTAGGCGGAGAGGCAGGTAGAGAGAGAGGAGGAAGCAGGCTCCCTGCAGAGCAGAGAGCCCGATGCGGGGCTTGATCCCAAGACCCTGAGATCATGACCTGAGCCAAAGGCAGAGGCTTTAACCCACTGAGCCACCCAGGCGCCTGACTGAGCACTTTTTAATGTACCTGTTGGCCATTTGTGTGTCTTGATTTAGAAAAATGTCTGTTCAGGTTTTGCCTATTTTTCAATTGGATTTTTTGTTTTGTTTTGTTTGGCTCTTGACTCATATAAGTTCCTTATATATTTTGGATAGCAACCCCTTATCAGATATATGGCTGCAAATATTTTCTCTCATTCTGTAGGTTGCCTTTTCATTTTGGTGATTGGTTGCTTTGCTGCGCAAAAGCTTTTTAGTTTGATGTAGTCCCATTTCTTTATTTTCTTCTTTTGCTGTGTTTTTGTAACAGATCCAAAAATTTGTTGCCAAGACCGATGTCAAGGAGCCTTTCTTCTTATGTTTTCTTCTGGAGTCTTATGTTTCTGTCTTAAATCCATTTTTGTGAATGTCTAAGATAAGAGTCCAGTGTCATTTTTTTTTGCATGCGGCTGTCTAGTTTTCTAATACCATCTATTGTGACTATCTTCTCCCCATTGTGTATTCTTGGTGCCCTTGTCAGAGATTAATTGACTATATATGTGTAAGTTTATTTCTAGGCTCTCTATTCTGTTCCATTGGTCTGTGTTTCCATTTCTATGCTAGTACCACACTGTTTTGCTTCCTGTAACTTTGTAATATAATTTGGAATTAGGAAGCGTTTTGTCACCAGCTTTGTCCTTCTTTCTCAAGATTGCTCTGCTATTCAGGGTCTTTGTGGTTCCCTATGAATTTAGGATTGTTTGTTCTATTTCTGTGATTTTTTTTTTTTTTTTCCTGGAGCAGGGCTCTGGGACCTTTCATTTGACTCCCAGATTCTCACAGAGGTACATCTGTGGACGGCGGTCATAACGCATGCTTCTGTGCAGATTATGAGAACTGGAATCCCCATTCCGCCATCTTGCGGAAGCACAGCAGCGAATGTGCAGTGAACCCTTCTCTGTCCATCTGGTTCTCTGACCTTTCACGAAACCCAGCTCCTCAGGGCCTTATATCTGCCTCCATTTAGAAGAGTTTCGTATTGTATTATTTAATTCTTCTGATTCCTTATGTTTTAGGGTTTTAAAATTTTATCAAAATCTCATGTTTTGAGGGACATTAGAATGTTTCGACTATAAACAGAAACCAAAAAAAAAAAAAATGCAATATTTATCTTTGCTGAGAGGAAGCAATTGGCCATGGCTCTCCAGTTTGACTTCCAGAGCATTCTTTTGTTTTTTCTTTTCTTTCTTTCTTTCTTTCTTTTTTTTTTTTTTAAAGAGAGGGATGGAGGGAGAGGCCGAGGGAGAGGGGCAGAGAGAATCTTAAGCAGGCTCCATGCCCAGTGCAGAGCCCAACTCACTTGATCTCATGACCTGAGCCAAGACCAAGAGTGAGATGCTTAACTGACTGAACCATCCAAATGCCCCCAATTTCCAGAACATCTCACTTGATCTCATGACCTGAGCCAAGACCAAGAGTGAGATGCTTAACTGACTGAACCATCCAAATGCCCCCAATTTCCAGAACATTATTATTATTATTTTTTAAAGATTTTATTCATTTATTTGAGAGAGAAAGAGAGAGCATGAGTGGGTGAAGGGAGGAGGGACAGAGGGAGAGGGAGAAGCAGACTCGCTGAGCAGCCGAATCCCGGACCTAAGCAGAAGGCAGACAAGCAGAAGGCAGACCAGTAACCCACTGAGCCACCCCAGGTACCACACCCAGAGCTTTCTTAACTCAATGCTTTCTCTGGCCAATTCCTATTTGAATATCTATTGAGCCAGAGTTTTTCCTTGATGACTTAATGGGAGGAAATCCCTTAGCAGTTGATCTGAGAAGCAGTTGATCTGTTCTCACTGCCCACAAGCACCTTGGCCTAACAAAGGAACTGCCAAATACAACAGCCTCCAAGCTGGTGTTCCTGCTTCTAGCCTCACTAAGTCACCCTGGGTGTTAGTTTCCTAGAAATGCCGTAGCAGAGTATCAAAATGTGATGGCCTGAAACAAAAATGTGTTCTTTCGCAGTTCTGGAGGCTAGAAATCAGGAGGCTGGGTGAAGTCAAGCTATCAGCAGGGTCACATTCCCCTTGAAACCTGTAGGGAAGAGTCCTTTTCCAGCTTCTGGTGGCCCCATGGACCCCTCAGGTGATGCTAGCCTTACCCAATTTCAGCCTCGGCCAAGGTCACCCTCTTGCTGTGTGTCTCTGTCTCCCCATGGCATTCTCCTATTGTTTCTTGTAAGGACATCAGTCATATCAGATGGAGGGCCTGCCTTACTTCTTAGGACCTCATCTGAACTAATTACACCTGCAAGGACCCTATTTCCAAATAAGATCACATTCACAGGTACCAGGGGTTAGGATTTCAACGTATTTTTTTGGAGGCGGGGGAGGATACAATTCAATGATGAATTCCTTGTTTACCATAAGCACATTAATCTTTCTGGGATACTGTTGGTTTCTTTCCATGTCACTATTATAGAGAACTCAAAGAAACAATCTTGCGGTATTTCTAGCAAAAACCTGAAGAAAAGAGGGGGAACCACTGTCCTCTCATAGCAAAACTATACACAGAGACTTAGTGCAGGGGCCTAGAACATCAGCCTAAAGACCCAAAGCAGATTCTAGCCTAAGACCCAGCAGCAAACTCATCAATGCTGTGTTTACTCTGTGTGTGTGTGTCAGAGTAGATGCTGGATTAGTTAGCTATCGGAGCCAAGACAAGGGAGAGCAGACAGACCCATGAAGGAGAGATCTTCTCTAAGCCCATGAGGTACAGATGCTGAGCTACAGTGTCCTGGGAAGCTGGTAGCAGAGGAATTAAGATCCAGATAGTCCCAGATCTGTGTCCTTTCTCCCTTTCTTCATAGCTGGGTGACTTTGGACAATCTTCTTAAGCTCTTTACTCCTTAGAGAGCCTGTCTTTGCAGTGGGAATGGTCAGACCTCCCTTTGGTTGGTTGTGTATACAGGGCACTTGGAGTATCTGGGGTGTGGTAAGTGTGAGGCAGTAGCTCTCACAATAATGATCACACACCCAGTATGTGTTAGGACCCTGGGTGCAAAAGGTAGAGCCAGCTTAGTCCAAAAGTGGACAGTATTGGGGAGTTCACTGTGGGCAGCGGGCGGACCAGCTGGAATTGGGGGCGTCAAAGTCACCAGGACTCTGGGCCTCTGTGGATTATGTGGGATCCTTTTCTAAAATTGTGTTGCCTGAGTGGATGGAACATCCCAAATCCTTTTCCTCAGTCTTGGGCTGGGTAGAAGAGCTTTTAATCCTCCTCTCGGCATCCAGCTCCCTTGCCCTCTAAGAAAAAAGGCAAGGAAAATGAATATTGCTTTGTTCACAAAACCTTTACAATAAGGATAACTTTAATTATGGAGAAGTTGATACGATCTCATGAAACTCCAGTTTTCTCAGCAGCACACACCAAAAGGCTCTTTATTTACATACATGAGCCTCATTCACGATTTGCCTAGTTTTTGCTCTCAGCTACCCATTTATCGCTATGTTCTGAAGCTTTCACTCACAGCGCTTTAGATGTGCCCTTGGGTCCTGAAAATGGAACCCAGCGGTCTTCTCCCTTTGTTTCCCTGTTTACTTTCCCATCCCCAGATTTGTTTGGGATTATTAAAATAGCGGATGCAGTGGAACATTTCCACAGGAAAGAAGAGGAAAGATAAGCTACACCAGGACTTACCTGTTTTCAATTTTGCTGAGACTTATTTTGTCTCTGCTCAATAGCGTTTCTTGCTCTTGCTGAGAAATGGAACTGGCAATAAATATAGTCTCTTGGGAAAACGATATCACATTATCAAGCCCAAACTAGCAGATGCAGCCGACTTCCAAGTTTCTATATGAAAAGCATTCTTAGCTTTGGTTTTTATTCTCTTTTGCTTTCACTTTTGGCTATTCCTGGAGGAGATGGAATACTTCACTTAAATTAGTAGACCGAGAAAATAGTCTAATATAATTATTTTGTTTCTTGAGAATACTTTTATGTATATTCGTGGGATATAAAAATATCATAAACACAAATGTGATTTATAGACATGTTCACAGATGCAGACACAAATGCAATAACTAGCACTTTGATAGCTGAACCCAAGACCCTAGGGAGATTATAGTGTTTGTAGCCATCATTGTCCCTTTTTAAAAAAAGTTTTATTTATTTATTTATTTGTCAGAGAGAGAGAGAGTGAGAGAGAGAGAGTACACAAGCAGGGGAGTGGCAGGCGGAGGGAGAAGCAGACTCCCCACTGAGCAGGGAGCCCGATGCAGGACTCGATCCCATGACCCTGGGATCATGACCTGAGCAGAAGGCAGTGGCTTAGCCAACTGAGCCACCCAGGGATCCCACCATCACTGTTCTTATATCTGCTTTGGAGGTTTGCCATATTAACATGCAAAACCCCACTGCATCTTCATTCCTTCTAACCGTTCAAGGTTGATTATTACCCTGATAGGAGCTGTGGAAGAGCAGACATATTCACTGTTTTCCAATCCTTTGTTCAGACTACACCCAGGCCATGGCGAGCGGAAACTGGTCTGGTGGAGTTAGATGCTGCTGTGCTTACCCACCGACAAAATGATGAGCTTTTTACTCTGCTAGTACCATAAAAAGTCCTGTTGTCGGGGCACGTGCACCCGAATGTTTATAGCAGCAATGTCTACAATAGCCAAACTATGGAAAGAACCTAGATGTCCATCAACAGACGAATGGATAAAGAAGATGTGGTATATATACACAATGGAATACTATGCAGCCATCAAAAGAAATGAAATCTTGCCATTTGCGACGACGTGGATGGAACTAGAGGGTATCATGCTTAGTGAAATAAGTCAATCGGAGAAAGACAACTATCATATGATCTCCCTGATATGAGGGAGAGGAGATGCAACATGGGGGTTAAGGGGGTAGGAGAAGAGTACATGAAGCAAGATGGGATTGGGAGGGAGACAAACCGTAAGTGACTCTTAATCTCACAAAACAAACTGAGGGTTGCTGGGAGGAGGGGGGTTGGGAGAGGGGGAGTGGGGGTATGGACATTGGGGAGGGTATGTGCTATGGTGAGTGCTGTGAAGTGTGTAAACCTGGCGATTCACAGACCTGTACCCCTGGGGAAAAAATATATATGTTTATAAAAAATAAAAAAAAATATGTTTATAACATAAAAAAAAAAATCCTGTTGTCTGTAGTATGTTCTAGTAACCTCAGTTCATTCTGGGGTTTAGTACTCTGAATTCCCATGGGATGTAATGAGGTGTCTTAGCATAGATTTTGATAATGCTTAGAACTGCTTCTCTTAGACACTGCTGTTGATGCAATACAATAAAAAAACCCAGATCTATACTTAGCAAGCAGAGACTTTATTCTAAAAGATTGCAGGAGTGGGAGAGAAAGCATAAGCATAACGTCTGTAAGTGTCTCAAGAGTCAGGCAAAAAAAAAAAAAAAAAAAAAAGTTTTCTTTTGTAGGGATGAATAAATGAGGCTAGGAGGACCAGTGAGGGAAATGGTTAGATAATGGATCAGAGACTCTCTGACCCTCAGGCCAGCCTTTTCTTGGAGGGGCTGTGTGCGGCTCAGGCGGAGGGTGGGCCAAAGTTCAGGGGCCTGGAGGAAGGAGAGATGCTTTACCACAGTTGGGTGAAAAAGCATTTTGTTCGGATTCACCATTGGGCCTTAGCAGTTCAGCTAATTTTCTTCGAAGCCAACAATGGGGATGGCAGGGTGCAGATCTGGCCTTGCCCTTGGTAAACAAGGGGGGGACATCTGTGAGTCTTATCTAAGGAAGGGGGCTTCTTTGTAGGAAGTCGCAAAGAGTGAGGGCATTCCTTAACCTTCACTTTTTCCAGAATTGCTGGGCTCAGGTAAAATCCAAAAGAGTCAAGAATTGTGTTATAAGGGATCTGGTATCTTTATAAAGGCCAGGTTGCTGGCCTGAGCTCTAACTTAACCTGGGAGAAGGTGAACCCCCAGCACCTGCGGAGGAAAGACTTCCTAAGGGGAGTTAACCACAGTAGTGTCTCTGCCCAGGAAAGGCTTTTATTTAGGGAGAAAGATTGCTCTGGAGAGATTTTGTTTTTATTTTCCAAAACAATCTTTTCCCTAAAACCCAAGGAAGGAGCAAACTAAGACTTCCTTTTCTTTGCAAAAGAAGAACAAAATCATGCTAATACGGCAATTTTAGTAGAGAATTTCGAGTGGGGCTTGGAAGGAAAGTAGGTGGTGATTCCAAAGCTGAGAATGGGTATCCTGGAAGGCAGGTTTTATTTTTGTTTTCATTTGGTCTGTGTTTGATATTGGTCATTTATGATGTCCATTTCTGGTCTGCGTCTGCTTGGGTACTTAGAAATACTCGATTTTTTGTATGTGCAAAAACTGTGGCGGTTCTGCGTGTTTTCTTAGTTGTTAAAACCTGTCTTGCCTTGGCTTTGGTGTATTATAGACATCAGCAAGGATTCATCTCACGGCTTATAAAATCAGAGCATAGGCCAGGAGAAGACAAAATCCCCCTCTTGGATTTGCCCCATTCCTAACCCGTGACAGGAATAGCAAACCCGGCTGAGGTCAGCTTCTATCATCTATCTTAGGATTTGTGCTTCCAACATCAACCTTCAAGCAGCACATACAAATGATAAAAATGACTGGATATACTCCTTTCAACTTATGTGTATCACATAGGTTCTATGTTTTATGCAATTAAATAAGCAAATTATTTTATAAGGAGGGCTTTTAAAACTCTGGTGTATATGTTGATTACTAAGCTTTGTCTGTACTTGAAAAAAAAGCAATAAAATTGTAACCCATCTTCCATATTTACAGGCATCATAGGAGATTTTTATATGCAAGATTTTTGTAAAATTGGATGGGGCCTTTATTCTGGAGTCTCTCTGTATGTGGCTATCAAAGACATCATTTTCTCCTTTTTCTTTTTCTTTTTGTGTTTTGTGTTTTCTGCCTGGTACGTTTAATCTTTCATATCCCCTAGCTTCAGTATACATGAATTGATGATTGAATAAATTAAGGATAAGCATACTGTTCTGTTCTTCTAAAACCTGTATTTATTGCTGTGATTTATCTAACAATTTACATAAAGTGCTAGTTAGTACAGCTGAAATTATTAATTCTTCAGAGAATGAGATGTTCAACTGTTTCCACAGCTCCAGGCAAATTTTCCACATTGAAATGCAAGAATTACACAGACCACAACTTGTTTTTTGAATTAAAATGCATCATTGATGCTAATTTTAAGGAAGTCTCTATATTGTACTCCTATTTAACCAAACATCACATTTCCTCATTAAAATATCAGCATCCATAATGAAGTACTTTGCTTTATAATTTAAAATGTCCCACTATGTTGGAGGCACATTTGGACATTTAAATGTAATTCTGCTAATGTACTGATTAATTTATGTTATTCTCTGCCACTCACGTGGCAGATTTTAATTGCAATTAGTTAGCTGCTGTCGGGTCTCAGCATGCTGAGGGCTCGGGGAAAGCCTGATCACCGTGGAACAATTACCGGGACTTTGGAGCAGGGTTTGCATTGGGGGGAGGGGGCGGGGCGAATAGAACCATCAAAGTTGTGAATCCTCATTCTCCTGGTAATAGCTATGCTTGGGGGGTCAGCATTTGCTCTGAGGAAAAAGCCAAATAAATGGGAATTATCTGAGCACCATAATACAATTAAGCTGTCACAACAACTTTGGGGACTGATCTTTTGTACTTGTTCCACGTCCGTCCGGCTGCTCGCGGGCTGGTGCAGCAGGGAACGTGCTCTCGCTAGCGTCCGGGGCTTTTGATGTGTGTAATGTACAGCTGTAACAAGACATGGGGTGCAACACCCGCCTTTCACTCAGTGTTGTTGAGCTACAAATTCATGTAATTAATCTTAAAAAGCCATTGCTTTGATCTTCATAAATATGCCCAGGATTCACATGGAAAACCTCGGGGGGAATTTTCTCAGGAGGATGATACGGCCAAAATGCAGTTTCATTAGGGTCTACTTCTTGTCTATAAATGATCCCTCCCCCACAACCTCATGCTTTGTTTTAGGGGCTGCTAGTCCCAGCTGCACTGCTATATTATGCAGAAAATCTGCTTGCTTACCCTGCAAACAAACTGCCTTGGTTCAATGAGCTATTTGTAATGCTATGCTAAGCTTTGCAATATATTGCTATAATTTCATTTAAAGCACTTTCGGTGCTTACGCTGGTTATATTGTCTTGACTATAGGGCAGTGGTGTTTAGTGATAAGATGAAAACAGTGTCTGCAGTATTCATTACTAGCGAGGCGCAGAGGAGGGAGCTCTGGGCTCCTTGAACCTGGGTTCTAATCCTACCTCTGCCACTTTCTGCTCTCTCTGGACCTCAGTGTTCTCCGCTCTTGGGTGGGGGTAATGAAGAATGATTCCTAGCTCAGGATAGTTTTGTAGGGCACAGCATAACTGCAGGTAAAGGAGTTTTTGTGAACATTAGACTGCCGTGTTGAAGGCTTGCTGTTACAGCAGTGTTTTACCTCTGGGTGTTTTGTTGTTGTTGTTGTTGTTTTTGAAGTGATTTTAACTTATAACAAAAATGCTGGGGCGCCTGGGTAGCTCAGTTGGTTAAGCAACTGCCTTTGGCTCAGGTCATGATCTCAGGGTCCCGGGATCGAACCCTGCATCAGGATCCCTGCTCAGCGGGGAGTCTGCTTCTCCCTCTGCCTCTACTCCTCTCTCTGCTCATGCTCTATCTCCCTCTCTCAAATAAATAAAATCTTAAAAAAAAAAATGCTGCCCTGAAGAGATGACCCCCCTTCTCATTCTTTACTACATTGTTTCTAATAACTATAACAAAAGGAATAAATTAAACAGGAAGAGTTTTAAGTGGTTAAATTGTAGGGTTTTCAGAAGCCATTATGGAAATGAAATTTACCCCTCGTTCTATAAAATGCAACAGGATTGAAAGCAATCCCCAAATTTCAGTGGCTTAACACAACAGAAGATTATTTCCAGTTTATGCTGCATGTCTAGGGGTTTTGCTGGCTGTTGTCACACTGGGACCCAAGCTAACAAGACCCGATCTTATCATTCCCTTTATTTAAAAAAAAGAAAAGAAAAGAAAAGAAAAATTGTGGCAAAATACACATAAGATGAAGGAGAGGAGGTAAAAATGGTGGCAGAGAGGATCAGACATGCCACATAACATAATACGCAGAGCCTTGCAGCTGTGTTAAGGAGTTTGGAATTCCTCCAAAGGAAAGTGGAGCCAGTGAAGAAATTGAAGCATGAATGGGGTATATGAAGAATGGATTTTAGAGAGGTCAGCCGAGAAGTAGGGAGACCAGTTGGGAGAGACTGTCATGGGAGAGATTTTGTCGATCAGGGTCTTAATGATAATGTGGATGGTGAGAAGTGGAAGACTTGAAAGACATGCAGAAGGTGGTATTACTAGGAGGCCTTCAGCCTGGCCTTGCTTGGACACATTCTCTTTTCTACCGATGTTTTCTTTATTTGCTTCTCATGCACGTTCTGTTTCACTAAGTCCATTTTGATCATCTTAAAGACAGGGATTGCATGTTCAATTCCTTGGACATACTTAAATATGCAGACTCAAAATATTCAGTAAATGTTAACTGACTCGTCCTCCATTCGCTTGCCACCTGATCCGAGTTAGCATGCCAGGAACCAGTCTCCTGTGCTTGGATGGAAGGGATGACTAGAGAGAGGTCCCAAGTGGACAGGTGCTTCCCCAAGAAGCATTTCTAAGGGGCCTGATGCACTGGCGGAATTTCCCCAGGCCACCAGAAAGACAGAGATAAAGTGATGCTTCTAGAGCTTTACAGATATTGGCCCTGGGGTTATTCATCTTGATTCATTTTACTCACTCACCCAAAGGGTCACTTAATCAAACTCAGAGAACTCTTCCAAGAGAAAAGTTGTAGGAGATACAGAAATTCAAGCCATAGCCCCTGCTTGGAATCAACTGATATTCTACCCGAGTACACTTCCTAAGAAGCGAGGCAGAAGCGCATGGAACAGCTAACCGGGTAATACCCGTGTCTCTTGCATGTGTTCATTTCCTATTGCTGATGGAGCAAATTGCCACAGACCGGGTGGCACAATACACATTTTTTACCTTCTAGTTCTATAGGTCAGAAATCTGATACAGCTTAAGATCAAGGTGTCAGCGGGGCTGTATTCCTTTCTGGAGACCCTAAGGCAGAATGGTGTCTATCTGTCTGTCTCCTGTTGCGAGGGCTGCCTGCCTTCATTTTCCTGTGGCTCCTTCCTCCATCTTCAGTGCCAGCAACTTCACATCTGTCTCCTGCCCTCTGTTTCCATGCACATCTTTCTCTCTGTCTTCTTCCTCCCTCTTCTGCTTTCAAGGACTCTTGGGATTAAGTCACTCCTATTTGCATAATCCAGGATAGTCTGGGTCCATTCCGAGGTCCCTAATTTAACCATGTGTGCAAAGTCCCTTTTGCCATGTACTCTAACGCCAGCTCTGGTTTGGGGGATTAGGACTGGGGCCTTTGGGGGCCATTATTCTGCCTCCCGCACGGACTGACAGTGGGTCAGAGCCCTTGTTCTGGACCAGAAGCTGTTCCTCCTTCGTATGCATTGTTTCTCTCAGTCTGCCCTGCGCTGCGAGGCAAGACTGTCCTTGTGGGCAGGTGAGAAAATCAAGGCTGAGCAAATGACTAGTAAGAAGCTGTGGTGGGCTTTGACCCTGCCTGTTGCAGTGGAAAGAACATGGGTTTGGGAACAGGACAGGCAAAGGCACGACTTCAGGTTCCCAAACGGTTTACCTGCGTGATACGTGGCTCTTCCGAGCTTCAGTCTTCTCACACACACACCATGCCTGCCCTGGGGCACGAGGCTTTCATTATTAAGAGAACAGTGCCAATTAAACAAAACTGAGCCCTGTCCCTAATTCAAACAAAAACAAAAACAAAAACTGGAAAAACAAAAGCCAAAGCCAAAACAAAAACTGAACCCAACCCCCCAGGGCACGGGATACTGTGGTGGAAAAAAAATACAGGATTTGGAGCAAGACTGATTCCGGATTGAATCCTGGCTCTTACTATACAGCAGGCTCACTGTTGGGCGGCAGATACGTTTTCATTAGCTAATAGATAGAAGTTCCCTTTTCTTCTGTCATTCATTGAACTTGTTTACAACAACAAGCTGGACCTTGGCAGGTGTGAAGATTGACATGGCTTTCATCATTATTGTCCAGAGGAGTGGACGCCTCTATTTCCTGAGAAGTCTGTACTCCTTCACATTTTTTAAAAAAGATTTTGTTTCTTTGAGAGAGAGAAAAAGCACGAGCAGGAAGGAAGGGTAGAGGGAGAAGCAGGCTCCCTGCTTAGCAAGGGCTGAGGGACGCTGGACTTGATTCCAGGACCCTGGGATCATGATCTGAGCCAAAGGCAGATGCTTAACCGACTGAACCACCCAGGCGCCCTTTTCACCTTTTCAAAGATTGGTACTGTGGACCAGAGAAGGCTGTGTTCTAGTTAGATTCAAGCATTTCCTTCTGCTCTCTCCAGGAGCTTCCCCTGCTGCTTGCCTCGTGGGCTCCCTTTATCCTAGTTTGCAAGATCATTACTCTCTCCCTGCTCCTAGCATCTGGCCTGTGTCATTATTTCCTGCCGAGTCTACCCATCAATGTCTCTCCTCCTTCTTCTCCACGCCCACTGTCTTAGGTCGCCATCTTCTCTTAACTGGGCATGAACCTTCCTATAGAGTTTCCCGTCTCCAGGCTGGTCCCTTGTAGTCCGTGGTTCGTGGTTTGTAACTGTGAAGACCCCTGGGCTCTCTGAATAAAGTAACACCCCTGTCCACCTACATGATGATAACAGAGATTCTTGGGGATAGTGGTTAGGAGGGTTATCTGGTCTCATGCTCCCCCTCTTCTGTCCTGGAAATTTAGCCTCTCCATGGGGATGCTGTCGGTCATGGCTCCTACCTTTTCCTGCCTCTTATAGCTCTGTTTTCTTATTGCCACTTTGGGACATGGACCCTTTGTTTAATTTTCCATCTCAGAGCTGAGACCGGCATTGATAGGCAAACATTTAAAAAGCCTTTTCTGGGGACACCTGGGTGGCTCAGTCGGTGAGGCATCTGCCTTCTGCTTGGGTCATGATCCCAGGGTCCAGGGATTGAGTCCCACATTGGGCTCCCTGCTCAGTGGGGAGCCTGCTTCTCCCTCTGCCTGCTGCTCACACTGCTTGTGCTCTCTCTCTCTCTGACAAATAAATAAAAGTCTTAAAAAAAAAAAAAGCCTTTTCTGTCCATGAAAAAAACACAGAATGACAATACAAGGAGTTATTTTGTATTTGTTACTTAGGAACCTCTTGAGACCTGTAAGTGCTCTCTGTTGGCTTCTGTGTTCCTGAACTAGAGCAGAGACCACATTTTCCCTTCATGCAGGGATTTCCTCTAAGCTTCTGGAATCTCCTTTCTTTTCTATCTTACAACAAACCTCCAAGTCCTCAGTGTCTGCCCTAGGATCTCAGTCTTCCCAAGAAGGCTGTTACTGGGGCTCCACTCCCTTCAGGGTAACTGCACCCCTCACCCGGAGGGGCGTAGCCTAGCCTGGCAGTCTCAACCTGAAAACCACATCCAAAAATGATAGTCCAACCTCATGACAAGTGCAACACGAAGAGCAGCATGGGCATTAGGTCCTGAAATCTTCCTAAAATGCAAGTCCAATCAAGTTAATGACTATTGATGATTCGTCAATATCTCTCCATTGCCTCCTGAATAAAGTCTGATCTCTTTGATGTAACTTTCATATCTAAGAGGCTTTCCAACATATATCATATTCTCTATCCATATTGAAATGCTTGATGCTCCTTGAGGCATTCTGCTCTCTCATGCCCCTGTGGTTTGCACCTGCTGTTCCTTCTGCCTGGAATTCTTTCCACCTGGCAAACTCCTATCTTCTCTTTAAGACACAGCACAGGCAGCACCTCCCTCCTCTGTGAATCTGTCCCTACCCTTTCTCTCCTGTCCCTTCTTAGAGATAATCTCTTTCTTCTCTCTGCTCCTAATTCCCTTATACATCTCTGCAAGGGGAGAAATATTTACTCTCTCAGGTTCAGTGACTGGGGATGTGTGTGTGTGTGTGTGTGTGTGTGTGTGTGTGTGAATTATATTGATGAAGGACAGATTAATAGAATAAAAGGCATATATTTCTTTACTGATGTTAATATTTTTACAAGCATGGGGGCTTTACAGGAAAGAAGTGAAAACTTAAAGAAAGGGTTAGATTTGAAAGCTTATATACCAGCATTACGAAGGGCAATGCATCTTGAGGTGACTCTATAAAGGAGAGGGAGATGTGGTCTTCCAGGGGTGGTAAATCGTGGAAAGGTAAATATGTGAAGAGACTCAGGAAACATGAGGGGTATGTTAGTAAGGCTTGTGTGTGCAGACTTATCTTGGGGCTGAGTTTCCATCTTCTTCATGGCCATTAAACTTCTCCTGGGAGAGTTTTCTCAGAAGTTCCTGCTTTTAGTCAAATAAGAAGAGCTCTGAGAAGGTCTGCATCTGTGGATTCTCAATTGACTCCAGCTCAAAATAATCCGTATGCCGAAGTAGCATGTTTTAGGATGGCATTTTTCCCTTTCAGCTCTCTACTATGGCCTAGGTCACATTGTTTGCTAGTCTGCTTATCTGTTTCCTCCTCTGGTCGATCATCCAGAGCTCACCCTGCACCAAAATCTAAATACTTACTAAATACCTACTAAATACTTACTGAGGCTTGGATCCCACATCCCCAGATTCTGATGTAATTGATCTGAGATGCTGCCTGGGCACTGGGATAATTAAAAGCCCCCAAATGACTCTAACCTGCAGGCAGAGTTAAGAACAACTGCCTAAGACAGTATTTTATTATTTTTTCATGTTTACTTTAAAAAAATATTTTATTTATTTATTTGAGAGAGAGAGAAAGAGAGAGAGAGCAAGCACAAACAAGGGGAATGGCAGAGGGAAAGGGACAAGTAGGCTCCCCACTGGGAAGGGAGCCTGATGTGGGGCTCAGTCCCAGGACCCTGGGATCATCACTTGGAGCAGAAAGCAGATGCTTATCCGACTGAGCCAACCAGGTGCCCCTCAGACAGTGTTTTAGATCCTGCCCTTTTCCTAACATTCTCCCAAGCTCTTGGGGACTTCACTCTCAAGGGTTGTCACTGATGGAGAGGAGGGTGCTAAAACCAATCTCCGGCTTTGGTTTTGTTTTGAAATCAGAGTTATGTGTTGGGGAGAAAGTGGGGATGCTAAGGAGAGACCTAAAATCATATGGGCACCATATTGGAACGAGGATTGCTTTCCAGGCCTCACAATTAGAATGAATTTTAAGGTGTTCTCTAGATCAGTCTTCTGTTCTGGCATTTTGGGACTAAGATACTTGGGGAGGGGTGGGACCCTCCTAACTGAAAACAACTAGATTCTAAATAAGATGTACTTTCTGATGAATGGCTTAGTTTGGAGCATGGAGGGGATGTCCCCCTCACACTCCCTGTCCCCCAGCTTTCTCCAAAGGAGCAAACTGTGAGTGACTCTGGCTAATAAGCCAGCAGGAGGAAAAGGTTATCCTGGGAGCAAATGCCAACAGCAACATCTTGATGAAGTGGGTACTAAACTGAGGACCAGAAGCTGGAGGGCAGCTGGCCCGGAGACTTGGCATTGACTCACTGGTAGAGTGTTTATTGGCTAAAATGCACAGATTGAGAATATCGGAGTCAGACATCACAAAGAGGACTTTGACCATGGGCTATGGAGCTTTAAGCTGTATGGTTTGGGAAGAGACATAATAGCAGTATGATGTGGCAGAACTTTGGCTTCAACACTGTTCTGTCAAATCCGTGTTTATGGATGAGGAAGTGCAAATCCATCCCCTGGTATGGTCAGAGGGCTACAGGCCAAGCTTTGAGGTTGACTAGGATTGATCACTGTGAGCATTGAGCCATGACTGGTTTCCACATTGCTTTGCAGGAGGCCAAGGCCTCTTCTAGGAGGCCAGCCTTCAGGGAATCTGTCTCGAACAAGTTAACCCTTGCCACTCATAGAGAATGGAATCACAGAGATGAGCACGCGATAGGAGACATCAGGAATGACCAAGAAGATTCATAAAAGAGCAAAATAAAACCTCTAAAATGGAAACTATCATTGTTGGAATAAAAGAAAAAAAAAAGGAAAAACTTCAGTGGGGCTAAAGAAATAGTGAACTAGACACACTTAAAAAGTGAATTATTGGAATACATATCTGAAGACATTACAGAGTACAGAGAGAAAGGAGATGGAAAATATGGCAGAAAAGTTAAGAGGGAGCATAGAACTTGAGAGATTCTTGAAAAGATAATGTGAACCCAGTGAAGCAACATTTAAAGAGAGAATCGCTGAGAATTTCGCAGAATATTGAAAGAGATAAATATATGGATTCTATACCCAGGCAAAGCATAGTGAAACTTCAGATACTAAGGCAAAAGAGAAAAATGTAAAGTTGTTGGAGAAAAAAAAAATAGATCACCAGAGAACAAAGACAATTAGAGATTAGGTTTCTCAATAGCCACAATAGAAGATATAAGACAATAGAATAATATCTGCATGAGAAAAAATAGATGTCTTAGAATTCTGTACTGAGCAAAATTATCTTTTAAAAGCGATAGAGAAATAAAGATATAAAAATAGGTAGGATTTACCACCACCAAATTAGCATTAAACAATCTATTTCAAGAAGAAAAATGATCAAGATGAAGGTCTGAGAGGCAAAAAGGAATGGTGAGCCAAAAAATGCTAAACCTATAAATTTAAACAGAGTTTGCAGATAAGAGAATAATGATTAATTTTTGTTCTTAAAAAAGACACAAGATAGGGGCGCCTGGGTGGCTCAGTGGGTTAAAGCTTCTGCCTTTGGCTCAGGTCATGGGCTCAGGGTCCTGGGATGGAGCCCTGCATTGGGCTCTCTGCTTAGCAGGGAGCCTGCTTCCCACTCTCTCTCTGTTTGTCTCTCTGCCTACTTGTGATCTCTGTCTGTCAAATAAATAAATAAAATCTTAAAAAAAAAAAAAGACACAAAATGAAAGCACTTTTCAACTATGAGCTTCTAAACAGTATTAGGGAAAGGATAGCTCTGTAAAAGTGTTCCGAGTCCTTTTATTTGGGGTCAAAAATGTTTATGATATAATCTATTATTTGATGTTGGTAAGTTAAATATGCAATTGCAGAATAATCATTAAAAGAACAAGTTTGGGATGGGTTAATTTCCCAGCCAGTCAAGGGAAGAAATGGAATAATAATATGAAAACAAACAAAAATCCAGTCAATTAAAAAAGGAGACCAGGAAAGAAAAAAGCATCATTGAAAAGGAGACAAATACAAATTAAAGAGATAGTAGAAGCACGTTTGACTGCATCAGTAATCTCAATGACGGTAAATAAACTGGACTTAAAAGAGATTGTCAGAAAAACAGAATGGGGGGGAAATACTAAAACAAATCTAGTGCTGTGATGTTTCCAAGAAACACACTCCCCAAAACAGAAAGCTTGAAAGAGGTTGGAAAAAATATATATTTGTCAAACACAATGAAAAAGAATGCTAGGATAGCAAATTTATTATGAAAAAAAAAGTGGATTCTAAGACAGAAAACATTATTAGGGAATGAGAGGCTGATTTCTTAGTGACAAAGATTCAACTCACCAGGAAGATTTAATATTTTAAATGTATATGTACATAATAAAATATCTTCAAAATATATAAAGCAAAAATTGATAGAACTAACTTGAGGAAGTAATTAACAAATGGACCAGCACATCTCTCTCAATTATTGATATAAAATGGTCAAGAAGATTTGTCTAACACAGTCACCATGATTGATTTACTGAACATATGCAGAATTCTGCTTCAAGGTGCATTCTTTGCAAGCACAAATGGAACATTTACAAAAATTGACCACATCGTAGGCCTTAGGCAAGTATCAACCACTTTCAAAGAACTGGTAATATTCAGACCACATTTTTCTTTCCACAAAGCAGTTTAGACATCAACAGTAAGATTAAATTGAAATAGATCCCTGTACATTTAGAAATTAAACCACATGTCTGAAGAGCCTGATGGATTAAGGAGATCATAACACAAATGAAAAAGACGATCCAGAGTGGGGAATCATCCAGTCTAGTCCTATAGGTCCTTGACCCACAGAGCGAAGTGGGCGGGATGACAATGGCTCTAGGAAGCTCTGGTGAAGACAGATACTGAAGCAATTAAGGCAAAAGCAACCAAATCTCTGACCTGGGGAGACTTTAGTTCTCTTTATTGATTGGCCAAATGGCATAAATTCCCTAGCTTGGGTTCCTTCTTCTCTAATTGAGGATAACAGTGTTTCTCTGTTGCATTGCGTGATGTTGGGAAAATAGCACATTGAGCAGACCATGCAGATGTTGGCAGTACGTTTTTACCTGGCTTTTGGGATGCCTACTGGACTGTAAGCTCCAAGCAGGCATCCACTGTTTATTACAAGGCTGCTAACACATAGGCAGGGACTTCTGGGCAACACAGGACAGGGGATTTGAGGCCTAGAGACAGCTGGCTTCCTTCAGTTTAATTATTAAGAACATCCTCCACTCAAGTGTTCAGTCTCACAGCTGAACTGCCTTTGGACTGGCAAGCTAAAAGAATTGATGAGACCCTGGGCTTTTCTCCATCTTCTTCCCTACTCTACTTGCCGTCCCTGCTTACCCTGAAGGAGGGCGGGGTGGGAGAAGCCTGCATTTGTTTTCCTGCCTTAAGAGATTGCAAGGAATGTGGGGGTGTATCTGTGCCAGGCATTGTGCAAACTGGCCAGTCCAGTGAGCGCCTGTCATTTTTGACTCTGATCTTTTCCTATGTTGACCTAGAGAAACTCAGTACTGTTTCTGCATTCTGACGCTGGCCCATAATGTTAGGGTAGCACCTAGCAATCCAAATTATTTTTCAACTTATTAACATTAGAATGCAAATTCGTAGATGATAGAGAATCTTTCCTCTGTCTAGTTCACGGACTCTAATTCCCTCATATCATTAATGAGCTGACTAATCCTAAATGATTAATTCTAAAATTCTAATGAAAATAAAGTCAAACCTCCTACTTCCTAAATGCGGCAAACTGTCATAGGAGCCAAAATGATGATTACTCCAATCTGTTGTGGATGGTGCATAAATACGAACTCCTTAAACCATATTTTTGTGCAGATGGGACTGGATCTAACAGTGTCACAACTAGAAAGCCCCGTCTGGCTCTCCTAACTGAATTTTGAAGCAAAACTAAATATCCTAGAAATTTAAGCTATGCTGTCTGCCTTTTCCAGGTGGCTCGTAGCTGCTATTTACCTCTCCTTGTGGAATAAATTTATGAGCAAACAAATTACATCTCCACCCAAATCCTGCAACCAAATTAGGGCAAATACGCTCTTGCTATACGTTTCATCTGCTGTTCAAAATAGGCTGAGAAAAGAGGCATCGTGCTGCCCTAAAAGGCAATTTTCTCAAAAATGAGTGGATTTGAATAATAATGTCTGAATAATATCAGGAGAAAGAATAGCCACAGCACACCCCATAGGCAAATGGAGACATAAGATTGCCGTGTCTTATTCACGCAATAGCTGGGTCTCGAAGAAGGGGAGGGAAAACACACAGGCACCACTTGAGGCGAGAAAATGATCCAAACGGAGACTATTCTTTCCTACCCCTGACAAAACTGATATTATTTCCCTGTCTGTTTTCCCACTTGCTCATGGCCAGTGCTGTAATTAAAAGGCCTCCCTCCAAGGAGCTCAGAGTGCTTTGAAGACATGGTCTAATTAATCCTCCTGTAACGTCCACAAGCTCCAGGCCCTCCTCTGCTGGGAGAACAGGCAGCCCCGCCTAGGTGTTCTTGAGACGTGGATGGAAAGTGACAGCGGCTGTTGGAAGCAGCCTCTCTTTCCCAGAAGCTGTGAGCACAGCCTCTCCTCAGCGCCAGGGCCGCTGTGTGTCAGCTGAAGGGCCCCGCAGCCAACAGTCAGCCCCCAAATGCCTACTCCGCACACTCACTCTTCCCCAGAAAGCTCTGTTGCCTCCACTGTGGCTGGAGCCGAGCCTGTAACTAGGCAGCAGCCTGTTTTAGAAACTTTCAGCCAATTCGTCTTCCTAAATGAATCTTTTTTGACTCTAGGTGCTGCTTTGTTCCTTATGATCACTTACCTGGCCTGTTCTGTTTCTTTCCCAGTTTTACCGCTTGTGAGATGGGAGACGCCATTGCTACGCCATTGATGATGATTATGGGTGGTTTTCTGTGTAGTTCTAATCCCGATAGTGTTAAATAGATAGTTTCTTGACCACGCAACCCCAAAGACATGTTGGGATGACGGTTTTCAGCAGCGCTGTCAACTACAGCTCTAGATTTGCTTCCGACCCTGGGTACGGAGTTCATCTGAGAACACTCAAAGTGCTGTTTGTCTAGTAGTAGGTATGAACGCCTAATAAGTGGGTTTTTGGAATCTCATAATTAGGCTGGTTAGTTTTCTTTGAAGTATGTTTTGTTTTCCTGTCTGTCATTTTTGCCCCCTCATTCGTATCATTGTTTGAGGTCTATGACGGTGATAAAACATCAGGACAGTCTTCTACAAAAGGGTTGCAGAGCCTGTACTTTCTAGTATCTGAAAGAATGTTTCTCATTTATTATTTATTCTATCACCCGATAGTCGTGTGGCACTTTGATACACTCAATAAAATGTTTTATTTTAATTAATTAATTAATTTTCAGCGTAACAGTATTCATTGTTTTTGCACCACACCCAGTGCTCCATGCAATCCGTGCCCTCTCTAATACCCACCACCTGGTTCCCCCAACCTCGCATCCCCCGCCCCTTCAAAACCCTCAGTTTGTTTTTCAGAGTCCATAGTCTCTCATGGTTCACCTCCCCTTCTAATTTCCCTCAACTCCCTTCTCCTCTCCCTCTCCCCTTGTCCTCCATGCTATTTGTTATGCTCCACAAATAAGTGAAACCATATGATAATTGACTCTCTCTGCTTGACTTATTTCACTCAGCATAATCTCTTCTAGTCCCCTCCGTGTTGCTACAAAAGTTGGGTATTCATCCTTTCTGATGGAGGCATAATACTAGCCATCAGGGAGATTCAAATTAAAACCACATTGAGATACCACCTTACACCAGTTAGAATGGCCAAAATTAGCAAGACAGGAAACAACATGTGTTGGAGGGGATGTGGAGAAAGGGGAACCCTCTTACACTGTTGGTGGGAATGCAAGTTGGTGCAGCCACTTTGGAGATTCCTCAAGAAATTAAAAATAGAGCTTCCCTATGACCCTACAATTGCACTACTGGGTATTTACCCCAAAGATACAGATGTAGTGAAAAGAAGGGCCATCTGTACCCCAATGTTTATAGCAGCAATGGCCACGGTCGCAAAACTGTGGAAAGAACCAAGATGCCCTTCAACGGACAAATGGATAAGGAAGACGTGGTCCATATTTATTTATTTTTTTAAAAGATTTTATTTGACAGATCACACGTAGGCAGAGAGGCAGGCAGAAAGAGGGAGAAGCAGGTTCCCTGCTGAGCAGAGAACCCGATGTGGGGCTCAATCCTAGGACCCCGAGATCATAACCCGAGCCGAAGGCAGAGGCTTAACCCACTGAGCCACCCAGGCGCCCCATTATGATATTTTAAGGAACACTATGAAGTAGGTACAATGGTAAGAACATTTACTCTCGTGTCCTATAGTGAAATGAAGCTCAGAGAGGTTAAATACTGTTTTCAAGATCACAGAAGTCAGATTCAGATTTACTTTTGTACAATATTAATTTTCATTCTACTCTCTTCTGTCAGTATGCACTCTTTCCATTACCACCTATTTTTTATTCAATAATTGTTTACTTTATGTTATTTTTTGGTGCCAGATACTGTGCTAGAGACTAGATATACAAAGATAGACAAGATATGCTAAAAAATAAAAAGATATTTGATGTGGTAATCATGTAAATGATTGATGTGGTACTGTGTGGTTGAGGCTATGATCAGATGGTCTGCACAAGGTGGGAGGAATTCTAGAACTGGAAATAGAGTGATAAGCAGAGAAAGGAAGAGGATATGAAAAGACAGAGTTAGACACCAAGATGCAGGGTCTGGAGGAACTCTAAATAGTTCAGTTTCCAGAGCTGCATTGGGATGCAACAGAAGAGAAAGCTGGAGTGACCATGAGGACCACATCATGGAAGCCTTGTAAGCCATTCTGAGAAGTTTGGACTTTGGTCCTCAAGACCATGAGAAGTCATAGAAATCTTACATGCAGGAAAGTCACATGATCAAAACTGCTGATTCAATCAAGCTCTCTGTGTTCTTCTTTGAGCGTACCCAAGGGACAAAGATGGACGAAGTTGACTATGCTTCATGTCGGTGACAGGGCATCGAAGTAGAATGTCTCACAAAATTTTAGTAAAAGTGTCTAGTGATACATGGTTGCTGGAAAGAATTTTGGCAATAATGTAGTAAGAACCCTGAAACAATTCATTTTATTTTACTCAGTAGGTCTATTTCTGCAAATATATTTTAGGGAATTTATCTCAAAAAATGAATATTTCAGGGCAAAGTTGTTTGGGTGACTGTTTTTTAATAGAAAGACACTAGAATAACCTAAAGTGTCTAACAAGGGGGGTAATAGTTAAGAATATATTATACTCATCTATTTATAATAAATCAGATGAAAAGTTTTAAACATAATGATACAGTAGACAATTGCATGATTATTTTGCTACCCAACACACATGTATGCTTATTTTTATTTATTTTTAATTTTAATTTTTATTTATTATTGTTTAAGTTTTTATTTAAATTCCAGTTAGTTTGCATACAATGTAACATTAGTTTCAGGTGTACAACATACATGTTTATTTTTACGAAAGAGTTTTGCTTTCTGTCTGGCTCCAGGTGTAGAATATGGGTCTGCGATTAAACTGTAATCGGTACTCAGCACTTCATTTATGAATTGAATAAATAGACAAAAGATGATTTATTTGGAGGATTCTCCTCCTATCTTAAAAAATGACTTTCCTAGGGGTGCCTGGGTGGCTCTGATGTTAAGTTAGTTAAGCATCAGAGTCTTTTTTTTTTTTTTGAAGATTTTATTTATTTATTTGACAGAGGGAGACACAGCAAGAGAGGGAACACAAGCAGGGGGAGTGGGAGAGAGGGAAGCAGACTCCCCATTGAGCAGGGAGCTGGATGTGGGATTTGATCCCAGGACCCCGGGATCATGACCTGAGCTGAAGGCAGCCACTTAATGACTGAGCCACCCAGGCGCCCCAAAGCATCAGAGTCTTGGTTTCCACTTAGGTCATGATCTCAGGGTCATGGGTTCAAGCCCCAAGTTTGTCTCTGTGCTCAGAATACAGTGGGCTTGTTTCTCTTCCTTTCTCTCTGCCCTACCCCCACTCACATATATGTGTGTGTGTATGTGTGTGTGCACGTGCGCGCACACGCGTGCAGGTGCACATACACACACACACTCACTCTCTCAAATAAATAAGTAAATAAATAAATAAATAAACTCTTAAAAAATGACTTTCCTATGTAATATACAACATCAAGAAGCTGGAACAAAATATTAAAGAAATTTCCAAAGATTCAACATTAATCCCATTGTCACACTCCAGAGTGAACCTTTGTTAATTGAAATGGGAAAAAAGTACACTTTCCTTCGAAACTTGCTAAGCTTCAGTGACCAAAGCTCCAGGATTGTGGAATGTGAGATTTAGGCAGCAAAATGTGGTTTCAGAGTAAGACTTTCCTGATTTGACTTGTGTGACCTCAAACAAAGTCTCTTAAATTTACCTCTTAGAAAAGCATAGGTTGATTTCCAAATCCGAATCGCTCTAGGCTTACCATATATGAAGAACTGACAAATCTGACACAATATAAAGTGAATAATGTAGAGAAAATTATTTTCCTGGGTATGGATTTCAGCCTCTGTTTGTCTCGGGAATATTTCATTTGGCCATTTGGGGATATTAAGGTTGAAGGTGACTGGCAGTCCTCAAGGTCAATGCTGTTCCTTGCAAAACACAATAAAAGCTTGCAGGAGGCTGAGGGTTCTGTGAGAAAATTAAGTATTGATTGAGGAGTAGATATGATGTTGTGCAATGTAGTTATTAGGCTCCATTCAGTGCTGTTAATTTGAGGTCTCCCACTTTCTCAGAAGATTACACCAGTTAACAATACATTATTGAAGTCTGGGGATGCTTTCGTTCTCTGATCACTGCATCCTCTTTTCTCAGCTGTGGAAGACGACTTTGCCCAATCGATATGCTTTTATTGAACATAGGTGCATATAACCACTCAACTCAAATACAATCACTTTCAGGAGTTTGTGACACTTGGCAAAGTCAACTTTTCTTGCAGATACTCTCTTCCTGTCAAGAAATCGGGAACTCTGAACTCCATTGTCCATGAATTATAATGGGGCCTTGGAAAAGTGGAAGAAAGGAAATTCATCCTTTTGCTTTTAGTGATTCTCTGCCATTTGCAACAGAGCTGAGCTGGGCAAGATCCCCGCACGTGGGAAGGGGCTCGGAGCATTGGCAACTCAGACCAGAGAATGGAAAAAAAGCCCTCCATAAAATCTTAGAACTGGAAAGAGCTTTAGAAATCACCTAATTAAGTTCCTTCATTTTACAGATGAATAATTTCATTTCCAGAATGGCTGTGACATGCTTAAACTCTGCAGCTAGTTAGTGGCAAGCTTGGGCGAGTAACTGAAGTGTCTTGACCTTGTGTGTTTCTTTCCACCGTGTGTTCTGCTGGCACCATTGTCTTGGTTAGGGACAGCGAGAATCTGAGAATCAACAATCCCCTTACGAACACGTACGGTTTATAAAAAATGAAATTTACGCGAGATATCTTTCCCCCAATCCTTAAATTCCATATGCAACTAATACAAAGACTTCTGAAAACCTTGTGCATGGTTTCACTGCGTTTTCTAACAACTCTGTTTTATAGGGAGTGGACATTCTAATTGTTCCCACTCCACTGAAGACGAAGCTCAGGCCCAGAAAAGCTAAATGGTTTGTCTCAAATGGCATAACCATTTATGGTCGACAGATAGATTCTCAAGCATGAGTCTTTATACTCCGAATTCAGTGCTCCTTCTACCGTTCTAGGCTGCCTCCATTGCGTACTCTAAATTTGTCCTACCATAGGCTGCAGGCGCTTAACACTTCTCTGGTTATTCTTCCCCCAAGCCACGTGTTCCGGAAGAGGCTACTGTGTGCTCAGTATTTTAACACGTACTCTGACTTCACGCTCATGGTTAGAATTGAGGAGAGAATATGGTATTATTTCTGGCTCCTCTGGGCATAGCAGATATTGTGCTGATGACTCCGTGTTTGGAATCATTTTCAATATACTTAATAGGAACATGATGCACAACATATGAGTCATTTATTAACCTCTCTAAATTTACATTTGGTAACGTTCCTCGCAACCCACACAGTGAATACACCCAGCCTCACTTGTGAGAGGAACCCCAATCTCTTAGAAACACCGTTCCTTCCTCAGCCGTGCTCTGGGACTAGATCTTTCTTTCCCAGGGAAAATCACTCCGGTGGACAAGGGCTTCCGGTGTTGAGCTCCTTTGGAAGTGATCTCAGTTTATCTTTTCCAACCACCAAATGGGAACAATTTGTGTTTTCTTACAACTCCAGAGCTGCCATAAATGTGGGGTAATAGATTTTTCAATGCCTAGTAAGATAATCGCCCTGGGGAGAAGCTGTGAAGGCAGCGCCCGTCCATCCTGGTCCACGTGGCTCTCCCAGACAACCTAGAAAACAAGGCTGGAGGAAGACAGCTTTCAATTCCTCATGCTAAGTTAGTTCTGAGATGCTTCTGGGCAAAGACTGCCAACCAAACTCTGTTTGGACAGTGAGAATATTTATAATGAAACATGACGAAGTAAAATTCAAGTCCCAAATTGTCCCAACACGGAAGCACCAAAATTGCAATTCTGGTGATAGTGACACCTCCAATTACTGAAATGGGAAGTAATTCTTTTTGGAAATTGACTTTACTTTGAGGAAATGAATACTGAGTAAGGGTTATGACACACACACATCAGGGGCTTCAAATCCTCTCTCTGGTGTGACGGCTGACCTCAGACAAGCAAATTGGACTCGCTGCGACTGTTTCTCCCTCTAGAGGCAACAAAATTACCAACAAGACGCATTCCAGGGCTCACCAGAGGGCTGTGAAGCATCGTCAAACAGCTCCAGGAATGAAAGCACTGAGCACAGAGCGAGTATTTGCAGTCCTCACAGCTGATAGGATGTAATTTTCAGTGCTGCCTCTTACTTTTGTAGGGAACGCTTGTGCTTTTTGACAAAGCTCTTCAGTGCCATTGCTTTGACACTGAGAGTCAAGAGCGAGCAGTATTTCTGACACAAGCTGATAATGGCTTTATTTATTAATGAAGGAATTCAATTATCCCTTTATTCAACAAATATTTACTGCACGCTTACTGTGTACCCGAGATACTTGATGCTGAGGGTGTAGCAGTGGGTAAAGCTGATGTGGCAATTTCCTAATCAGGTATTAAGGAAATACATGGTCAACTTTCGACCTTCAGGGTAGTTATGTTCTATGATTTTCTGCAAACGCTGAATTTGTGCATGCTCAACCATTGCTCCTATGGGAAATACAGGGATAGGTTCCTGTGAGCCTCTGGTCTCAACATTTTTGTCAACTGATCAATGCATAACCTTGTTTTATGTGTGTTTCTGTTTAAAGACGATCCCTGATGCTGGGATGAAGCTCACACATATTTTCTCTGTAAGTTCATCACAGCTTGCTTTCTTTTGGGAGCACTAGAGAAAAACAGTTGTGTAGAACCATCTGACCTTGGGCAGATTTCTCTGGGAAACATAACAAACTCCCTGAGACTCTTGTAACATCTCAAGAAGACTTTTTCCCACCCCTCACAGAGTGACCGAGACTTGCTTTCTATCCCCTGTAGCAGCTTAGAGCCAAGTTATATTCTAATTTCCCCAATAAAAGAAAGAGATCATTTCCTACACTTTGAATGTTGCAAAGCAAAATCATACTGGCATGATAGTAAATTAAGCAGGCATCTTGGTTTTATATATTCAGGTATTTTTTTGTAATTACAGAATGTGTCAGCTGTAGCATCAATTACATTGTGTTTACTCATTTATACTGACAAGGAAATGATATGCCTTCAACTTGTCTAACAAGCCTTTTGATTACCCGGAGAGGAAATTTTCAGTTTGTCATGGTTTTATTTTATTATGATCAAATACACATAACATAAAAATTTACCATTTTAACCATTTTTTAAGTATACAATTCAGTGGCAATAAGTACATTCACAGGGCGCCTGGGTGGCTCAGTGGGTTAGGCGTCTGACTTCTGCTCAGGTCATGATCCCAGGGTCCTGGGATCAAGTCCCTCGTTGGGCTCCCTGCTCAGTGGGGAGTTTGCTTCTCCCTCTCCATCTACCCCTCCCAGTCGCTCGTGTTTTCTCTCTCTCAAATAAATAAATAAATAAAATCTTAAAAAAAAAAGTGTATTCACAATGTTGTGCAATCATTATCACTACCCATTTCCAAAACTTTTTTTATCATTCTTGAAGTGAAACTCCAAACTCTTTCAACAATAATTCCCCATTTCCCTCTCCCCTCTTCTACTTCTGTCTTTGTAAATTTGACTATTCTAATGATCATATACGTGGAATCGAAGAGTATTTGTCCTTTTGTGTTTGGTTTATTTCATTTAGCATAATGTGTTTAAGGTTCCTGCATGTTGTAGTTTACATCAGAATTTCATTCCTTTTTGGGGCACCTGGGTGGCTCAGTGGGTTAAGCCTCTGCTTTAGGCTCAGGTCATGATCTCAGGGTCCTGGGATTGAGCCCCGCATTGGGCTCTCTGCTCAGCAGGGAGCCTGCTTCCCCCTCTCTCTGCCTGCCTCTCTGCCTACTTGTGATCTCTCTCTCTCTCTGTCAAATAGATAAAAATCTAAAAAAAAAAAAAAGAATTTCATTCCTTTTTAAGACTGAATAAATATTCCACTGTATGGATATACCACATTTTTAATCCACTCATATTATACTATATATTTGTTCTATTCCCCTATGAGACTCTGAGTTCCTAGAGGGCAGGGATGATGTATAGTGTGTCTTTCTACTCCCAGCATGTAGCAGGGTTGAAGGAAAGAAAGTACACATGGTCTTTATTTATAATTCAACAATAGGCAAGGTGTTACAGGTCCTCTATTACTTGGAGGCATTTGAACTTGTCACTAGACCTATATCTACAATCCTGAAAGATGAGGCTGTCATCTTTTAGCTGTGTCCTAAAAGGACAGCCTTCTGGGGACCAAATGCTTACCCTACTTCCTGTGTCTTGGGGGAAGAACATGGCACACAGTGGCTTTGCTTTGTCTGAGGTTTTGCCTCATACAGAGCAAGCAGGCAGGGGTTGGGAGGTTAGACAGAATTCAGGTAGAAACGCCTCTGACTCACTGCTCAATAGTGTAAGTGCATAAGTAGCTTCTGTAGGGAAATTTAATTTTTTGCCTTCTCTTGGATTTTGCAATACCCTCTTTTAGGCCACATAATCAAATGTGACCTTTGGAATGGATCCAGTATTGAATGGAATGAAATAAAAATTGATCCTGCCAACTTAGTCAAAGATGGCCTAGTAAAGAATATGCCTCAGAGTTTAAAAACAGCTGAGAGAATTTCTACAAATACAGAAAAGCTGGGCGGCTGTGCTACGTGACAGAAGATATTTGCTTCAGTGCTGTAGTTCACTTGTGCTTTTTATCCTTTTCTGCCTGGGGCCTGTGTGTACATTTATTTCGAGTTTGACAACCATCACATATGGCTTTATTAATGCCCAAGAAAGAAAGTCCTGGTGAAGAGAATTGAAATGTGTGGACAGTGAAACCAAGAAACTTGTGAGGGAGCAGAGGCCGTGGCCGCCGTGTCAGCAGGCAGACAGACCTCTAGACTGGATTCTCAGCCTGCATTTCAGTAGCTGGGTGACCATGGGCAAGTTACTCTCTAAGACGGAATTTTCTCCTTGTAGGACGGATTGGAGGATGGTATTACATATTTATAGGAACCATGCACAAAAAGTGATTGTCATACAGTAACTGATAATAATTCTTAATATTTTTGAGTCTGTATGATGTAGTTCTCTATTATACTACAGAACAGTAGACCTTGGAAATACGTCTGGCCTTTGGGGAGGAGAAATATGGAGCTGCCAAGATATAATTTAATGAGGTTCTAATATATGGGGTTGCCAGATTTAGCTAATAAAAATGGACACTCCATTAAATATCAATTTCAGATAAGCAACAAATTTTTTTTAGCTTAAATATGTTTTATTCAATATTTGGGCCATATTTATACTAAAAATTTATTTGTCATTTATCAGATTCAAACTTAAGCGGACATCCTCTATTTTTATCTTGCAACCCTCCAGGTAGGGCACCTTATCTAAAAGATCTATTTTAGATTCATTCCTGTGGCTCTTAAAGGTTTATTTTATTTTATTTTTCCAGGGCATTTCTTTATTAACATGCCAGTAATATATAGACAAGTAATCGTTTGATGATCCCTACTTGAGGGCAGGCATTGTGAGAATAAAGCTCGAACCATATCCCTGTCTTTGGATCCTGCCTTGCCTTTGTTCTATGGCAAAGAAGAATTAAGGTTGCAGGTGGAATTGTTTGCTCACCAACTGTAGGGAGATCATTCTAAATTATCCAGGTGGGCTCCACAGGATCACATGAGTCCTTAAAAGGGGAAGAGGAAGGTAACAGAGAACCAGAGGGAGGACAACAGGAGAAAAACTCGATTTGCTGTTGCTGGCTTTGAGGATGGAGGAGGAAGGTCAGGATCCAAGGGTGGGGTGGGGTGCGGTGGGGGGTGGAGTAGTTACTAGAAGCTGGAAAGGACAAGGACATGGATCCTTGCCTAGAGCTTCCAGAAAGGAAGGCAGCTCTGTTAGTGTCTTGATTTCAGCCCGGTGAGACCCACTTCAACTTCTGAACCAGAGAACTGTAAGATGGTAAGTGTGTCTTAAGTCACAGAGTTTGTGTTTGTTATGGCAGCAGCAGGAAACTAATACAGGGACCAATGCGAGGCAGGAAGTGGCCAATGAAGTGGCTCAAAGTATACCAGGAGCTGGGAGTGGGGGTGTGCACAGTGGTCTTAATAGCAATCCTAGTTAAGGGAATTGTCTACACCCAGAAGGTATTGGGTTGAACAAACAACCTGCCCACAAAGAACCATCAGATAGAATCCAGAGAAGGTCGAGTCTGAAGGAACCCTAGGAATCCTCTAGTCTGGCCTCTTCATTTCTCCAGGGACACGTCCAAGGCTCAAAGAGACAGAATTGCTGGAGTTCATAGAGCAAAGCAGGGAATGAGCCAGAATGAGAATTCTGTACTCTTGACCCTTTGGCCAGCATTCGCTGCACCACATCCCACTCCCTAAATCGTTATTTTCAGATGAAGGGATTACTATTTAAAATTCAAAGAAATCTTTAGGAATATTTTTGAATTTTTGAACCCTCCAATGTTAAATCATGAATTGACTCAGAGCGGGAAAGCCATTTTGCCTCCTGGCCTCCCCATGGCTCTGTCTCTCCCTATGGGGTCCTCTCCCTACTTCTTCTTCTTTTCTTTTTAAAATAAATAAATATTTTATTTATTTATCAGTAACACAAAATGAGAGAGAGAGAGAGAGAGTACAAGCAGGGGGAGGGCAGAGGGAGAAGCAGACTCGGGGCTGGGTCCCAGGACCCTGAGATCTTGATCTGAGCCCAACGCATAATCAATGAGCCACCCAGGTGCCCCTCCTACTTCGTATTTGGACCCACAGCTGTGTGTCCTCAGGATGCAGCTCACCGACTGTCACCTGCTCAAGGAAATAGAATAGGGTGTTAAGAGAGCCTTTGTGGGCATTGGGTCCAGATAGGCCTGTATTCTCATCTTGGTTTTGCCCCTGACATGATATGGTGTATCATTTAGAATAATGTGGGTAATCTTTTGGAGACTCAGCATCCTTATCTACAAATGGGGATAATAATTGAATTTAATAGGATTTAGTACGATAATTCCTGTAAAGCATTTAGCACAGTCTGGGACATAGAATTGTTCTTATTGAATGGTATCACACAGGGCTGTAATTTACTTGAATTTCTCACTGCTCTAGACTGTAAGCAACTTGGAGTCTGTATTCATGGCTTCTTGTGTTCTTATATTTCCCAGCACCATGTACATATAGTACCTGACACAAAATTTGACCAAAAAACCAAAAACCAATAGCACTAACATTTATTGTGTACTTATCATGTGCCACTATTGTATATACTCCACGTGTAATAGTTCATTCTGTCCTCGTGTTACCCCTGAAAGGTAGGTACTGACATACCTATTTTATAGATGAGGAAACAGAATGATCCATTTTCCAGTCTTTCCTTTATTCCCTCCTTCTACATTTCAAGTATTTGTCAAGTTTTCTTTCTCTTCCAGCTAGATCACTTGAGCTACAGAGTTTTCTAGAAAGAAGCATGGAGAGGTGGCTGATGAAGCTGGGGGGCCAATTACAAATGCCAGGGGGGTTATATGCAGGCACACAGAGGCTTCCATTGTTTTTTTCTTTTTTTAAAGATTTTATTTATTTATTTGACAGACAGAGATCACAAGTAGGCAGAGAGGGAGGCAGAGAGAGAGGGGGAAGCAGGCTTCCCACTAAGCAGAGAGCCCGATGTGGGGCTCCATCCCAGGACCCTGAGATCATTACCCGAGCCTAAGGCAAAGGCTTAACCAATTGAGCCAACCAGGCGCCCCTGAGGCTTCCATTCTTGAAAAATGTCTCTGAATGGATTAATAAATGAACAACATATATACTGGATAAAAACAAAACAAACCCATCAACTAAACAAACAAAAAACAACCTGGGGCAGCATCCTTTAATACTCTAAAAATAACTCCGTCTCTAATGTGGCCTCATTTGAAAATAAAGTACCTGGTGTGAAATCTCCTAGTGTTTCTGGTTGGTCTTCCAAGCATAGCAGACAGGTAATGACTACTAATTAGTTAGCTATTGATTTTTCGGATTTTGCCTTCCCAGTGTGGGTAAATGAAATTCTCAGCGAGGATGGGAAGGGGTGATGATTACTTTGATTTCTAGAAGTTCTCTTCCAATTCTAAGATCTTGTAGGCATTGACATTTTTTATATTGTACTTGCATTTAATTGGAAATTTGCTTTCTTGATAGTATTTATATTCTACGCAGGATTAGATATTTAGTGAGGAAATTTTCCTATGAACACATGACACTGGAGGATAGTCACTGACAGTTCCCAGTAGACTCAGGGAATGGTTACTGCTACTGGATGCCCTATCAGACATGCACCATGGTCCTCCAAGTGGGATAGGTATTCCCATACTATAGTCTGATGGGGAAATTTGTTTGCAAATGAACTCTGAGATTTGGAAAATATACAGATCTTTCAAGAGCTGTAGAGAGTGACATCTTTATAGTTTTGGGCATTGAGAAAACTCTGAGAAGAAGCACCCACTCTTCCAAGTATAGAAATGAGCTGATACCAACTGAACTACCTTGAGTTTTCTTTTGTCTAAAATTTCTAAGTGATATATGAGGAGTATTTCGCTTCATTCTCATAGTTGGAGGAGGGGGCTGATTCAGCTGTTGGACTTGGTTTCACATGGAAATAGAGTGGAATAGCCTTATCCCACTCTCACTGTGTGGTTCTGGATCTCTAGTTCCAGGAAATGCCTGGGAAGGCTTACCATTAGCTGGAAATAGATGAGGGAAGCTATTTGTCTACCAACATTTGTCTATACACTTACGAGTAGAGGGAGAGAAGCTTTCCAGCTTTTCTGAGCCGAATCCTCACAAAGGGATTAAAATCTTGGAAAAAAAAAAAAGGTTTATTAGTAAGGATCTCTAATTATTCACAAGACAAATCAAGGAATTGAAATAATGCTCCTAGTCTACTAAGAGAGGTTTGGCCTCCACAGTAGATAAATGTGCAAAGGACAGGAGATGATTTTTCTTAAAAGAACTAATGGTTACCCTACCTTACTAAAAGATAGTCAACATCATGAGCACTGGAAGATGAAAATTAAAGAGAAAATGTGGGATTGTTTTTTTGTGAATCAGACTTGCAAAGATTGCCAAGATCTCTTTCCTACCAGGAAGCTAGGGTGAAGGAAGGGGGATTCCCTTACTCTCATACAGGGCAGAGTTCATGAGCAGTTGTTTTAGTCTTCTTGGGCTGCCATAACAAAATACCATAGACTGAGTGGCTGCAACAACAGAAATTTATTTTCTCAAAGTTCTGAAGGCTGGGATGTCCAAGATCAAGGTGCTGGCCAATTTAGTTCTGAGGGAGAGCTCCCTCCCTGGCTCATAGACCGCCACCTTCTCCCTGTGTTCACACATGGCAGAGATTCTCTTTTTCTCTCTCTCCCTTCCTTTTCCCCTCCCTCTTCTTTTAAGGGCACCAATGCCATCAATCCCATGCTATCATGACCTAATCACCTCCCAGAGTCTCCACCACCTACCATCGCACTAGGGTTTGGGGCTTCAACAGGACAATATGTATCAAATCTTTAACAAAGAGATCACTTTGCTCCAGAAATTCCAGTAATAAGAATTTATCCAAAGTGGGGCACCTGGGTGGCTCAGTCGGTTAAGCGTCCAACTCTTGGTTTCGGCTCAGGTCATGATCTCAAAGTTGTGGGATTGAGCCCCAAATTGGGCTCTGCGCTCAGTACAGAGTCTGCTTCAGATTCTTTCTCCTTCTCCCTCTCCCCCATGCTCTCTCTCTCAAATAAATAAATAAAATCTAAAAAAAAAAAAAAAAAAAAGTTATCCTAAGGGAAAACATGGACCAGTTTTGAAAAGTGTATTTACAGGTTATTCTCTGCAGTGGTGCTTATCTTAGATGGTGGAAATGCCACACCTATCCATCAATCTGGGATGAACTAACCAATTTTTGAAACACATATACCAGAGGTCAGTACTTTTCTTAAAGGGCCGGATTAAAAAAACTTAGGCTTTTGGATCAAGAGGCAAAATTGAGGATATTATATAGGCACTAATATCATAATTTAAAATTATGATATAAAAAATGTAAAAGTCATCTGTAGCTTACATCTGTAGCTTACAGGTATACAAAACCGGAGAACTAGATCTCTGGTCTATACAGTAGAATACTATAAAGCTATTGAAAATAATGATGTAGATCTATATTTGTTAACATGGAAAGATATCTATAATTAATTAGGGGAAAAGCTTATATAGTATGACTATATACTATTGTATGTGTGTATGCATACAAAACAGCATGTTAATTATATCTCTGTTTTTGGGAAAATCAACTTTTGTGTACAAATATATATGTATACAAAGTTTAAAAGGCCACAAACAAAAATACTAACTGGTTAACTCCAGGCTGTGCTGTGGATTGGATTGATTTTTATTTCTTTCTTTAAAAATTTTTGTATTTTCTGATTTGGGAAAAGCAATGGGTATATATTAATTCTAAAATTAATTAGAAACAAACACAAATTAAGAAAACAAGATGCCATTATACAGAATATTGCTAATTGCTAGGTATTACGCCAGAACTGGGGGCCAGGAATTAAGAAGAATTCAATCTGTTTTTCAGATGATAGATTTAGGATAATATTTAGACATGAGAGCATTAGCAAGACTTTTCCCCCTACATTTCCTGGAAAGTTACAAGTGCAAATCTAAGGAAGGGAATGGCCTCATTAAACCCTCAATACCTTTTCCAAACATATGATCCTTGCTATTGCTTAAGATCCTTGCTATTGCTTAAAAAATTTTAAAAAAGATTTTACTTATATATTTGACAGAGATCCAAGTAGGCAGAGTGGCAGGCAGTGGGTGGGGGGAGATAAGGGGGTGGGGGAAGGAAGCTCCCAACTGAGAAGAGAGCCCAATGCAGGGCTTGATCCCAGGACCCTGAGATCATGACCTGAGCCGAAGGCAGAAGCTTAACCCACTGAGCCACCCATGTGCCCCGCTATTGATTATGTTAAACGCAGGTTTTAGAATCCACACTGAAGTAAAACTCTTTTAAGACAACCTCAGTGGGGATGGAAGACCTGTTGATATTTTCTGCCATAAAGAACGTTGGGGAAGTTTACATTTAATCAGAGCTTTCAGTTTTAACAGGAGAACATCGCAAAGCCAGTGAAAATACAGTCATTTTGCCAGAACAAGAATGTAACCAGGGAACAGAAATTTCAGAAATATGACACTTAGCTATTTAGCTAAAATCAATAAGTTACTTATTTTTCATCTCAAATTAATTTCCCAGTGCTTGCAAAATATTTCTCTTGGATGCACTCTTTAAAATTAGCTTTTCGAGACTCTTGACTTTGGGAAACAAACTGAGGGTTGCAGAAGGGGAGGTGAGTGGGGGGATGGGGTAATTGGGTGATGGGCATTAAGAAGGGCATGTCATGTGATAAGCACTGGGTTTTATACGCAACTAATGAACCAATGAACACTACGTCAAAAACTAGTGATGCACTATATGTTGGCTAATTGAATTTAAATTAAAAAGTGCTTTGTTTTTAGATTAAAAAAATAATGTTAGCTTTTCAAGTTTTCAGCACAACCAGTGGAAGAAATTCCCTCTCTGAGTGGATTCTCTGAATTGTCAATTATCCCTAATGATGGCAGCTCATTTTCTATGGGAAATGCTGGTGTGTATGTGTGCCTGATGAAAAGGTTCTGAATGAGTGGTGGTCCATAACTTTGAGGAGCTTTTAGTTTGTCAAGGACATGGATGTTTAAATGTTTTGAGCTAAGTAGTTCTGTTTTATAGCAAAGTCAAATAACTATAATCACAATAATAGCAAAAGCTTTCACTTACCAAATACTAGGCCCGGCACAATACGGGATCTCAAGTCTGCTAGGACACAGGTGTTACTATATTCATTTTAAGATGTGGGTTAATGTTCAGAGAGGCAAAATAACTCTTGAGGTCATGTCACTAGTAAGTGATAGAGATGCAGCTCAAACACAGACCTGCTTTAATTTTATCCACTTTCTGCTGTGCCAAACTGCCCACCATATAGTATGAATATAAACTATCATTGTACTACTAGTCTGTTCTTGTTACTCTTTAGCACACTTAATGTCTTAGTCAGTTTATGCTACTGTAACAGAATACCATAGACTGGGTATTGACTGGCTAAAACAAGTAACATTAATTTTTCGGAGTCTGGAGTCTGGAAGTCTGAGATAGTATGCCATCATGGTTGAGTTCTTTTAGTAAGGGCATTAATTTCATCAAGGGGCCTCCACGCTTGAGACCTCATTAAACCTAATTACTTCCAAATACCATCATCCTGTAGGTTAGGGATTCAACATAGTATTTGGGAGGGACACAAACAATCAGTGCATAGTATGTAGTCATGAGTTGATTGCTGCTTCAAAACCATATCTGAGAGCTATGTTATGAATCTTATGAAACCATGATGAAGCTGTAGAACATAGAAGGGACCCAATCTTGATTATAAAAGACAGAAGCCATGTGCATTGCCTCTGTGAACATTTGTGGTTATTAGTCCCTTTTCCCTTCTTACAGAAATATGCCCTTGACATTGCGTTGTCCTTGGTAATGGATAGCTGCTTTCAGACCCTCAGCCTCTTGTGATGTGTGCTGCAGACTCCGGTCTTAGGGCAGTCACATGCTTGTAATTCACAGAATGCTCTCTGCAGCAACCCCTATTGCAGCCTGATACATGATTATTTGCTTCTTAGATAATCACGTGTTCCAAAGATTTGGCATTTACAAAAATGAACTGAGGAGAAACAGACATTTGAACATACAGTTTCATGGTCGGGGGGGTGGGGGAGGAAGAAACCCAACAAGCAAGCAAACAAAACTACTCTCTGTTCTTTGCACATAAACTCTAAAACACATCCCAAACCTTGCTCTTGAGTTTTCAGAACATTCTCCTATTTCCTTTTCTTAGCCAGGGGCAGCACTCATTCATTTATTTGTACAAACCCTTGATTCTCTCCTGTTCATTCATTCCACCATTGTTACTGAATGGCTGTTCTGGGCTAGGCATTATCCTAAATATAGGGCACAAAAACCAAATGAAAGATGGTGCCCTCCAGGAAACTTTTGGTTTTGTGTTCTATAGTCATTACATTTATATCGTGACAACAAGATATTATAACATGGATGAAAAAATGAGATCTATATAATGGTTAGCTATCAATCATCACAGTGATGTTGGGTAGCATACCACTCCCAAACTCACAAACCACTTCCATTGAGTTTGGGATTATTGGCTCCAAACAATAATCATTTACTCTTATTCATGTGAGAATGTTGGGTGGTGTGTTTGGTTTCCTAGGGCTACCATAACAAAACACTACTGACTGGGTGGCTGAAACAATAGAAATTTATTTTCTCACACTTCTGATAGCTAGAAGTCCAAGATCAAGGTGTCAGTAGGTTTGGTTTCTTTTGAGGCCTCTTAACTTAAACTTTAGGGTGACCTTCTCTTTGTGTCTTCACAGGGTCTTCCTTCTATGTGTGTACCTGTCTGTGGCTTAATCTCCTCGGATTATAAGGATATCAGATTAGATTAGAGCCAACCCATATGAACTCATTTGGCTTTACCTCTTTAAAGGCTCTATCTCAAAATATAGTCATATTCTGAGGTACCATAGGTTAGGAGTTCAACAATAATTTTGGGGGGACACAGCCCAGCTCACAACAGATGGGGGTTAGTTGATCTAAGCTGGGTTTGATGGGCTTAGCAGGTCTCATTTCTCCCAGTCTCCTGAAGATGTGGGCTAACTGGGTACATTCTTCTCATGGCAGAGGTTGGAACCTTCCAGAAGGGTGAGTAGAAACCTGCAGTGCTTCTTAAGGTCTTGGTTCAAGATCACTTCCACACACATTCTGAAACAAATCCATTGCCAAATCTAACTCGAATGGGATGGGGGATAGACTTTACCTCCAGTAGAAGGAATTGCAGTCACAAGACAGAGTGCGAGGACACAGGGAGGGACGAAGAATGGGAAACAATAATGTAATCTACCTTGAAAATGGAATGCATTAACTTACTCTGGAATTTTCATTACCTGACAAGAACGGAATATTTATTTTGCTTCTGAGTATTCAGCATTGAGTAGTTTCTTTGAGATTTAAAAAATGTGTGCCAGTATGCTTGTACTATTTGGGTAATTTCAAAGTTCTTTTCTGAAACAACTACATTAGCCATCATATTAGTTGAGTAAAAATGATCACAACTTAGTATCCAGTTGTTTCTCTCATTAGGTAGAGCACCAGCTGTCTAGATACAGAGCAGCACACTGGTGTCCCAGGTCTGATATACACATAACTTCTAGTTTACAGCTACAGAGTCTTAGAAGGTTCTCCATCTGATGTACTACAGGAGGAGAGACCAGCAGATGTTTGCTGTCATGACTACAACATTTCAAAATGAAGTTCCCTGACAAGGGGTCAGTAATATTTAGAACAACCTGAACTAAGTAATAATGTAGTGTAAATCATTCAAATACCCTGGAAGCAATTGAAGTGAAAAGAGCAGTATGATAAAAAGGAAGTATCATCAATGCATTTGCTGAGAGAGTAAATTAGAATGCCTCCTCTTATAGTTACCTAGTGGGTAGCCCTTGGGTTATTACATTACTTGGCTCAGCCAGGTGGCTTGGGCTCTACCAGAATAAGGAGGTGGGATAGGTGGGAGATTATTATCTGTGGCATTTGCTATTAGACAAGAGAGAGGAAGTAACACAGATTGGGTTATCTTAGGGAAGAAAAGGACATTAATGGGAACAAAATGATTTCAACAACTGACATAGAGAAAAGTAGGTAGAGAAATGAGAAAAGGCTAGATTGAAAATGTCCAAAATGGTTTTTCTGGCCCCTGGAGCTTATGGTTACATTCTCTAGGGTCCATGAGTTTTATACAATTTTACAATCTTTATACTTTCACTTCTGTTTGATGGCAAGCTAAAGAAAAAATCAAAGAATTTCCTAGGTGACCCACATGATTATCTTTTAACTGGCTACTGTTGGGAAATTTCAGGCTTGCATCTTTTCTAATAACCATAATATTTGTGCTAAACTTAAGCCAAAGAAACATGTTAGGACCTTGGGTAAAGAAGTGATTCATAGTAGTTCAAATATGAAAAAAATGGCGGTTGAATTAAGTAACACTTGTTATGTGGCTGCTTAACACACACACAAAAGAACATATTAAAGTGTTGATGTTGCTCTGATCCTGAATGTGTACATACCTCTTTGCAATAATTTATTAGCAACAATCATAGTATTAAATATGACAGTATGAATTTTTTTCTTTAAATCACATAGGAAAAGATTCCAGTATTTTGGTTTTGGATGTACTGTTACATGGTCAGATCCATCAGTAAAATGGAATAGGATTGCATTTTAATTTAATTTAATTTAATTTAAAAAATTAAAAATTTAATTTAAAAGGATTGCATTTTAAAATCAAAAATAGCGAAAGCTTCAGTGGTGATCTAACTTGCTGACAGTCGAAAGAATCAAGCCAACATAGGGGCCAAGGACAGGTAGCTCCAAGATGGGCCATGTTGACATGAAGATTATTGTACTGATGTTATAGTTTAATTTGTATTTACTCTGTGAATTTATTTTGGTTATAGAATTCTCTAAGAGGTATAAATGCAGAGAGTTTATACTTAGTTTAATATTTGTCCATGTTTTTGAAACATTATAATTATTAACATTAATACCACAGGTATTTGAGAATTTTTTCCCCTATAGGAGTAATTTGTTTTTAAGTTGGTGAAAGATGGAGATGATAGGAGATAGGTAATGAGGCAAAGTTTTCTAGAAGGATAATGGAAAGTCGAAGAGGATATATTACCTTCCTACTGTTGCTGTAACAGATGTAGGGGCCAACAGCAGGCAGATCCAAGATGGGCCACTATGGCATGAACATTATTTTGAGTTAAAAGCAATCACAACGCAGCAGATTCAGGAAAAGCTCTTTACCTCCCCTTTGATCACATGCTTGTACCAGGAGGAGAGCTATTGACAGATTCCTTTTTACCTAAGAAACTTGTCTACATAATAGGGCAAACTATGCTTTCCTAACACCTCCTTTCACTTTCCTACTAATGACCTTTCTCCCCTTTGTATTCTCAAACTTCTACCCTTTTCCTTAGCATCATGTTGCCTCTTGGTCTTTGGTGTTACCATGTCTGTGTGGATTCCCTGTACATATGCTACTATTTTTTTTTAAGACTTTATTTATTTATTTGAAAGACAGAGAGCACAAGCCAGTGGGGGAGAGGCAGAGGGAGTGGAAGAAGCTGACTCCCCACTGAGCTGTGAGCCTGAAGCAGGACTCAAACCCAGGGCCCTGGGATCATGACCTGAGCCAAAGGCAGACACTTAATAGACTGAGCCACCCAGGAGTCCTTACATTTGATTTTTCTCGTATTAATCCATCTCATGACAATTTGGTTCTTAGTTCGGGAAGAAGAACCTTAAAGGGTAGAGGAAATTCTTCCTCCCCAACACAGATTACCACAAAATTAGTGTTATAAAACAACACAAATATATCCTCTTACAGTTCTGGAGGCCAGAAGTCCAAAATCAGACTCACTAGGACTAAAGTCAATATATCAATAAGGCTGGTTCCTTTTGGAGGCTCTATGGGAGAATCTGTTTCCTCACCATATCTGGCTTCTGAGACCACCTACATTCCTCGGTTCATGATCCCTTCCTCACAGTGCTCCTCATGTTCTGTTGTCACATCTCTACTTTCTCCTGTGACCCCCTTGCCTCTCTCTTAAAAGGACCCTTGTGATTCCATTTGGGTCCATCTGGATAATCCCCCATCTCAAGACCTTTAACTTGGCAAAATCCCTTTTGCTATAAGCTAATAATCAAAACTTCCAGGGATTAGGATGTAGACATCTTTGGAGACAATTATTTATCTTACCACAAAGGTAAGATATGGTTTTAAGACCATATTAAGATCCAAGTTAGAAGAAGGAAAAGGGGCACCTGGGTGGCTCAGTCAGTTAACGTTCCAACTCTTGATTTTGGCTCAGGTCATGATCTCAGGGTGGTGAGATCAAGCCCATGTTGGGTTCTGCACGCAGCAGGGAGTCTGCTTGGGGTTCCCGCTCTCTCTCTCTCTGCCCCTTTCCCTGCTCATGTTCTCACTATCTCTCTGAATTAAATAAATAAGTAAATCTTTTTTTTTTTTTTAAAGAAAGAACATGAAATAGGGTTGTTTATGAGAGGTGGTTCCCCCATAGAGTAGTGTATCTAGTATTTATGTAATTATTTGTTGGTGTAAGCAGTTTTTGTAAGTAGATTCTTTAGAAAGAAACACTGAACACAAGGAAAGGCTTGGAAATAAAATTTTGGGAGAATGTAAGAGTAATGTAAATGTTTTTTGAAATGTAGAGACACAGTTTTGGTAATTAGCCATTCTTCTTGTCGACAACTACTGGATGCTAGTAACCACCTATTGTGTTGAAGGATGTTTACATGCCACCCCAAAATATGACTCTTTGGTATAAGAATTATTTTTGAGAAACAGCAGATATAGGAGAAGCTTGGAAGACAAAGTAGTAACTATCCTTTTGTAAGGGAAATTTACATTTATAAAGGAAATCTCAATTTATAAGGGTATCTCCCTCTCTGTACTGGGGAAGAAAAGGGTAGCTGTAAATCACAAAAGAATCTTATCAATGGAGAAGGCAGTGATTTAAATCTGCACATAAACCTTACCCTTGTTTAGGGTGCTTTTCCTTGTTTACCACCCCCCAAACTGGCTCCCACCCCCTCTCACCCTCCCTTCCCAAACCTTTCTTTTGTCATTAGCTGAGGATGGTATTCAAGGTCTCTGCTTTGGGCCATGTCTGGGTGTCACTCAGTTTTCCTGGGTATCTCCTATGTACACAGGAGGTATACATGTTAATAAACTTCTGTTTGTTTTTCTTTTCTTAATCTATCTTTTATTGTAGGGGGATGGCCTTCAACCAAGTACTGAGAAGCATAGAGGAAATATTATTTTTCCTCCCCTACAGTTCATATAAACCACAGAAATATTGGGTTATATTCTAGAGAAAGGAGGAAAGTGTCATTGGTGTTTTTGTCAAATAAAATGATTACTGCAATAGATTTCTAAAAAATGTTTTGCAATCTTCTGGAAAATTTAAAGATGAAGGTGAAACATTATGCCATTGAAGGTACTGGGAGACTGTGAAGAGAGGCACAGTGTGATGTGAATTTAATTTTTAACTGCAGTGAGTCATAGCTGGCCCTTTCTATGGTGCCCTTCAATACATATGTTTGTGTCCGGCCTTTCTTGTTGTTCAGCTGACTTGGAAGAACTTTCTGGCGCATGGTGACTGGTTCTATCTTCATGGAAACAGAGTTACAGACCTCTGTTAATAGCTTCTTGAAGCTTGGGGTATCATGACCATGTTTGCCAAGCGCGACAGAAGAGAGTTGGTGAGGTCTTCCTGCACTGGGTGTAGATAGCAAACCCCCAAGGCGGGAGTCCCAGCAGGGGTGCTGCAGCACGAGGGCAGACTGAGGACAGCTTGTGCACCCGCCAGCCTTCTGCGAGCGCACTCTGTGTGATCGCCTGGGGTCCCCGTGGTTAGAAGGGACCCACGCTCCCTTTAATGCTCTGTTGTCATCTTGAAAATTTTGATAACTTTTGAACAAAAAGATCTGTGTTATCATTTTGTGCTGCAAATTATGTTCCCAGACCCGCCTACACAGCTTCATCCAGGGTCCTCGTCACTCACCTCTGTATAGAGAAGCCTATCCAAATTAAAAAAGAAAAAAAAAAAAAAAGCATGCCCCTGAAAATCATGCAATGAGAGTAGAAACAGCAGTGAAACAGTTAACAGATTCTTAGCTATTACACCAGCCACTGTTAGGCAACATTTCCCATTAACTCTCACAGCAATCCAGTAAAGTCCATGTTACGCTCTTATTTCTTAGAACAGGAAACTGAGCCTTGCTGCCAGAAAACTTGCTCCATTCTTACACAGCTGGTACACAGCAGAGCTAAAAATCAGACAGGAATCTGTGGTTGCAAAGCTTATGCTTCACCACAATCCACTGTCTTTCCCTGGCGGGCATTGTACTTGTTGGGGAGCAAGAATTCTGCCCCCTGAAAGGTCCTTCTGGCTGGACTAAGAATGAAATCTCCATGAGACAGATTACCAGGAGAAAATCAGGTTCAGTAGGTGTACATATGGGGAATCCACATGGATGTGGAAATTCCAAAGATAGTCTGGCAAAATGAGGTATATGTGTCATTCTGAACTAAGGAGAAGGGGGTCTGGGATTTTAGAGGAAAGGAATGCATTTCCCAGGGCGATTAGAGGAGCGGGTGTTTGGTAATTAGATGTTTGCCCTGCATACGGATGGATCACTCAGGTAAAATTAATCTCTGCTAATAATCCTTATTCTGGGAAAGACCCACAATGTAGACTCATCTGGGTAGTTAAGGGAGGGGCCAAAGTTTGTCTTGAGCCCACAGGGTCTCAAGTGGCTTCAGCTCAAAATGATCCACATGCCAAAGTGGTGCATTCTGGGGGTGGGGGTGGGATGGGGATCTGCCCTGAACCCCTCATGCTTTAGTGGGGATCATTGCTTTGCTTTACTTTTGGAGATCTCCAACTGCAAGGTAGTTCTTACTCAGCGTGAAATATAGAAAAGGCCTTGTACACAGGGATACTTATCACAGCTTCATTTAAATATAAAACAATTCAAACAGTCTTAATAGCCAAGAATGTGTGGCAGTATATCTACAAAACGGACTGTTGTGTAGTTACATAAATTGCATTTATGGAGATTTTAATGATGTAGAAAATATTTTTTTGTAAAGTAAGTTATGATACAGAATTGTTTATTTAGACCATGTGAAAAGTGCATGAAGAAAGGAAGGGAATATGCTGAGATAGGAATAGGGATCATCTCAGGCTTTGGATAATTTAGATTTCTTCTTTTTGCTTTTTTGTGCTTTCCAAATTTTCTAAAATCAATCTAAATTTTATTACTAATTTAAAAAGGTAGATGGAAAGTATGTCATGTTACTTATCCAGTAAGTATTTATCGAGGACCTATTATGTGCTAGTCACTGTTCTTGGCTCTGATAGTGAAGAAGAATAATTTAATTTAGGTTCTATAATTCTTTTTTTTTTAAGATTATTTAATTTATTTATTTGACAGACAGAGATCACAAGTAGGCAGAGAGGGCAGGCAGAGAGAGGGGAAAACAGGCTCCCCGCTGAGCAGAGAGCCCGATGTGGGGCTCGATCCCAGGACCCTGAGACCATGACCCAAGACGAAGGCAGAGGCCTAACCCACTGAGCCACCCAGGCACCCGTAGGTTCTATAATTCTTATTTTAATGAAATCTGTTATCATTACTTAGACCTGGACGTCAAGCTAATAGACACTCTTGGATTTACAGACAACCCAAACTTTAGTGTGTGTGTTTGTGTGTGTGTTTAAATGAACTGTTAAGTCAATCTTGTTCTTAGAAAGTTGATTTTTTTCACCAAATAGGCTCAGTCTCTTGAGATGTTTTTACCTCAGGGGCTTTAATTCTGATAAAATATATACTTCTAGCATTGAGACATTTATACATTATTTAAGCATATTTTCTCTGACTTTTGCAGGGAAGGAAAATCTCTCTTCTACCCGTCTTAGGTTTTCTAGCTAGGCCCTTTAAATTAGACCAACATAAGAAAGACTACCTAGAGAAAAGCAAACAGAGTTTATTAACATGTCCACCACACGTAGAACACATGGGGTAGCCAGAGATGTGTAACTCACAGATATAGTTAGAACTTGAGTTTATATAGCATCTTAGCAAAAGAACGGTAAGTTTTTAGACAAGTGACAAGAGAAAAGAAAAGGATCCTGTGTCCCTCGGGGAAGCAACTAGAAGGAAGGCAAATAAATACACGGGAAAGGAATGGTGGACCGAAGCTGGTGGGTGAAGATTGTTATGTGGATTCCTCTGGTGCCATCTCCAGGCTGATGAAGGTCTCAGGTTGTGTCCGGTGATTAACTTTTCTCCTTCCCAGTAGAGAGGGGAAAAGAGACACCTTTGTAAACTGATATCCCACTTTTAGCAAATACGGGGAGGATAGGAAGCTTTTCCTGCATTTGCTCCTTCTTAATTGTCTTTAGCTCAAAATAATTCTTGCATCCAAGAGGCATATTTTGGGGTGATATATTCTGATTTCCTTCACATTATTCAGATCAACACTAGAAATAATAAAGGATCAGTGCCAAATATGGAGTCAGAGCTTACCTTAAAGTCCTCCCTTTGAATCCCTGGTACCTCCATAAATTCTGGATGTGGCTGTTCAAACAGCTGGTTCATCTACTGAATATGTCTGCTAGGAAGTCATGAAAGATTTTTTCCAAAAGCCTATTGACATTGAGATATATTTATGGAATGCTCCTGGTAAGTCAGTCTAGCAACTTAGAGAAGGAAATGAGGGCATTTGGGCACATTGCGTTCTAAGAGAGCCCACACCACTTCTTAGGGTCCACCGCCAGTGCGCAAGGTATTTTCTGAATACCTACAAACCATCTGTTAAGTAATTTGTCATAGAATTTCCCAGTGAATAATATTAAGTTCATCTGTCTACGGTTTGGGAATTTGCGTTTTTGTAAATCAGAACAATATTTTCTCATAATAAAGTCCTTGATGGGCTGAGTGGAGAATCACAAATACCTTGCTAGGTGGTCCTTGAGATGGAAAATAGTCTCTAATCCTGATTAGCCAGAAGACCATAGAGTGTCTTGGCCTCCCCTCTGTGGTCCTGAAGGCCCTCTGAGAGAGGTGAGCTCTGTTAATTAAACACTCTTCATCTAAAACAAAGCTTGCCGGCACAGGGAGATTTCAGAAGAACCATAAATGTGAATTTTATTTTGCATTTAAAAAGCCATGCTTTATGCAATTGACATGTCAGAGAAAAGATTGATAGGGGAACTTCTTAAGAACACGAGAGGGCCTGGCAATTTGCATATTAATTTATGTACCCAAAATGAATGCAGACAGCCATAAAATGCACTTGTAATAATTATACTACCATTGAACTGTGGGCTTTTAATTAAATGGAATGTTTTTATCTTGTGTTTTTCACGTTAGCCACGTTGCTATGGGTGTCAAGCTGTTCTTGCAAATCAAAGCATTGGAGATGCCTGATCCTGGGCTTTCATCACTCCCGGCCCGCAGTGGCCCGCATTCCAGGACGGTGGCAGCTGGGTCTGGTGCTCTGGGCAAGCTTTGGGCACCTCTGCTTTATGCACACTTTAAAGAAGGGTGCTGGAGACCTAGCTCAGTCACACTGGCATGGGACAGGCATGACAAACCCCGGCTTTGGAAATGAGAAAGAAAGGAGGCTTGCAACCTGTGAGCCTTTGAAATAAATCAGAAAACGAAACCATGGGTGTTCTTCTTGAGACCGTTTTGCATTATTTGTTTGTCTGTGCTCGCTATTTTGATCTCCATCTACATTGTGGGCATATCAGTGTTCAAGGCAGAAGCTGTGTTAGACAAACGATCATTTTCACACTTTTCAATGCAGCAAAAAGAATGCTCTTTTCTCCTCTTTTTTTTTTCTTCAAAAAGCCTGTTAAGTGGGGCCACTCGTGGTGCTGGGAATGGATTACAGTTGTGTTTGATGTTCTGGGCTGCTTTTTTTTTTTTTTTTTTTTTTTTTTTTTAATCTGAGTTGCACTGTCCCAATCCATTATCATAATGGCAACAGAAGAGCCTGGGCCCATCCCAGCTAATGCAATCAGCCATATATGGAGTCAGAGCTTACCTTAAAGTCCTTCCAGGAGGGAGGGGCTCGAGGGCACTCGAGCTGGGGCTGGAGAATGTCTGTTGAGACGCTGTGAGTAGCACGCATGCGCAGTTCATACACACAAGGAACCTCACAGCGAGAGTGGTGTCCTGTAGGTGCATGGTGTTAGCGTTTGTGTGACTTTTTGCTACAACTTACACGCCCAGGACTTTCTACAACGGCTCTGCACTGTATTTTCTCTTGTTTTAAAATAACAGAAGCAACTGAAGTTAAAAAGGGGGAATTGATCATAAGGGTACAGTGTTGAATTAATTAAATGGGGGGGGGCATTGGACTAGGGTGGTTCTGATGGCTTAGTAGCTACTTAAGCAAACACAATCGAAGCCTAAAATGCCTCAAAGTTCCTAAATTGAAACCTGAGGACAACCGACAGTCAACTAGGCTTTAAGCTCTAGCCCATCAATCATTTTCTGGCTTTGCCTCTTTCTCCTGTCAGGGGAGTGTGCCTAACAATTTCTGCTTTGCTGATGCCTGTTGCAAAATGATTTTTGCTCAAACGAACTCTCAAAATTTTTAATGTGCCTCAGTTTAGCTTTTAACAACAAGTAGGTATGTTTAATAGAACTTAAGGGCAGGGATGGGGCTGAGATTCAGAGATGATCATTATAGGAACCAGGAATTTGGCCAAACCCCAGGGAAAGTTCTGCCCATCTCTTGGTCTGTGTTTCTTTCTGTTGTTAGTTCTTCACTCTTTTTCCATGGCAGACTGGCCCTTTCTGCTGTTTTGTCTAAAGGGCATGCAGAGCCGGGGACCACTGAGACCACGATCATCACCCGAGTGATGATCCAGCCTCAAACATGTCTCTGTCTGGGTTGCACTTTGCGTCCCTTAACTCCAAATTCCCAGAGGAGGGACCCTCCCTCAGCCTGGATCGATGCCTTCCCTCAGTCCAATCAGTGGTGGCCCGGGGTTCAGGAATGGTGTGTGAGCATGAGTGTGTGTGCTTGTCTGCACGGAGAAACAGCTAGCTGACAAATATGACTGTGACTACTGGGGTCACCAGGTACCCTTGTCTCTCTGCCTCTGCCTCCTTTTACTGTGACCTGCTCATTAATTCAATCTAGGAGTCTTCCTAACATGGCAGAAGGTCATGGAGAGCAGGAACCATGATGCTGAGGTCTTGGTAACTCTTATCTTTTCAAAGCTAAGGGAGCCGGGAACACATTTCTTCAAATGAATCACTTAGGGCAGCAGTAATGTAACCACAGTGTGGTACCCAGAGTTGACAAGCTAGGAGGGAGCAGAAAAGGGTGATGACCTCTCAGGCTGACTCCAAGGGGCTCCACGTAGATTCATGCCAGCACGCTATTTCTCCTACATGAAAGAAGGATTTGGTCAGAGAGCTCTCTGAAATTATATGCATCATGTACTGAGTGGCCCACATCAAGCCCATCCTTATAACAGCAACAATGAAAATTTTGCAAAGAGGGCTGTAGATTTTTTCTGTGACTTTCTGCCATTGCTTAAATTTTAGTTTCTGCCTTGTCCTATTAGTATTTCAAGCTTTCTTCTCCCTCTTTCCCGGCCTCCAAATTTGTGGCAATGAAGTCGCATATTCTATGGCTCCTACACCATATTTTTCTTGAAATAATTCTCAAAAGCTGCAAACATTTTTTTAGGCTGTGGAATTAAAAACTGGAGAAGGACTAAGTAGCAATGTGAAGCTGTAATTATTGCTATTATGACAGGAATTATCATGGGGGATAATCAAAACATAAATTTCTAACTTAAGAAACAAGGTAAAATAAGAATCCACAATGATGCCATGATTTGTCAGGGAATTTGGAGTTATTCTGTCACCTCTGTCATTATAAATCCTGAGTGACACTATCACAGAAGATGCATAAACATTGCCAAGGAAACACACCAAATGGGGGCTGACAGTGTGATTTGGTTTCTGTGTCAGACATCTGGCTTTTCTTCTATCTCAGAATCCCATAGTGTGTTCTATCTCTATAGTACCACAGTCTGCTGTGGACTAAAATCATGCGTACTCATGTCTTGTGTTCCTTCATAGATTGTAACGGCCTTGAAGACGGGTGTGTGTCAAATTATACAAATTGACTATGTAATTAGGTGTTGGCTTATGTTTTTTCTTCTGTCCCTTCTCCTGAGACTCTGTGGGCAACTTTGAGGGAGCCTATGAAGCGTTTGTGTGGGCTACATGTAAAACCACCTTCTCAAGTAGTTCTAATTAGTTTATTTTTATTGTTGCTTTTTTAGAAAGAGTAAGAGAACACAAGCTGGTAGGGAAGGGCAGAGAGAGAGAGAGAGAGAGAGAGAGAGAGAGAATGAGAATGAATCTTAAGCAGTCTCTATGCCCAGCACAGCGCCCAATGTGGAGCTCAACCTCATGACCCCAAGATCATGATCTGAGCCAAAATCAAGAAGTGGATGCTTAACTGACCGAGTCACCCAGGCGCCCCTAGTTTATTGTTTTAAATTCAAACCTAGAGTTTTGTGCTGGTACTGTGGATGATGCCAGTTGCTCTCCTGGCTGTGAACGAGTTGACTGGGTGAGGTGGGCCAATCACTCCTGAAATGGAGGTACTTCCTTTGCCCAGAAGAAACCCTTTAAAACTCAGGGTGTAATTAACTTGTTTCCAGTCTCACTGTGGAAGAACAAATAGCCATTAAAGGCAGCCGAGGCTCAGTTCAAGTTTGCTGCAGTCTCAGATGATGGTGAACAATTTTCCTGTTTGCTTGTGACACCTGCCATGTATGTGAGTCAGGAAAACTGGAGCCTGGGGTGACTGTCCTAGGGAGGGGGGCGGTTTCTCTCTCTACCTCATTTTACTGAGTTTGTTTAAAATAAACCATTGTGGGCTGAATTATGTTTCCCCAAAAGGTATGTTGAAGTTCTAATCTCTAGGACCTCAGAATTGAGGTTGGCTTAGGGCAAATGTAATTAGTTAAGATGAGGTCTTACTGCAGTAGGGCAGGTTCTTACTCCAAAATGGCTGGTGTCCTTGTAAGAAGATGGCGTAAAGACCAATTCACATGGAGAGAAGGCCATGTGGTGACAGAGGCAGAGATGGGAGTGATGTGGCTATGAGCCAAGGAAAGTCAAAAACTGAGGGTCCCCATCAGAAGTTGAAATAAGACAAGAAGGATTCTATCCTTCAGAGTTTCAGAGGGAACATGGCCCTGCCAACCCCTTGATTTTGGACTTCCAGCCTCCAGAACTGTACGAGAATACATTTCTGTTATAAGCCACCAATCTGTGGTACTTTGCTTCAACAGCCAAAGGAAAGGAATACAGAAGCATTCATGCCTGTGAAGTGATTTCTGCTGCCCTCTGCCTTGAGATTCCGAAGGTCTAAAATCTCTAGATCCTCTGAAGTGTCTCATCTGCAAGTCCAGAAATTTGGGAGTCAGAGACATTAAGCATTCTTTTCAAGCATCATTGAACCTGGGTTTGTCTGAATGCAGAGCTTGTGGGACAACTACTCTCCATGCCTGAGTGACTTGACCATCAGTACCCTAGGCTCAGTCTGATACACTTGTGTGATGGAGATGGTCTATGATGGCACCGGTTTCTCCTTTAGTCATGTCTTTAGTGGATGTTTGATGCCTACACACATGTGATGTCCTTCTCCTGAGTTCCTCGTTGGTCCGTCGTCCCTTCAAGCTTGCTTTTGTAGCAATCCTGTTGTGTGATGTCAAGTTATTCACACTGGCCAGGAATGCCATGTGCCACCATCTGCAGCAGGGCCACCAAGAGGTTGTAGGCAAAAGCCTCAGGCTCTCGGGCAACTAAGATTCTGCCTTTTGTTTCATAACAGGATGCCTGTCATATTGGATCAGGGGTTACCCTAATGACCTCATCTTACTTAATTACCTCTTTAAATACCTTATCTCCAAATACATTTTGAGGTAGTGAGCATTAGAATTTCAACATATGAATCTTAGGGGCAAAATTTAGCTCCTCACAGTCTCCTTGACCAGGTAGGACTTTTTGTAAGCATGGACTGGGCTTCACACGTTTTGATACCTCTGTAGCCTAACATAGAACCCAACCCCAAGTGTGTGCTTAACTCTTTTGTTATGTGAACATGCCTTGATTCTTAAGGAAGAAACAAAAATGAAAACAAATCTGGTATTTGCTTCTGTGCTTGCCATACATAGCCCCCCAGTTCCCGAACTGAAATCCACAGTACTTGTTGAAAGTGTGCACAAAGGATGAGGAAAGTAAGCAGGAAAAAGAGACAGACATGCCAGATGGGAAAGGTATGTGAGCGCATAACAGTAATAATAATGGCATATGGCTTCTTGTTCTCAGTGCAGTGCTCTCAACTGCATGAGAGTTGCAAACCGGAAATATGCCCTTGGATGTATTACGAGCTTTGTTTCATAATCAAGACCAGGAGGTGATAGAAAACAAAGAGAGGAGACATGTTCCACACCTGGGAGTTGTTGTCTTTCTCCACTATGTCCAGACAGCGCCAGGCGAGCTGAGTTATTAAAGGCTTTAGCACTTTTCTCTTCTGCTCACCCACTTTCTGGTTGTCCCAGTCCAGCCAGCTCTACAGAGCTGCTGGGCCATTCTGTGGTTATCCTATTCTCAGAATAGCAAACTGCTTTCAAATTTGAATTCTTTTCCCCCAAATTAGATAGAAGTAGGTGCAGACATGTTTGGTATAACTTATGAAAATATAGGATACCTCCATAAGAGAAATGAATCCTTCATTCATTTAACTTTTTTCATTCATGCATGCATGCATGCATTTGACATTATCAAGAACCTACATTATGTGCCAAATACAGAGTTAGGCACTGTAGGTCTAGAAAATTTTTCCTTCCTATAACGTACCCACTCCTCCCTTAACTTGATTTCCTTTACGTCCAGAATCAGGTTATTGTAAACTCTAAGTCAATACTTCCTTTACTTTCCTGTGAATGAGATTCTCCTGGGAAGCTTAATAAAAATGCAGGGATTCTGCACAGGCTTCCAGTTATAGAATGAAGAAGTCATGGGGATGAGAGGTACAGCACATGGAGTATAGTCAGTGATACTGTAATAGTGCTATATGGTGACAGAGGGGAGTTGTGCTTGGGGTGAGCAGAGCACAACGTACAGACTTGTGGCATCACTATGTTGTGCACCTGACATTGATGTGACATTGTGTGTCATTAAAAATTGCAGAGATTTCTCAAAGATTCTGACTCAATGGGTCTGGTGCGGAACCTCAGATTCTGAATTTTTTATAAATATGGGAAATTCTCGTGCAGATGGTCCATGGACGAAAGGCCTTTGAGAAACTCTGCTCCAGGGTTGGAAGTGCAGGCCGAGGGTGGAGGCCTGCAACCACTGAAGGTGGCAGCCCATGGAGGAAAGTGTGTTGGGATGGGACCTGCGGTGTGTGTCCAGGGGATGGCGCATGTGTTTGTGGTCTGGAGAGGGCACTGGTCATAGAAAATGAAATGGTCTCCCTCAGCTGAGACCCACCTTCCCTGTGTCTGTTTCCTCCAAGAAGTCTTGGGTTCCAGTGACCATGCCACACATTTCTTCCTTAGCTTCACGTCAGTCCATGTGCCTCATCCAAGTTCAGCATCAAATTGTTTTCTTTAGTAAAGGAATTTCATTTTCAGGGTGTGAAAATGTAATCAGGTTGCATGGCCCTTTGACTTGGGCCTTACAGCAGCTTCTCATCAGTTTATACTAACTTGTCAGTGATAAGATTCGAACTGTACCAGGAATTCCCATGGAGAGTTTTTCTTGGCTGCTCTGAGAAGCGATCATTTTCACGCCCATTATTTCCGGCGTAATTTAAAATGTTTGTTGTGGAGGGAAATGGCCTTTGCTTAGTATGCTGGGAGGTCTTGTGCTGAGACCTGAGGCTTCTGTGTTTATAGAACGAATATTCTAGCTTGGATGAGCAGTGATTTTTATCCCCTCCCTATGTTGAAAACTAAATGAGGAAATAAACCCAGGGTAACTAATGGGGAACCACACCACCTATGGCAACTCATTTCAGCATATAAATTTGTTTTCTTTTACCTTCAACATAAAAATCCTTTGTAAGTCTCCCTCGGTAGTATCCAAAATTGCATGTCTGATCTTTTATGCGCCAATCACTCCCTAAAATATCCCTGCAATTTCAGTGCTATCTGGAGCAGTTACTGTCCATATTCTATGTAAAGGTCTAATGGAGGAAAAGGAATAAATATTATGGCGATTATTACTATGAGACTTTATTTTAAGAGGCAAAGCCCAAGATTTCTATGGAGACACAAGTATATCAAACTATATTTTTTATGGTCACATCTAAACTGGGCAATAATAGCATATCAATAAACCTCAATTACACTGAAGCAAATACCAAAAGCGAACCTCTTGTGATGCTCAATAAAGTGTACAAGCACATTAGAGTTATACAGAGCAGTGACATCCATCTGGTATTTTCGGTGACTTCTAGTCAATTACCGCATTTCATCATGTGTAATCCTCTTTTATCTCCAGTTCCTGCTGGTGCAGTAATTCTCACTCTGCTACATCTGTGGCTTTACTGTGAATTTTTATCGTCTGCAAGGTAGCGCGTCCCTTCCCGCTCCTGGATGTTGTTGAACTGTATCTGTTGAAGATTTAATTGCAAGGTGGTATAAAATATGGATTTAGAGACACCTAGGAAATATGTAAAGCAATTAACATTAAAAAAAATGGGCATGCTTTGAAATAAAAAATTGTATTACAGGCAAAGTATACATTCCGTCAGAACATCAGACCCAGGGTTGGCAGTGTTGTTTTAGAGGGTGAAAACTAAGGAAAAGAAAACAAAAACAAAGAAGCCAGATCAACCCTGTCCAATGGTGGTCTTTTGGAGAGGAGATTTTGGATACATGTTTTACAATGGGTGTAAAATGTTTTGTGTATGAATGAACATGTACACGTACAAATGTAAAAGGCATGTGTTCTTTTGTATAATTCTTAGAAGGCATCTTACTTATATTTTGGAAAGCTGTCTTTTTTTTTTTTTAACTTTAGTTTTCAGAGCAGTTTTAGGTTCACAGCAAAATGGAGAGGAGGATACAGAGAGCTCCCACATTCCCCCCATGTCACGCACCCAGATCTTCCCTCACAGTCAACGTTCCCCACCAGAATGGCATGTTGGTCACAATAAATGAACTTATTTGCCAATGTTATCACCCTAAGTTCTTAGTTTATCTTATCATTTGCTCCTGAAGTTGTATATTCTAAGTGTTTTGCCAAAGGTATAATGATTTGTTTTCATGAAACAGTATTTTATAGAGTATTTTTAGTGCCTTAAAAAGACTCTGTGCCACTCCTACTCATTATTCACTCTCCATTTGCAGTCTGCTCTCCTCATCCTGTGGTGGTGGCTCTATCACGATGCCTATCTATTCCTTCTTCCTTCCCTCTCTTCCTCTTTTCCTCCCATTTTCCTCCCTCCTCCCCATTCCTCTGCTCTTTCCAGAACTATTGATCGTGCATGAGCTGTGTGCCAAGTTCTCTGCTAGATAGTGCAGGTACAATGAAGGGCAAAACAGACATGGTCTCTGTCCTCAAGGAGCTTAGAGCGTGGTCAGGGAGACAGATTTTGAAGAGCGCTCGCCAAATACAAGCATAGTGATGTAATTGCCGGGAATAATGAGGAAGGATGTGAGGAGAAGTGGTAAAGAGGGACCCAGTTTGGGGCTTAGAAAATTGAGGAATCACATTTCAACTGAGATCCGAAGGAAGAGTGAAGAGCTCACCAGGAAGGTAGTGTTCTAAGTGAAGGGAATACACTCCCTTCTGGACTGGGAACCCTCTCAAGATTTCCTTTTGTGTGTTTGCTTTGAAAGAAACTTTTCAATTTAGAATAGTTTAAAATTTACAGATAGTGCAGCGATGGATTAGCAAAGACCGTACAAAGAATTCCCGTGAACCCCTCAACTGGTTTCAGTTGGGTATTGTTATTGTGTTACGTTACCATAGTACATTTGTCCCAAATAAGGAATCAGCATTGGTCCATACTATATATATATATATTTATTTATTTTAAGATTTTTATTTATTTATTTGACAGGCAGAGATCACAAGCAGGCAGAGAGGCAGGCAGAGAGAGAGAGGAGGAAGCAGGCTCTCCGCTGAGCAGAGAACCCCATGCGGGGCTCGATCCCAGGACCCTGGGATCATGACCTGAGCTGAAGGCAGAGACTTTAACCCACTGAGCCACCCAGGCGCCCCTAGTCCATACTATTAATGAAACCTCAGACCCTATTCAGACTTCACGGCCTTCCCTTAATGTCTGCTCTGATTCAGTCTGGGACACCACACTGCATTTAGTCATCATGTCTCCTGAGCCTCCGCTGGTCTGTGACGGTTTGTGACATCCCTGGTTTTTCAGGATGTTGACAGTGTTGAGGAGTACCAGTCAGGTAGTTCGTAGAATATAGGTAATTTGTAGAATGTCCCTCATTTTGGCTTTGTCTGAAGCTTTTCTCATGGTTAGACCGTGGTTATTGGCTTTGGGGAGAAAGACAGCAGTAGCGAAGTGTCCTTCTCATCACGTGCTCTAAGGGGACATGTTTCATGCTGTCAACACAACTTGTCACTGATGACATCACTCTTCATCACCTGGCTCAGGTAGTTTTCATCAAGGTTCTCCAGTGTGCTTTCCCCGCTGCTTGCCTCTTGCTACTCATTGGAACCAACGCACTAAGTGTAGCCCACATGCAACCTCCTTGAGGAGGGACTCTTTTCATAAATTATCTGGATTCTTCTGTATGAGAGATTTGTCTCTTCTTTCCCATTTATTTATTTAGGCAATCATTTGTATTAGTAGGGATTCATGCATATTTATTTTATCCACTGGGTTACAATCCAATACTACATTATTTATTTTGTTGCTCAAATTCTTCTATCCATTGGGAACTCTTTCAGGCTGCCTTGGGTATCCCTTTTACATACTTCTCTTAGTTTATATTTTTGAGCACTTCCTGACTTTCTGGCTCGATGAGATGCTTGTTCTATGGAACCTGCCCCAGCCCTAGAATCAGACATTTCTCCAAGGAGCCCTGGTTCCTTTTATCGGAGAGTGGTATTAGAGACTAATTTGTGACACATATTGGGTGTGTTCATTGTTGCTGGGCTGTCACTGTTTCTAGGTTTTTATAGCTGAGACAGCAAAGAAATATATGTGCGTACACTAACCTGTACATATACACATATCTATAAATATTTCTATATCCATCTGGACCTATATTATATTAAACATGAGCTAGATCTATATTATATTAAACATGAGCTCATATTGGTGTCCCCAGTGCTAATCCATCACCACATGGATCATTCCAGCCTTCCTTTACTTGTATGTAACCTCCCAATCCTATGGTGAAAAACCTGGCCCCCACCATCTGCTCTCCATTTACTTCCTTGTTCAGTTCTAGTATACAGATCTAGTATACAGATCTTCTCTAACTTAGGCTGGGGTTACATCGCCATAAACCCATCCTAAGATAAATATCATAAATCAAAAATGCATTTAATACGCCTAATCTACTGAACACCATGGCTTAGCCTAGCCTAACTTAAATGTGATGAGAACACTTACAGTAGCCTACAGTTGGGCAAAATCATCTCATACAAAGCCTATTTTATAAGAAAATGTTGACTGTCTCATGAAATTTGTTGAATTTTGTGCTGTAAGCAGCACACAGAATGGTTATGTACAGGAGAGCTGGAAGTGTATCTGTGATCGTGGGGCTGACTGGGAGCTGCTTGCTGCTACCCGGCATCACAAGAGTGGACTGTAATGCATATCACTAGCCCAGGAAAATATCCAAACTCAGAATTCAAAGTGTGGTGTCTATTGAATACAAATTGCTTTCTCAGCATTGTAAAGTCAAAAAATTGTAGGCTGAACTATTATAAATTGGGAACCATCTCTACATGCGTCATGGTTTCAAAATTGTTAACCTCTTTGTGCATGGGAAAAACTATACCAGCTAGAGTACCATGCCTATGTAGGGTTCCTTCTGCCTTCAGTCTTGCAGACTCCCCTCATTTCTGAAGTTACTAAGTCAGTCCCTTTTCCCCTCCCACTCCTTATATGAAATTATTTCATACATTTGTGATAAAGTTAGATTCTCTTGGCTCCATTCTATCCTGGGAAGCCCTGATATCCTAAGTAATTTTTAAATTTGCTTACACTGAAGTTCACTCTCTTGTACCATAAAGTTCATGGGTTTGACCAATGCATAGCATCATGTATGTACCACCGCTGTACCAGGCACATGAGTTACATGACCTTAACAAGTGCCCTGTGCTAGGGGCACCTGGGTGGCTCAGTGGGTTAAGCCTCTGCCTTCGGCTCAGGTCATGGTCTCAGGGTCCTGGGATCAAGCCCCACATCGGGCTCTCTGCCTGGCAGGGAGTCTGCTTCCTCCTCTCTCTCTGCCTGCTGCTCTGCCTACTATGATCTCTCTCTGTCAAATAAGTAAATAAAATCTTAAAACAACAACAAGAAAACAAGTGCCATGTGCTTCCAGTAGTCAAACACCCCTTTTCAAACTCCTGGCAACCGCCGATCTGTTTTCTGTCCTTAGAGGTTTCCCCCAGCCCCAGAATGTCCTACATCTATAGCCATTCAGAGTAGTTTTTTTTTTTTCCTTCACAAAATGCACTTAAGATTCATTCGTATTGTGTGAATTAATAGCTTGTGCCTTATTATCACTGAATACTATTCCACTTTATGCATGTGCCACAGTTTATTTATCCATTTTGCATGTGGAAGGACCTCTTGTTGGTTCCAGTTTTGGCAGTTGTGAATATAAAGCTGCGACAAACAATCACGCGTGTCTTAGGTCAGGCTGCCCTGGAATGAAGTAGCATAGATGCAGCGATCTACAAACAACAGCACTTTACATCTAATAGTCTGGAGGCTGGAAGTCTGAGATCGGGGAACTGCTATATCCGGTTCTGGGGAGAGACCTCTTCCGGGTTGCAGACTGACATCTCTCGTCTCCTCACAGGCAGAGTGCAGAGAGGAATGCAAGCTTTCTTCTGCCGGTTCTCAGGGCACTAACCCCATCATGAGGTCTCTACCCGCTTGACCCCATGTAATCCTAATTACCTTCCCAAACCCACACCTCCTAATACTACCACATTTGGGGCAGGGGTTGTGTTTCAGTGTATGAATTTTGAGGTGGAGACAAAGAAACTGCCAAACTGTCTTCCAAAGTGACTGTACCATTTTGAGTTTCCACCAGGCATGAGTGAGAATTTCCGTTGCTTGGCATCCTTGTTAACATTTGGTGCTGTCCAGCTTTTGGACGTTAGCCATCCTTCGAGACTGTAATCATTTTTAGAGTCTCAGTGGCCAGCATAAGGCATGTCATTATTGCAATGAATCAATGAACAACTGAATAGAACAAGAAGCTGTGATTTTATAGTTTATATCTTAGAGATTCCTCTATTATTAAAGAGGGTGCATTGGGACAGGGATTATATTTGGAAATAGACTGCAAGCTCAAATGCTTTACAAAGTGAAACAGAATGAGTGTAAGGACAACAGGGAGCTGTGGGGACTGTGGCAATGTGTAGACTCCTAGAGAATCCGTGAACCTGGTTTTGCTAGACTTTCCAAATTTTTAGGTTCAGACTAAAATAAAATGTATAAGAAATCTCACAATTTGGATATGTAAGTAATCAACTAAGTATCAGATTTAAACAGTAAGCTACCATTTAAAAAAAATGATTTTTTTATTTGAGAGAGAAAGAGAGAGAGAACATGAGCTGGGTGGGGGAGGGGTAAAGGGAGGGGGAGAGAAGCAGACTCTCTTCTGTGTGGGGATCCCAAGGAGGGGCTTGATCCAAGGACCCTGAGATCATGACCTGAGCCAAAGTTAGATGCTTAACTGATTAAGCCACGCAGGATCCCCAAGCTACCGGTTTTTAACCTACGTGTTTTTAATCCCTTCTGGTGTGGCATCAAGACAAGTGTCCACAGTGACCTAAGATTCCAGTCATTATTTGATCAGTATCTATTATTTGAGATTAATTTTATTTGAGATAATCAAAAGGAGTTTGGGATGTAGAGGATAGAACTGAGGAGGAGAGCAAAACTGATGTGAAGATTTCAGTATGGACGGGAAGCTAGACAATGTGACTTTTGGCCCGGTTTACAAGCTTGTTATTAAGGAGCATGTTTAATAGTTAATTATTTGAATCTTTGTGAGTATGAAAACTCTGAGTTTCGAAGTCACCTGGATTAATCAATTTTATCCTGGAGTGTGAATACTTCAGAGCTTTGAGAATCTCTTTCATTCTCCCTTGTGGGGTTTTGTGGGGGAAGAAATCAGGCAGCCACCAGTGTGGGCCCAGCCATTTCAATGACCCACTTTGTTCCTTGTCTTCCTACACTCTCCCCGCCTAGGGATGTACACAGTGTGAACACATTTTATAATTTATGGGGAGAGAAGAAATTATATGTCACATGAACCAATCTGGTAAATATTTATAAGTTTTCTGCTTCTTAATATGAAGGTATGAACATAACTCCTGATTCCATATTAGCAGTTCCCATAAGTTTGAAGAAGACAAGAAACCCACATCCCGAAACAGGGTCTCTGTGTCTATACAGCAGTGTTCCTGTGGAACAGTATCTGTTTTGACATGCCTGACTCCCTTCTGTTCCATTACTGTTCTTTCTAAGAAACCCCAAAGCTCTGTTTCAGTGATGTCAGACACGGTGAAATGGTTTCTGTATGGCATGGACAGCAAGCAAGTCAAATGCCCCCTCTGTAATTTTAATTAGAATTAGAAGGCTCCCCGGGCTGGTTAGCTCCGTTAGTGGGAGCACCCTGCAGATGCCACGTTCTGACCCTCCCACGAGCCAATGAATTTGTCTGAGTTCAGTAGCCACAGCTTGTGCCTCTGGCTTTGGAGTCATCTGGAGAACATGTCCCTTTAATTGTTTAGGAAACAGAATGTCTAAGCGTGGATGCTTTGCCACTTCCGGCAAAACCACTTAAAGTATAAGCCCTTCTAATATCTGTGGTCAGTACCATTATCTTGATAGCCAAAGAAGAGAACATTATACGAAGAGAAATCCGCTTATTATCTGCATGATAATAGCCTTTCTTCCTTGACCTTTTAGAGCCACTTTCCTATCAGAAGTTGGCAGTTAGGATTTAATGATATCTTGTCTGTAGAAACTCTCAAAATGCAAAGAGCTATACAAATCCAGAACGGGATTGTTAACTATGGTTGCTCTCCATGGAAAATAATCTCCAGTCATGGCAATAGCTTCCAATGGAAAATATTCACTCTGTTTCAAGAAATAAGATGTCGATCTCATCCCAGTTTGATGGTAGGAACAAGCAGAGGGGTTCAAGAGCTCACTTTGAACAGAAATCCATATTTATCCACTAATTCTCCACTCCAGAGTTGTTCAGACCTGGCTCTATGGTAACTATGGTACAGCCCTCCCTCCCCATTCTGGAACGGCAGGAGAGGGTCTCATGAGGGTGGGCATTTCTGGCTCTCCCAGCCTGCTTCACTCCCATAGGAAGCCATACCTTCCTATGCTTTATCCATAGTGAATATTACTCACATAGTATTTTGTCTAAAGAGAGAGTCTTGCTATATTAAAAAAAAGCCATATTTAGAAACCACCAAAGGTATTCTAAACTATACCATGGAAATGCAAACAACTACATCCAGACTGTGGGAAACTTTACAGGCTAAGTGATCTGGTGTCTTCAATAAATATATTCTGGGGGGAAAAAGGAGGTGTCCATATAGTCTACGTTCTCTCTGTCAACCCTTGTCTCTCCTGTAAAAGTTGGTTTTAATCCATTTTCTCTCAAACGGATTGTTGCCATCCACATAGAGACCTATTATTATTTTTCTCCTATTAAAAAAATAAATTTCTCTTGACCTGACTGAGGCCACCAATGCAACTCCTTTCTTTGCTTCCCTTTGCAGCAAAGTTCTTTGAAAGTATTGTCCGTAATTGCCTCCAATCTCTCTCCCCTCTTTCTTTCTAGAAAACACTACAAATAGGTTTTTGCCTTCATTATCATTGTTCTTATCAGTGTCACAAATGATCTTGGTGACATTACTGAGTCCACTGACCAATCTCTGGCCTCATCGTACTTGAACTACAGGCAGAATTTGGCATTGTCTCCTTCTGGAAGCACTGTTTTCACCTGGTTTCTGGGACATGTTGCCACCTGATTTCCCCCCATCATTCTGTTTTTTCAATCTTTTATGCATTTTTCCTGGTTTCTGTTTCTTGTCTTGACCTCTAAATGTTTTCTGTCCCAAGGCTCAGTTTTTGGAATTCTTTTCATTCTATACTACCTGCCTCTGTCAGTTCATCCAACTTCTTGTCTTTAAATACTGTCTCTATGCAGAGAACTGGAAGTTTAGCTCTACCCCTGCTGCCTCCCATAGCTTGTAGACCTTTATAACTGCACACTTTTCATCACACATAGATGTATAGTGGATATCTCAAATTGAGTATGTTCTGAACTTAACTCCCAATTTTTCTTTCTTTTTTTTTATTTAAAGATTTTATTTATTTATTTGACAGACAGAGATCACAAGTAGGCAGAGAGGCAGGCAGAGGGAGAGGGAGAAGCAGGCTCTCCACAGAGCAGAGAGCCCGACGCAGGGCTCGATCCCAGGACCCTGAGATCATGCCCTGAGCCAAAGGCAGAGATTAACCTGCTGAGCCACTCAGGCGCCCCTCTGTCATGTCTTCTATAAGAGCAAGGACCCTTTCTGTGGGTTCCACCTCACGTCTTAATTAGGTATCACCACACCAGAGATTAGACTTCAACAGATGAATTTTCGGTGTGGGGGGGAGGAACACCAACGTTCTGTCCATACAGATATCAAAGGTGGGGGATTTTTACTAAACCAGCCCAGCAGAATTCTTGCTGAAACTGGTCTAAATGGGCCAAGGACAGCGTTCAGGGTTGGGGCCTTGAGGGCTTCGAGGAACCTGGAGAGGGTCTTGTCAAGTCTGGGAGAGTACCTTCGGCATCCCCATCTCTTTTTTTTTTCACTCTTACTACAATTCTGGTTTGCCAGCAAACTTTATATTTCATCCTACCTCCAAAGTATATCTGCAGTTTGACCACTTGTCATCACCCCTGTCACTCCTTTGATTCAAGCCACCATTATATGTGGCCTGATTTTTGCAAGAGCCTTCTGCTTCTCCCTCTGCTTTCCTTCCTTAGATTTTCAAGTGCAGCCAGAGCGACCCTGCTTAAACCCTGCTTCTCTTCTGTGATCAGGACCTTCCAATGGTCTTCACCTGTCTCAGTGCAAAAGGTCCTCACTCTGAGCCACGCAGCCCTCGGTGACCTGGCCCCCATCACCTCCCACTGCCTTTTCTGTCTTTCATGGTCCCCTTGCTGTCATAAGCACCCACTGTCTTTATTGTCACTATTGCCTTTCTCTTCCCACCAGAATGTAATTTCCGTGAGATTATTACTCATTCTCTGCAAAATCCCTGCTCACAGGACAGTGCCTCACCCAGGGTAGACAGATATTGAATGTTTGTTGAATAAACAAATGAATTCATTTACAGTTTTGGAAAATATGTTTAAAGATGCATATTAAAAGATTTAATTTTATTTTTTTAAAAGATTATTAATTTATTTATTTGACAGAGAGAGAGATCACAAGTAGGCAGAGAGGCAGGCAGAGAGAGAAGAGGAAGCAGGCTCCCCGCTGAGCAGAGAGCCCTATGCGGGGCTCGATCCCAGGACCCTGGGATCCTGACCTGAGCCAAAGGCAGAGGCTTAACACACTGAGCCACCCAGGTGCCCCCAAAGGTGGTTATTTAAAGAAGAGCAGTAAGACAGGTGGTTTCCAAGTAATTAGAAAAGAAAAATAGAAGACATTTGCCAATAAGAGATTGAAAAAAAAAAAAAAAAAAAAGGAAAGTAAAAACTGCACATTGAACAGAAAACCAAAACAGGACAGCAGAAAGGAAAACCATGTCAGGAATCACAATTCATTTTTTAATGACACAGACTCTCAGACTGAATTTAAAAATCCAGTTATGAGCTGTTTACAAGAGGCAAATATAAAACCAAATGATGCAGAAAGCTTGAAAATAAAGGGAAAGAAAATCATATGCTAGGCAAACATTAATAAAAATAAAACAGGGGTAGAAATGTTAAAATGACAAAATATAACTCAAGGGTAAAAGCTTTGAGAAGGAAAAAGGAAAGATGTATTATATTAATAAGTCACCTGCCAGGAAGATAAAAGAATCACAGAGCAATTTACAGTCTTCATCATTGCTTTGAAATATAAATAAAGCAAAAGAATAGATTGAAAATCTTACATTCATGGTGAGAGATTCTAACATCCTTTTCTCAGAAACTGGCAGATCAAGTAGATAAAAAATGAGGACACAAAGTATTTGGATTATAGAATGTTTGAACACTGGGTGACAATTGTGCCCCAAATATGTATCTAGAGGATCATGAGGATTTAAAAAACCAGGAGACATATGTGGGGATGATGAAAATAATCATATGTTGTGTATACATTGTCTAAACATAAAGAGTCAGTTGAGAATCCCTATCCATTTTCTTTTTCTTTCTTTCTTTCCTTTTTTTTTTTTTAAGATTTTTATTTATTTTAGAGAGAGAGAATGCACAATTGTGAGTGTGAACAAGTAGGGGAATGGCAGGGGCAGAGAATCTTCAAGTAGACTGAGCACACAGCCTGACCTGGGACTCGATCTCATGACCCTGAGCTCATGACCGGAGCAGAAACCAGGAGCTGGATGCTTAACCGACTAAGCCAAGCTCCCCAACAGTCCATTTTCCTAATCTTTTGGCACATTTGGATCCTGGCATGGCACAGAAGAGTGATTCTCAAAGCAAGAGCCCTGGATTAGCAGCATCAGTATCGTGTAGGAATTTGCTAGACATAGATCCCTGGGTCCCAGCCCCAGACCTTCTGACTTAGCAACTCTTAAGGTGGGCCCAAATGGAACACACACTCCAGGGGCTTCTGATGCCACCTCAAGAATTAGAACCTCTGGCACAGATCTAACCTCAGAAGCCTGCCTGCCTTCCTTGGTTTGGATGTCCTCAAGGCAACAGAAAAATAAATGCTCACTACATCATTCACATTTCTTTCTTTCTTTTTTTTTTTTTTTTTTTTAATATTTTTTAAATTTATTTGACAGACAGAGATCACAAGCCGGCAGAGAGGCAGGCAGAAAGAGAGGAGGAAGCAGGCTCCCTGCTGAGCAGAGAGCCCAATGTGGGGCTCGATCCCAGGATCCTGGAATCATGACCTGAGCTGAAGGCAGAGGCTTTAACCACTGAGCCACCCAGGCGCCCCCAACATCCACATTTCTACTCACAATTTCACTGATGGTCTGGTTCATGGTAAAGCTCTGGTCTGGGATTTCATGTCTTAGATCATCCTGACAATTGCCTGGGTAGCTATGGCCTAAATCTTTATACTTGAATTTTATGTAAGTGAAAAGAGACAAAATAATAAGGGGTTTTCATGCTGTGAATATTAGAAGTGCAAAAATTAAAAAAAAAAAAAGAAATGGAGTAAAATCAATCTGTTACAACAATATGTCATGCCTGAAAATCTGTGCATGGATTGGGACCACAGTTTTCACCCTTACCCAGCACTGGCTTTCCAATGCTTGGGTCTATACTTATGGCCATCTCTATGAGGGAAAACACCAAAAAAAAAAAAAAAAAAAACAACAGAGAAATTAATTCCCTGGCCCCCCTTTTCTTCTCCACTCCTGAGTGACATCCTTTCTCTGTTTGTCTCCAGGTACACGCTTTCTAATTAAAATGGCTAATACTGCTCACTGGGAGCATTGGCAGCATGAAGCAAAGCATGTACTTTGGGGGAATATTTGTTTTCAAAAGTAAGAACAGTACAAGGTATGCAAATTTAAATTTTGTGTATGGGTATGGACTAATTTTGTCCACCACAATTCATGTGTTGAAGCCCTACCTCCATATGTGACGGCATTTGGATATGGGCCTTTCGGAGGTCATTAGGTTTAGATGATGTCATGAGGGTGGGGCCCTCATAATGGGATTAGTGCCCTTAGAAGTAGAGATACCAGAGAGCTTGCTCTTTCCTTCCAGTTTATGAGGACGTGTTGAGAAGGTGGCTATTTGCAAGACAGTAAGAGAGCTCTCAACACAAACTGACCATTCTAACACCTTGATCTTAGACTTCCAGCTCCCAGAACTGTGAGAAAATAAATTTCTGTTGTCTAAGCCACCCAGTCTATGGTCATCTCTTGCTAACTACGCTGCCCCTCAGTTGTCGTTATTCTTTCTGTGCTTCTGCTGGAGAGTGTTGTAAAGGGCAAGCTAGCAGATCACTTTCCATCTGTGGATCAGCTTTCACCAGAATGGTTTACTTATGCTCTCAGAGGATACAAGCTAATGCATGTTCACTGCTGGTATCACCGACCACTTATCTTTTAGAAGCCACCTGTACTATTTTCCCCATTGAGGACCCCGCGTTTTCAAACACAAAGTGCTTCCTGTTCTCTCTTTCTTTTATACCCGCCCATCACAATCAAGTAGACTTCCAGAAATTGATTTATTCACCAATTTTATGAGGTTGGTTTTGGTGAGTTTAAAGTTCTTATCAACCGTTACAAAAGGTACTGAAGCACATAAGTGTGTAGGACACTTCTATGGGCTGGAGGTTGGAAAGGTGGAATCGATTTACTCCTTATTTAAAGCCTAGATCCACAAGCTGAGAAAATGTGGGATAGGAAGTTTGTTTTAGAAATAACTTTAGCTTTTGGGGCGCCTGGGTGGCTCAGTTGGTTAAGCAACTGCCTTTGGCTCAGGTCATGATCCTGGAGTCATGGGATTGAATCCCACATCAGGCTCCTTGCTCCATGGGGTGTCTGCTTCTCCCTCCGACCTTCTCCCCTCTCATGCTCTCTCTCACTGTCTCGCTCTCAAATAAATAAATAAATAAAAATCTTAAAAAATAAAAAAGAAATAACTTTAGCTTTTGAGACTGGAGCACATCTAAATTTGGAGGCTAATTATAAGTTGACTTAAGTTATGGGTCTGATACGATTTTGGACTTACAAGCAGAGATATAGCTCCGGGTTTGGGGTAGGCAGCCAGGATTCTGAATCTTAGCTAAGCCACATACTAGCTATATTACCACAGACTTGGTACTTAATTATTTCAAATTCAGTTTTCTCATCTAAGAAACTGGGATAAAGAATTACCCATTTTACAGATTTTTTGCAAGAATGAAATAGGTCACTATATATAAAGAAACTAGCAGTGTGTTAGGTACAGAAGTCTGTTTCTTTCCTCGTTGGCGGAGAAAGGTTTCTTAGACAATAAGCATGGGATCCACACATGTTGCCTGGTATTATTTACAAAGAGAAGTGTGGCTAGAAATGATAATAATCTTTGTGGATTGATTCATTTTATTGGACCCTAGCTAGTTCGACAACTTTTTTCAGTGGTTCTCAAACTTACGGAACATGGTTCTTGTCTAGTACAGTTGTATAGACATGAGAGAACCAAACTACCCTCCACATCTCCTCCTCTCCTCCCTTGGCCTCTCTCCACGGCCCCTCCACCACAGCACACACACACACCACAGCACACACACTTGTCCTACTTTGTAGCAAGTGGGATCTGTGATTTTGCGGCTGTTAGAAGGAGGCCAGACTCAGCATCTGCCAGTACTCTATAGTGGGACTGTGGGCGAGTCCCTTAAATATTTTTTTTTAAAAGGAAACTAATTCTAGATAATTTCTTGGGTTTCGTCTCACTCTTATACTTTCCAATTCTGCATTTAACTATTATAATCCTCTATCAATCCCAAGCCTAAAGATCATTCTTTGACCATGGAGAATTAACATGCTACTTAGCTTTGCTACTGAAAGGGTAGTCCATGGACCAGCAGCATCACCATCTCCTGGGAGCTGGTTAGAAATGCAGAATCCCAGGCCTCACCCAGAATCAGATTTCACAGGATCCCCAAGTGATGCGTATCCCATTAAAGTTTGAGAAACACTGCTTTAGAGAACTGTGACTCACTTTTATTTGTTTGTATGAATTCACTGCTTTGATCTTCAAAGTATGTCTCCAGAAACCACATCAAATCCCATAAAATTCCAGTGAGGAGACTCACATTTTGACCATTTTAATGAAGGGAAACTGAGTCAGAGAATAAAGGGGGCTTGCTGAGGGACTGGGGGTGATGACTGTCACATCGAGAATGCGATCACAGTCACATTGAGACAGCCGTCATGGTCTCCCGGCTTGCCGGATGTAATGTTGGGATCCCCAATGGAGCCACATCAGCCTTTTGATACCTGAGCTAGTTAAACAGAATAATGTGTGTCATTTGCACAACATGGTGCCCTTTGGAAGTTGTCGAAGTTCCTTTTGAAATGAAAGACGTGAATTTGTACACTGGTATTTTTAACACTTGATAAATGTTCTATTTATTTTGGCTGCCCCTGTTCTTTAATTATAAAATTGCTCAGTTTGGAATGAGACTGTTGGCTCCCCACCTGTGCCAAGTTTAGCTGAACACGTTTCTCTCTGGTCTCTTACTGTGGTGTGGGCTTCAAAGTCAAAAGCAAACCGACTTGTTCTCAGACTCTTGATCCTTCTTTCTGTGTTTAGTAGTCTTGGTTTTTTGAGGACAAACATTGATTGCTTCTGCTGTGGCCAGCTGCTTACACAACCACTTCAAATGAGCCTTGAGGGAGACAGATTTCATTTGGCCACTAGTTGAGTAGATGGACCTGAGCTTCTTCCTTCAGGCGATTGGTTCTGCATATCTATTGGCCTTGGAATGTGAATTCTCCCTCTGTAAAAGGGAGGGAGTGGGCAATGAATAGTGTGTCTACCTACCCACCAAGAAATACACAGGAAACATGGATGCTTCTGCAAATCTGATGAGCAAGTGGGAAATGCTATGGTGCTATTTTCTCTTAGAGTCTTTCCCCTTATTCTCTATGCCCTGCGTACTTTCCCAAGCTGACTTGTCATCATCTGGAGACTCTCCTAGCTCATGATTTTATAAAGGGGGTGTCTCTATCCCATCTTGCATTCATCTCTGATTCCTAAGGAAATCACAGTGATTTTGGGGGAGGGGGTAGAAGTAATGGGAAGTGATACTTGGACAAATCCCTTGACTTTACTTTTGACTACCTCTGGAACGAAGTGGTAGTTTTTTAATGATATATTTCCTAGACATGGTTATGTCAGGTGTCCTTCTATCTTACCTCTCCCCACTGCCTCCCACTCATCATTTTTGGGTTTATTTGAAACTACTGTATTTTAGACTTCAGTTTCCTAAGGTTGTTTTTGTTTTGTTTTGTTTTGTTTTAAAGTAAGTAGAAGCCAACCCCATAATCTCTGCTGTATAGACAGTTTTGGTTTTCCACTCTTAAATCTTTGAAATAAACATTCAACTTGCTTTTTAACACTTTGTCTCTGGTGAAAATTAAATGTTGCTTAAAATCACACCATGGCAATTTTGTGCAGGATATGAAGATTTCACACTACTTGATATTATTAGAAATCATTCATATTCAGTAAATGTCAAAAATGACTAAGATTTAGTAGCTTAGGGAATAATATACTTTTTTTCCCCACTCTTATCCAAAGAATTCTAATGTAGTTTGAAGTTCTTGAGAGATGAGTTTAACTCTTCTATGATGATGGAAGTATTCTCTTTGTGCTTTCTAATATGTAGACCACTGGTCATGTATGGTCATTGAGAACTTGAAATGTGGCTAGTACAAATGAGGAACTGAATTTAAAATTTTGTTTTCTTGGGGGGGGGTGTCACAGAGAGAATCTTAAGCAGGCTCCATACCCAGCACAGAGCGCCACATGGGACTCAGTTTCCTGACCCTGAGGTCATGACCTGAGCGGAAATCAAAGCGTCAGATGCTTAACTGACTGAGCCACCCAGGCATCCCTGGATATTAAATTTTATTTTATTTTCATTAATTTAAATTTAAACAGCCTCATGTGGCTAATGGCTACAATATTGGTTTAGATCTGAGGTTGATAAATTATGGCCCATGAGGCAAATCCAGGGTCCTGCCTGTTTTTGTAATGAAAGTTTTATTGAAACTTAACTATACACATTCATTCACATGTTGTTTTTGGTTGCTTTTGAACAACAGCAGAGTTGTATAGTTACAACAGAGACTAGTCCACAAAGCCCACAATATTTGTTATGGAGTTGTTCACAGAAAAAATTTGTTCACTCTGGTCAAAACCAATGTTCAATGGTATAGGATCTGTAGGGCATCTCTGGATTGGCAGTCATACCAATCCAGAGATGTCTAGATCCAGACACTAACTATAGTCTTGAAAATTATATTAAGAGATTGGTGATTTCTTAATTAGCACTTTTTCTGTAAAAGTAATTCATGGTCATGGTAAAATTTCAGGAAAATGATGAAAGGAGAAGGTTAAAGTCATTTTCCATGTATAGACAAGTATTATATAAATGTGTTATATATATTACTATCTTTATTATATATAATATATGCTATATTTATTATATAAGTATTATATAAGTATGTTACAGAATAGAATATAGAATATCATTCCATAGGTAGTATCTTACAGATTTCATGTAAACCCCTTTTAACACTTTATCTTAACATTTTAAACACTTCAAACATTAACCTATACCATTGCCACGGCAAAAACTTACTTTGATGATTATTTCCTTTTTTCACTTTCTCACCCTCTGAGTGGGTTTTGTAGTATCTGTGTGCAAATGTGGAGAAGGGAGTTTCAAGTGTCTGGCGATGTTTGAGTCTCAACTACGTTTTATCCCTGGACATATGTGTACTCCAAATATCAAAGACAAGAGTTTGATAATATTTCTTATTAGTAAGTGTTAAATGTGAGAGAAAATTTAAACTGTCTATTTACTGTTGCACCTAGGAACAAGCAAGAGAAGTGAGAAATGGACAATAAATTGATGGACCAGTAAGTAAGAAAATGGACAAGTGTGTGATGAGAGTTTATTTGTACCTTTGAAAAAAATATGCAGCTTTATTTTTCACATACTGGAAACTAGGTAGATTATATAAGAAAGACATTGACTCAGCCAAATTCTTGAGGCACCAACTCAGTGATGGCTAACAAGGTTGTAATATAAATGGAAGAAATGGTAGGGTCTTGGTTTATGATACCTCTCAGTATTTAATCATATGAGAGTAAAAAGCAAGATGATATATAATCAGAACTCATTTGGGTAATATAGTAAATGCCAAGGAACATCTATTGTTGATAATTTTAACCTGTGCTATGGCACATAAACCAAACTGGACACTTTTATGGGAAGGTCCAGATCAAGAAATGAGTCTTGCCTCCCAGGAGGGCAACAACGATTTGGTGCATGGGAAAGATGAAAGGCTTGGTGAGTACAGTGGAGGATAATGTACAAGAGAAAGGGAGGAATGTGAAAGACTGTATGGTGGAAATGCCAGGGGCAGATGCAAATGATAATTATAAACACACAGAGACCATACATTGATGGAAATACTGCACAATTTTCATTTTTCTCCATAGTCATCTTTTATGTAGAATGTACACTATGATTTAAACTATATTGGAAGAAGAATGCTCTGAAGTTGTCTGAAATGAAACCCATTTGGGAGAGGCTAAAGAACGCGATTATGTCCAGATAGAGAGATGGGAAAACCTGGAGGAGGCAATTAGCAGCCTGTATATACTTAATGGGCTATTTTAAAGGATACTGGTGACAATTAGCTTGGTACTTACCCTGTACCAGAAGGAAGTCATTTCAGTTAACACGAAAGTTTCTTTGTGCAGATTGTTGTTATAAATAACACTTTCCGTTGGCTGGAAATGACTCAGCAATGTCCTTCTCCAACCCCACTGTGTCATTAAGAGGTTGTGAAGGAAACTTATTCCAGGTTCCCTGGGGACAAGGTGAGCAGGTAATGAAGGCAGAGAATGGCTTTCCTTGGGGATGGAAGGGCCTCACAAGGAAGCCCCTGGTTAGCAATGTGAAGACAGCAGTGTTCTGTGTTCTTGGATTGAGCAGGCACTGTGTGTTTTGGAAGAAGTATCAGAGAGGGTTGCTGAAAGGCCTAGGCCCTTCTCATGTGACCTTGAGCAAGCCATGCAACCTTTCTGTAGGTCAAGTTTCCTTTCATTTCTCAGCCCCATCCTTCTACCTCACAGTCAATAAGAGGAGATGATGATAAAGAATGCTTTGGAAAAGGGAATAACAAAAAAAACCTATATAGGTAAGAAATCATCATTATTCCACAGTCAGGTCTAAAAGTGAAGGTCTGAATTATATATGACCTTGGGGGAAGAAGAAGGTATCACTTAAAACATTCATCTCAGATCTGATTTAGGTCTTCAGTCTGAGAACTACTTTGGGATTCGAGTCTATTCCATGAATCTCTCTGCTGTGTTGATCTATTTACTATAGACCACGAGTTCTAGAAGGTCCACCGGGAAAGGCCCTACACTGGGCTAACTTGAAAAAGAGTCATCCTCTCAGTGTATCAGTATGAAGGTAAATGCAGTGTTTAGTTGTCAGTGATAGTCCTTGCATTTGAAACTGTGAAGGACAAGCTTGAGTTGATAGTTGTGGAAATAAACAAAGACAGAACAGGAAATAAGCAACATGATGAGAAAAGCAAAAGCTATTTATTCAGAGTGCTGGAAGAGCAGAGAGTCAGCCATTGTAACTTGGGTTTGGCAGAGACTCTGGCACGCTGAGGAATGGGGAACCTTCATAGAGGAAACGAGGGAAGGCTCCAGGTATGCCTGATTGGAGACCATGGGACTGGGGAAGCTGGAAGTGGGCTAAGCAGGAGTGAGGTTCTATGTGATTGGTTAGGGTATATATCTGACTTTTGCTGATTGGCACTAAGTTGGAAGTGAGGTCAAAAATTAGGAAAGCTAAAACAAATTAAAAAAAAAAAAAAAAAAGAAACCTGACATTTTTTAGGTCCTGGCCATTGGGGCCAACTTTTAGGGAAGTTACTCTTTAACTTCCTGAATTGTCGCTAAAGATAGCACTCTGGCTTCCTGCAAGTCTGGCTTATAGTAGGCTGGCTTCCTGGGATGTTTATTGTAGATAGAGGGTTGGATTCCTGGGCAGACTGCTGTAGGTTTTGGGTCTAAGTTTCATTTTCATGTATGGTCTGGCTGTTGTTTATTTTATATTCAGTTAAGACCAAATACTGAAGAATGTCTTTAAGTTCTTGTTTTGCTATGACTTGCATAACCTTGAGCAAGTCAATTAACTTCTCATTTATAAATGAGATCAGATTACCTGATCTGGCATAACTCACAGGTTTGCAGGAAGGTCAAAATGGTAGCCTGTTTCCTAGAGTGTTGAATAGATTCTAATGCTGACAATGATAGAGACCCCTATGGAGTCATAGGTGTTCTCTCTTTCCCCGTCCTTGTTTTAAGATATATGAAACCATATTGTTATTGGTTGGAAAAGGCTAGTTCATATTAATTTAGCATTTCTGGCACTCACTAAATTTTGAACCATTTTCTCCATGAGTCTCCCAGTTACTAAATAAATAAAATGAATGTACTATCTCTTAAACCCTCCTATTATTAACCACTTTTGACATAATCTATTTGAGAATTTGATGAAAGCTGTGGGTCCTGTCCCAGGAAAATACCCATATGCACATACACCCAATTTTATACAGAATTTCAGAGGGTCCATTCAGCAGGAATGGATGAATTTATATAGATGTTTTGAGGCAGAGAGTCTCAAATTGGGATGCATGTTAGAAATATCTGGGTTATTTTTTAAAATCATGGGATTTTTAAGCAAGCTTCACTCCAAGCTACTTAAATCAGAATTGTTGGGGGGTGAGACCCAGACATCAGTCCTTTTGAAAGCTCCTCAGGTTTAAAGACAGTAGTTCTCAAGCTATAATGAACATTTTAATAACCCAGAGGGCTTTTTTAAACTTGGTGGTCAGTCCTTACCTGCGGAGTTTCTGATTCGGTGAGTCTGGGGTGGGAAGTGGACATTTGTATATTAAAAAAAACTCCCTCGGGTGATTCTGATACTAATCTCAGATTCATAGCCTTGGAGGAGGGAAATCTGGGTCTAGCCTGAGACCTGATGGTGTTAGAGTAGCTCAAATGTCGGACTACATGCATCAACATACCATTCTTAGCCTCAAGGGGACATGGCACCACCGGGCTGTATACTGTTTGAGTGGGTGTAATAATTAGAAATAGAATAATTAGAAACTTGTGTTTCTCCAGGGTTCACCAGCTCAGAGGGGAGAGAGAGGACAGAAGGCACCTCCAGAGCTCAGTCCTAACGGTAGATTTGCTAGTCCTATTCCCTCCCCTGGGTCTTTCTATTCCACATGGCCTGTTGTCTCTCAGGATGTAGGGTGCCCAGTACTACACTCTGTTGGGGAAATAGAATTAAGAACAAAATCTGCTCCCAATCCAGAAGTCCTTTCCACCAAGGTAGTAGAGAGAGAAACTGCTTTTATTATTAAACATGAAATCCGAACATGATGAGTATCAGGGTCACCTTTAATAGGTTGTAAAGACAGAAAGCAATCCCATCCTTTTACAGCCAAACAGATCAAACTCATGACAGACTTCCTTTCAAGATAAACAACTAGCTCTCAAGTAAGGGGACTTGACAGCACCATTTGTCACACATAGTTCTTCCTAACTTTATCTGGTAATTGGGGTGGCCATCTGTGTTAGCTAATTGGCTTTATCCAGAGGAAAACCAACTTGTCATATCTCTGTGACTGGAGGTTGCTGTACTGCTCAGAGCCAGGCACCCACAGAAGTTAGGTTCCTACTCCCACCCTCATAAAATGGGAAATAAAGGTGCTATCAATCTAGACATTTGCATTTCAAAGAGTTGACTCCTAGGTCTTTGAGAAAGACATTTCTGGGTCCTAAAAAAGACAAAAACCTATGTAGTTTTTCAAGAGGATTTATCTACATTGTAGAGAGAGGAAAAATTACTTATAATTTCTGGTTTGGAAGGAAGGGATGGGGATCTTTTCCATTATTTTCAACAGGGAAAAATATGCCTCTTATTTTAAATTAAATTAAATTTTTATACTCTGTCTTAGTTGTGGGCTCTCATAACAAAATTCCATAGACTGGGTGGTTTCAACAACAAACATTTATTTCTCACAGTCCTGGAGGCTGGGGAGTCCAACCAAGCTGAATATGCTGGCAGATTTGGTGTCTGGTAAGAACCCACTTTCCAGCTTGCAGATGGCCACCTTCTCCCTGTATCCTGACATGATGGCAGGGACAGAGAGAGATTGAGAGAGCGAGAGAGAAAAAGAGGGAGCGTAAGAACTCTTACTGTAAGAGCATCTCTTCTTGTAAGGACACTAAGCATATGAATCAAGGTCCCACCCTAGGACCTCATTTACATGAATTACCTCCTTAGAGGATTTTCTCTAAATACAGTCACATTGGGGGTTAAGATTTCAACATATGGAATTTGGAGGGATACAATTCAGTCCATAGCACACATAAAGTCCCAAGGATTGTGTTCACCAAAACTGCCCTGCCCCACCCCATTGTTGGAAACTTTTCAACGTCGCCTTTCTGTGCCGGTAACACTGGCAGCTGCTAGGCAGACCAATACACTGGAATGGTTCTCTCTTGCTTATCATGTCCCTACCATCACCTCCTCCTTGGGTAGCAGTCTTTTCTGCCTTACCTTCTCCTCACCATCCAAGGATTTTAAAGACTTTGAGGGGACTTAGACCAAACTTTATCTAACAATATCCCAGATGAATTTGGAGAGTTCTCTTTGCTCCAGTGTTCCCCACCAGAGCATCCAGTAAGAATTCACATCTTGTGCGTTGTGTTGTAGATTTACTTCCATCAACCCGCTCTTTGACCTCGTACCTTGTCTCTCTGGATCAAGAGAGAGGACAAGTAGGCAGTTTTTTGGGTTCTAAAACCTCAGTGGAAATGTAATAAGATTTAGAAGTTGGTCTTTACTAGACCTTTCCTCAGGGAATTTAATATTATTATGGGAGTGAAATAGAGACCCTGAAGTGCAAACTTGAGTCACAAACACGGCTATAACCTTTCCTTAAAAGATGTGCTTGGGTTAGCTGTAGGGATAGCTGTGTTGCTAGTGAAGAGGACCCATCAGAGCCCCTCTTCTCCTGCCCTCCCAAAGGTGGTGCCCATTCTCTCCTCCAAGTAAGTGGTAAACAAATATTAAAAAAATGCTGGCTTGGAGGGTTCCAAATTACATGTTTTTACCCCCCAGGTTGCCCATAAGCCTTAGTCTGGGCCTTGTCTTTAACACACACACACACACACACACACACACACGCACACGCACACTCCCTCTCCCTCCTCCAAGAAGCCCTCTTCTTCTTGAGTTGTCTGAAATCCTGTGTTTTTTAAATCCAAACTTTTATACTACTTATATTAGTCATGTCTTTAAGACTACCAAAATCACAGTGATTAATTAAAGTACAACATAAGGCAATATTCCTCAGACTCTTATTCTTTGTGTTCCTTTAGCTAGACTTTCTCTTTCTATACTTTTGTCAACCTCTTGGTCATCTAGCTTGGTCCACGTTCTTATCCCAGTAGGACAGCAAAACCTCCAAGGTTGGCCAAGACTGAGCCTCACCCTATATATTCTTAACAATGTCCCTCTTCCACACATTTATTTATTTTTTTAAAAAAGATTTTATTTATTTATTTGACAGGGAATGAGATCACAAGTAGGCAGAGAGGCAGGCAGAGAGAGAGAGAGAGACAGGGAAGCAGGCTCCCTGCTGAGCAGAGAGTCTGATGTGGGCCTCAATCCTAGGACTCTGAGATCATGACCTGAGCAAAAGGCAGAGGCTTAACCCACTGAGCCACCCAGGCGCCCTCTTCCATACATTTAAAAGTGTGTGAGATATTTGTCTAGCTACTCGGTAGGAGCAAGAGCAGAACCACAGGAATAGTATAGAATGGGGAAGAAGAGGTTTTAGTATGTTGTTTTTTCCAGAGGTAATAATAGCAACAGAAAAACAACTAGGAATGATGTGTGCTCACTATGTGCCCAACACAATACTTCATATTCATGATTTCATTTAATCGTTACTATAGCCCTAGGAAGGAATCAAAATTATGGCCAGGATTTATAGATAAGGAAGAAGAGCATTAGAAAGGGTAACTCCCACTTATAGTCTGTGGAACACAGATCATCAGGCAGAGGCAGAGGCAGCACCTTGTGAGGCAGCAACTTCTCTTCAGGGATGCCTTGGGTGGCTCAGTCGCTAAGTGCCTGCCTTCAGCTCAGGTCATGATCCCAGAGTCCTGGGATTGAGCCCCTCATCCCTCGTGTTCCCTTAAGCAGGGAGTCTGTTTCTCCCTCTCCCACTCCCCCTGCTGTGCTCCCTTTCTCGCTGTGTTTCCCTCTGTCAAATAAATAAATAAAATCTTAAAAAAATATAAAAAAAAAAAAACCCCAAACAAAACCAAAACTCTTCTCTCCAGAGCTGCCTGGGTCGCTCAGTTGGTTAAGCATCTGACTCCTGATTTCAGTTTGGGTCTTGATCTCAGCCTTGTGAGTTCAGACCCCATATTGGGCTCCATACAAACAAAGAGCAAACAAACAAAACTCTTCTCCCCAGAACTTGGAATAGAGTCCAGAACAGCACTGTACAATATAAATATAATGAGATCTATACATGTAATTAAAAATGTTCTAGTACCACATTAAAATGGAAAAAGAAACATGTGAAATTAATTTTAATAATACATTTAAGCCAGTGCATAAAAATATTACTGCTTTAACATGTCATTAGTATAAAATTATAAGGGAGATGTTTTTAACTTTTTTTATACTACATTTTTTGAAATCTGGTATGTGTTTTATATGCACAGCACACCTCAGTTTGGATCAGCCACAAGACAAAGCACCCAATAGCCATATGCGACTAGTGGTTACCATATTAGATACCAGATTACAGAGCAGGTCTAGAATCTAGTAGGTGCTTATAGCACAGTAATGTTCAGCAAACATTCCATGTGCTCCACTACATTTCCCAGCCCCTCTTGGAGGTGGGAGAGGATGTCATTAGTTTTAGTCAGCGGACTGTAGGCAGTAGTTACATGTGCCATTTTTGGATCAAAGCATTTCACTGTCAGTGAGAACCACCCCCTCTTAGATTTCTCCTTTGCTGTAGTAACTGAAGAGGCCTGTGTTATGTTGGTGAAGACCCAGCTGAGGTGGCCTGGATCTCTAAGTGGCGACGTGGTAGTGGCTGCCCTTGGGATATAAATGGACTTTGCAAAGGGAAGAAATAAACTTGCACCTGGGTTAAGACACTAAGGTTTTGGAATTGTTTGTTTTGACATCAGGGCCTAGCCTTATCTGACTAAAGGCGTGGTTACAGATTTTGGTGAATGAATGAGTGAGTGAAGGGACATAATGAGAAGAACCTCATATTCCTCCAGGGACCAGAAGAACGGGGGAGTTTAGGCCAACCAGCTAAGGTGACTTTAATCCAGAAATATCAGTGTAATTACAGACTGTGCCAGGCCTGGTGATGTCCTCTCTGCTGGAAATAATGAAGCAATCCAAGATGAGGTCTGGAACACCAGGATCCTGGCCACTTACCCCTGATGATCTCACCTGAAGAAAGTTTGTGCCCTGATGTCTCCTTTTCCTGTAGCAACAGTTACTTCTGGTTTCGAGTATTCTGTTTGCTGGGCTGTACTGGGTAAAGTGTAAAAAGAGGGAAGCATCAAAAAAAAAAAAAAATCCATAAAGAACAACTCTTACAGGGACAAGAACCTCTCCTCTGGTGAGTGAAAGATTTCTCCACTTTTGGTAGAGGGAGCTAAAGAGAAATCTGATTTCATCCAGTAAACTGCAAACCACAATCCAATAAGGCACAATATCAAGGATCTAGGACCTAGATGGCTTTGCAGTTAAAGGCTACCTATCTCAGTTTTCAGCTTCTCTTGGAAAGGTTGTAAAAATTTATTGAATCCATTGTATCAATTTATTCCTGAAGTGTCATATTTAGCTTATAAGGCTGTCAGCAGAACCATTCATAATTCATCCAAGATACCTTCAACTCGTGATCACTGGTGTTCCCTTGATGTTGAACTGCTTATAAACTACAAAGATTAATGTTTTCTGCATCCAGAGAGATTATTTTATTAATGTCATTTCTGTTCGTAGTCCTGTTTCACCAAGGTCAAAGACTTGTGAAGCCATCAATGCTGAGTCATTGTTACTGAGCACTTAGCCTGTGCCTAGCATTTCATGTGTGTTTTCTCCTCTAATCCTCATAACAGCTCCATGACATAGACATTATTATCCACCCTATAGATAAAGAAACTGGTCCCAGAGAGAGGAAGTACCTTGCCTAAGTTCGCTCAGGGAGGGAGTGGTGGTGTGGCAATTCCAACCAATCTTTATCTGACTCCTAACACATGGTTCTACCCAGGGAACCGTGCTGCTACCTAATGTGGAATGGATATTGTATTAGTTTGGTAGGACTGCTGTTACAAAGTACTATGGACTGGGTGATTTAAACAACAGAAATTTGTTGTCTCACAGTTCTGGATGCCAGAAATCCAAAATCAAAGTGTCAGCAGGTTTGGTTGTGAGGAAAAACAAAGGCAGTGAGGAAAACACCTGGCCCAGGTCTCCCTCCTTTGCTTGTAGATGGGCATCTTCTCCCTGTGTCTTCACATTGTCTTCCTTTTCTCTTCTCCTAGCAGAGTATTGATATATTGACAGCAGTCATATTGATTAGGCCCACCTTAATCATGTCTATGAAAGGCTTATTTCCAAACATAGTCACAATCTGAGGTATGGGGATTAGGATTTCAATGTATGAGTTCTAGAGGAGACACAATTCAGCCTACAAAGATATGCAGCCAATTCAGTTTTCTAAGAAGTTGTACTGCCATCTACTTTAAGGATTTGGCATTCATTTGATTCTGACTGGAATTTCAGTAACCAAGTCAGAGTTTGAGCTGTGTCTGATTTGTATTCATTGTCTTTAAGGCTGAACTTGACAGTGCCACCTAGTAATGATAGCTGTGGCATGGAGGCATGCCTGTCTCTTCTTCAGTGTGCAAAGGCAAACATGAAAAAGTTAGACTTAGGGTATTTCGTTTTATTGACTCTCTGAGTCACTGTTTCTTCTTACCTTGGAGGACTATTTAAAGATTAATTGAATAAAAATTGCAACATGAGTGGGTAGTTGGGACTTGGAGGCAGTGATTCATATGCTCCACAGGACCTGGTATTAATTATAAGCAAAGGCCAGTATGCTTACCCTTTTGCGTAACTAGCTATTTGGAGGGCACATTTGATTTTGATTGAGTTTGAATGGAAAGAATAGAGGGTTTGGAACAGGCTTTGGGGTTTGTGTATGAATGTGTGTGTGTGTTTGGGGGAAAGTGTTTGAGATGGGCAAATCACAGAGATAAAGAATGACCTAAGAGGAACAGTAAGCCTGAGGTAGAGTGGGAGCAGGGAGGAGGACCCCCTAAAGGAACACCAAAAACCATCTTTGTTGACCCTACTGACCTTTCCAGACAGAGTTCTAAATCCAAGAGCAGTGACAGGTTCTCAGAAGATAGAGGTCCCAAGTTGACTTCTTTCCTCATTTTCCTGAGGATGGAACTTTGGGACACTCTAAGGCCTGGATTGTGTTTCACCAATGCCTCTTTCCAGTCTGAGATTTTGCAAAAATACTTTGTGACAAGGGGCTCATCTATCTTTTTCAGAAATGGACATGCATCCTGATGGTGTCTGTCTTGGCTTTGTCCTTCTCCCTGGATATGAGTTCTAGAAAAAGTCAAGCTGAGTGTTATGCAGCTTACACAGTCACCTTTTATGTTCTCAAAACACAAGCACATTGTGTCTGACAAAGATCATACAATAATCAGAGTTCTTTGTTGAGGATAGAGCTGCCTGAGTTATCCCTTGGGGATGCAGTGCAAAGCAGAGAGAATCCTGTTTTATACCATTTTCAGAGTAGCCATCTTCTTGCTCTTGTTGATGGCTTCCAGTGGCTCTGTGTCTGGACCGTGCTTGGATATGGAATCTGACAGAGTATGCAGAATTGTTTATGGTCATTAGGTAAAAGATACTCATTTCCCAAAAGGGAACCTTATTCTGCCTCCGAGTGATTCTGCTCTTGCCTGAGAGTATCAAAGCTGTTGTCCTTGTGTTCTTATGAAGAGAAATCTTTGTTTTCTGATCTCTAGCTGAGTAGCCCGAATTCAGGTTGAGATGAAATTCTACCTTTTTCTTCTGTCATAGTCAAGCTTTTCAGAATGAAGCGTTAATGGATGCAGAAACACTTTTACATGGCTGGAGAATTGTTCTCATAGGAGGATAAGATGTAATGATCCTTGGAGAAGTCAGCCTGGTCTTCAGAATGAAACCTGTCAACACCAAAGCTTCGCACAGTGTAAACACCTACACCTCCCTTGCTTGTACTCTTCCTGAGGTGCTGTCTCTTTGCAGTTCACGGTTTTCTCTTTGTTATGTATGGCCTTGGGGTTATTTCTTTTTCTTTTTTTAAAGGACATGAACTCCTGAGTGAACACAATGGTATCTTTCTAACATACTTGGTTTTGTATTTCCCACAGCCCCATGGAAATGTATGGCATGTCGACTATGTCTTTTGCTTCCTGAAAAAGTATCCCCAAACTGCTGGGAATTGAATTTGAAACTCTGTAGATTGATCTGGCATGATAATCAGCCATCCACCTGCCATCTGCATTAGAAATGCTAAAAAGAGGGGCGCCTGGGTGGCTCAGCTGGTTAAACATCTGATTCAGGTCGTGATCTCGCATCGTGGGATTGAGCCCAGGGTCAATAGCCATGCTCAGCGTGGAATCTGCTTGTCCCTTTCCTTCTGCTCCTAACTCCCACCCACACTCTCTTTCTCTCTCTGTCCTCTCTCAAATAAATAAAATCTTTAAAAACATGCTGAAAAGAACAGAAGATGGGTCTAAAATCTGATTCTTTCTAAGGTTAAAATAGGAAGAGAAGGATGCTAAGAGATGGCCCAGGCACTGGCTATGTGATTCCACTAACCTGAGGCAGGACTGATTCCAGGATGTGGCATCAGAATCTTGGGTCTGCAAGAAACAGGAAACGGCTATGGTCACTAGTCTGCTGTGCAACAGAGGTTTCCTTGATCGTCTCAGTCTTTTTGAAGGACAGCATAGTACTGGGGCTCCTGTTAACTAGACCATACTGGGAGCTAGAATAAAGTCAGGGTTGGAAAGGTGAGAAGGCTGAGCTGTGGGTATAGGAGGAGACAAGGTTCATGTGTATTAGTTATCTATTGCTATGTAAAAAGGTACCCCAAACTGTAGTGTCTTAAAACAACAATTTGACTATCTGGCAATTTCTATGGATGAAGCCTAGCTGAATGTGCTTGCCTCTAGGTCTTTCCAAAAGCTACCATCTTGTTGTCCCCTGGGCTGCCATCTCATGTAAAAGCTTGGCTGAAGGAAAATCTGCTTTCAGGCTCACTTGTGAGATTGCTGGCAGGATTTCTGAGTTTCTCATGGGCCATTGAACCAAGGACCTAAGTTTCCTGCTGGTTGTTGGCTAAAGATCTCCCTTGGTTTCTTGCCACATAGGTTTCTCCATGGAGTAGCTGGCTTCCTCAGAATGAAGACAGAGAGAGCAGTAGAGGTGTACAAGATGGGAGGCAGTCTTTTTGTAAACTCATCTCAAAAGTGGTATCTCATAACTTCTGCTATATTCTTTTTCCTTAGAAGTGAGATGGTAAGTGTAGCCGAGACCTAAGGAGAGAGTATCACACAAAAATGTGTCTACCAGGAGATAACATCATCACGGGCCATCTTAGAGGGTTTCCACCATATCAAGGCAGAACACGATAGGAATAGCAGGGTCACAGGAGCAAAAATATGGAGAATTGAAAGTCTGATAATGAAAAAGACAAACTCATAGGAGTTTGGGCTTTGTACAAATGGTCAGAAAGGATAGATGTGAATCAATGAGATCTTATGAGCTAGTATAAAGTTTGCTAAATTCATAAAAAGGGCAAGGAACATAGTCTTACACAGATTCATATTTGGCATAAGGCTAGGTAAGTACAGTGCCTTGTAAATATTTGTTGAAGACATGAAGCAGAGAATTTCATATTTTTTCTTATAGTCCTTGATTGTTTTCATTTCTTAAAATGGTTTAAAGAATTTGAATATCTTATAGATTAAAGCCAGATAGAACCAGGTGTTTCTGATTAATAGGGTGGCTAAGTAATATGTTGCCCAAATATTTTGCCAACATTCACCTCTGAGAGTAAAAGGGGGAGCTATTAATGACTTGGCATGGTCAGCAGAGGTACACCAATGTCTTCCAGGAAACTGGTATAACTAGTCCTTCTAGATGTTACCCAAACTCCCTCAACAAAGCATCCTAGGATCTGGGACTGCCTTGCAATGACTCAAGAATCCTCTGTTTTAGGAAGACCAAAGAATACTGGGACAGAGAACTTGCCAGAAGGACCTTCTTCCTCCACTCTGGGCCACAGCTACTTTGTTTGTGGAATCAGAAAGGAGTGAGACACTGTCCTTTTTCCCTTGGGAGTTGACCCTGTTATATTTTCCTCTAGTCTGGAGATTAATATAATTTTGGGGATCTCCTGGGTACAGTGAGTAACTAGGATATTAATTAACAAAGGATTGTGTGGTTGAGCAACTGCCCAGCTCAAGATCAAGTCCTGACTTTGAGACTACTTTACTCTGATGGCTCTCCCTTTTTCTTTTCCTGTGATATTTAAAGGAAATCTCCTTGTTCTGTAAATAAAAGTAAACGACTCATGTCCTATGGTGATAGAAATAAAGCTTCTAATTGGTTTCAAATATTTTGTAAACAAAACATATGGAAGAAATGAGAATTTACCCTTAGCACTTATCACAGTACTTACAAAGAGACTTAGATTTTCATCTCAAAATCAGTATCTTTTGATGATTGGTCATTGAAGCTGTGGGGTTGCTTTTCAGACTAAAGCTGTGTCTTATGCCAGAACTTCCCCTGATAAGGCAAAAGCATCAGGTGAGTAAAGCCTCACAACTAACTGAGATATGGGCAGTTATCTGAGGTAGCTTGAGGAGAAACTATTCTCAGATGACATAAAGGCTGATGCTCTGAACCATTTGATTTTCACTGGTGAGTGCCTTCTTGAATTTTCTGGAGATCTGAGTTAGAATCTGAGTGTGTCTTGTAAATCAGTGATCTTTTCCCCCATCCAGAGCCAATCCATCTTAATGGGAGGGGAAACACCGTCATGTCCCCATCTTAGCCTTTTTCTTTAGCCAAAGTATGAGATTATGAATTGTGCTACTACTGATCTAACTCCATTGATATTTCTAGGAAAGGTTCATCTTATTTATAAAGTTGGAAGAAGATGGAGACCATGGAGAAAGACAATAGATTTTTATGGTATGGTCATGGCAAAATGATAAATTTTACAGTTTATCTCATGTAATGGAAAGAGACTCTTGAACAGAGAGTCTTGGATAGAGCAATTTCTTTAAACCAAAATTATACACAGATAGATAAGTGGTACTTATTTAACAAATACAAGCAAAAGTAATCATTTAACCCATAACATTATGTTCAACAGAGTTGATATGGAGGTGAGAACAATGGGCTGAAAAATGCAAAGCTTCCTCTGGAAGAATTTCTGCTGGATCTGGCCAATTTCTTTTGTCATGCATCAAGAGTCATATTTCCATGACAGGCTCGGAATTTCACAGCTTTTGTGCCTTGTGACATTCTGATTTATGTGGAGATTAAAGAGGAAGAACACACCAGACCAGAAGAGCATGATCACAGAATGAATGTGGCACAATTGAAATCAAGGATGTTTCTTTTTTTCTGAGGCTCCATTGACATCTCTGTAGCTCACACATCATATCTGTGTCTTATCCACACCATAGGACTTTGGTGGTATTTTCTCGATGGCCCTCAAAAAAAGGTCCATTCAACCTTGGGGAGTAGGCTTGTGGTGGGCACAGAGCCTGGCCTCCATTTCTTCAGAAGAGAGAATCCTGAAGGGTGGAGGCAGTGCCTTGTGGTGGAGGGGTAAGGCATAAGCTACAGAGTTTCAGAGAAATGGGATTGAGACCCAACCTTGAACCTCCTGGTTTTGTGACCGGGGACAAGTCAATATCTCTGGAGATGGGTTTCTGTCTCTGTAAATAGGGAGCAATAATTAAACCTACCCCAGAGATGTGATGGGAAGTGAAAGTCTGCTCATAGAATGTGGTAATTACACGAATGAACACATAAAAGCACAGGCGTGTGCGGTTATCAGTAGCTCTTGTTATTGAAGCATTTGGGGGCATCCTCCAGATGGTCTTTGGGTTGGTCTTTTGAAGGATGAATATTTATAACATAATAATAGTTATATCTTTTTTCTAGACCTAAAATTTGTGTCACACCAAAATGAGGAAATTCCTCTGATATTGGGGGGGCAATGGCAGGTGGAGATGGGAAACATTGAGGGACTCAGTGGAGACTTTAGCCATTATGGACATTTCTGTGGATTAAAAATGATTCAGAGAGCTATTACTTACTTTGAAACTGGTGCAATGTTTCCCCAATCTGCAGGCTTCTGGGGTCTGGGATGGGGTAGGAGGATGTCTTCCTTATTTCCTGTACTTGGGAGGAGGTAGGTTCGAGCCACCTCCACTGCCTTTTAAAATGTTTTCTTGGTGCACCATTTCAAAAACTTTCCTCCTCCAACATGTAAAGCAATAAAAAAGTTGTCCTATCCACCCCACCAAAGGCCAATTGCTCGTCTTCCTCACCCTCCTAGCTCAATTCTCAGGTGTCCTTCACCTGTCACCCTCATCTTGCCGACTTTCCAAGCTATTTCTGACCAGTGGAATGGAGCCAAAATTTCAGTTCACCAGTTGGAGCCAAATACCCATTGAGAGCTTCTTGCTGGCCATGTCCATTCATAAAACCAGGACCCTTCACTTTCCCTGGTCCTTCTCCAGTTTCTTGTGGGCAACCCTGGAGGTGGCACCTCTGCTCCCCATGACCCCCAGCTGCTGACTGCTTCCCCGGAGACACCAGAGACTTAACGTATTCTGTGTTGCTGGTCTGGTGAGGCTAACTACACATAGTGGCTTATTGAGATTTTACTTACTGAATCCTGTTTTTTCCCACTTGAGTTTGGTCTTTCCCTTTCATTCTCTCTGTGCCAGACACTGAGTGTTGGACAAGAGTTAGTCTTCTGTGCACCCGGCACTTTATTCACTTCCATCCCCTGTTTCTTCTGTGTTCTCTCTAACTCATAATTCAGAAGTCCTTGCACGCCTCACACTTGAGAATGTCCTAATGACTCTTAGAAGTAAAAAATGAAAAGAGAATCCTGTTTCTTTATAGAGAGACAACAGTTTAGCTACCAGCTAACTGGAACATCAATACAGAAGCCCAAGTAGAGGGGAAGGTATGTAACTTTGGGTCAAACAGACTTAGGTCCCAATCCTGACTCAGCTTTGTGCCCTTGAGCAGGTTACCCATTCTCTGTCAGCCAACATTTCCTCACTCTCAGATGACAATAAGGATACTACATTTTCAGGATTGTTGGGAGGATTAAAGAGATAATGCACTTATGTAAATTAGTTGGCACTCAGCAAATACACAGCCAATTTAGATATTATTATTATTACCATGTTAATAACTAATTACTGCTGAAAAGAATTTAGATACATAACACCACTTTCTAAATAGGTTTCTAAACTGGGTTCTAAAATAACCTCAGCCAGGGAGCAGGGACCCATGGGAAGTTTTCATAAAGAATCAAAATGTTAAGACTGAGTAAAATTTATTAATTCTTTCTTGAAGAAGAATAGCAGCTTATTTCATGGGATGGGGAGAGGGTGGGAACCCTTACAATTCTCTAGTTGAAACATGTTAACAAGTTCTGATGAAAAAATGTAAGATTATAGACTATACTAAGGCATCAAATGATGAATTCTGATTAAAAGTCAATAGATGTTTAATAAATCAGTGATTCACTGAAAAGATTGTCCTGTTGTATTGTCCCTATCACTCACCAAGACTCAAAGTAGTCACAGGAAAAATCTTATGTGTGTAATTTATCTTTGAGATACTTGTGTGTCTAATAAGTACACAATAGGCCGTTAATGGTACAGTATTTTTTTTCCTTAAAAAGTAGACAGGTTGGTGTAATGACTACTAAAGGAATATGAGACATAAGGAGGGATGTGCACCCTATCAATCTAGTAGAAATATAGGGACAAAGTGGTGGGGGTCATTTCCACAGTCTTATCATCTACTTTAAGAAGGGAGAGCACACCATCCTGAGGATATTGGCATCCTAACAGATGAACTGAACGCTTTGATTTGGCCATTCACAGTCAGACTGTGTCAGTAAAGGAGGAGGTATTGTTCTCTGGGAGATCCCGTTATTCTGTGAATTGAGAACAAAATATGAGATCATTAGAAGTTTTTGATATGTCACAGTATATTTGAATACCTACTTCAGAGATATGCATAGGCCAATCTTGACTTCTAACAAATAAGGATAACATAGTTTACTTACATCAAATAAACCTCAATGTAAGTGTGATGAAAATATATAGGTACAGATTAAAAATAGTAATGAAATGAACACCTGTGTACCTGTGCCTTTGAAGCTTCTCTGTGAGACCTGTAGTCTGACAAAATCAGGTTCATTGGCCCTCTCCAATGAAGAAAACCACACACCAAGAACTAACGGAAAGAAATCTCATGAGCAGAGTGTGGAAAATGAGCTGGAGGTTGGCTGGAAGAGAAAGGAAGTGGCTGGGGTAGTGTGGAGCCCATTGTGGTCTATCAGCAGAGAGATAATGATGACTTGGCCCAGGGTGATGTGCTGTGCCAATTAAGACAAGTTTAAATAAGGGAAGGAGAGACTTGGCAGGAAAGGATTGTTACAACAGGGAGGAAAGGGAGCTATTGCACCAGGGAGAGCTCTTTGGCTGTGAGATGCATCTCCAAGGTCAGGCAGAAAAGGCTTCTCTTCTACAAGGAGGAGTGAATAAGGCTAGAATCTAGAACCTAGGTGGAACATCTGCCCAGAACTAGGTGTGGGCAATGGGGTGAATGAGGAGGGTGGCCTGATAGGACAGTAGAACAGAGAATGATTCAGCCCAAGGTCAGCCTATTTAGGGTAGGGTCCTGAATGGAGGGGTTGTATGCCAACTCAGGTTGAGGGTAAGTTCAAGTTCAGGGACCTAGAGGAAGGACAGAAGCTTTACTAAAGTTTGATCAAGTCAGATCAATGGGCATTTTCTTCTGTTTGATGAGTGGGGACGAGTGGGAAGTTCATCTAATTGTTTATGAGGCAAAGAATGGGAACATGGAGGGTTTGTGTCTTGTCACTGAAGAACAGGGGGACATCCATGAATCTTTTCTACATCATATGAAGAAAAGGGAGTTCTTTGCAATAAGCTGTTTCCTAGAAGACAAGACGATGGGGAGGTTGTTAATCATCGATGATTTATATAAGCACAGGTCTCAAGTAAAATTCAAGATTATCAGGTGGGTTGGAAGAAGTGAGCAGATCTAAGAAATAATGATCAGTTGATTTCTTAAGATTTGCTGATAGATTGAATGTCAGTCTAAGGATAAGAGAAGAATTGAGAACATCTCCCAAGTTTCTGTCTTGGGGTCTGGGTGAGTTATAGTGTAAAAATGCAGATAGTGACAGAGATAAAAGTAATTCGATGTGATGGGAAGATGGAGGAGATGCCCATGGGATATTTTCAATTTCTCTGCCATGAGTACCTTCTTGGTCATCAATTTCTTTAATGTTCAGCCCTAAATATATCTTCAGGCCAGCTCCTCTGCTGCTGCTTGAGTTCAGATTTCCAAATGTTGCCTGAACTATTAAATTAGCTTTCTAAGCAGGCCCTTTGCACCTGGCTTTGCTTCCACACTCCCAAATACATGTTCCATGTTCCACTGGGATAATCTATGCAAATGAATTACAGCATGCTTTCAAGAGTTTGCCAGTTGCACCTGTTTTTGGTTCTAGAATAAACTTTCTTTCTTAGTCAATGGCAAACTTTCATTTATCATTCAAATCTCTCCTTACCCTTTGGTGAAGCTGTATCTCACCATACCCCCTCCTGAACTGAGTTAGTGTATTCCTTTTGAAATTTTCACATTCTATTCTGTTAAATTGTTCATCTATTTCATTGGATTTTTGAGCTCACTTATGAAGGGGACCAGTGTCTTTAATCTTTATCTCCCCAATGCTGATAGTTCTGCTTGGCACATAATAGATGCTCAGTAAATATTTGTTGAACTCTTGGTTGAATTAAATGCATGGAGAGATTTATTTGAATGGAGTTCCTTCAGGCTGTTTCATACCAGCTTCTTAAACTCTACTTTATCTGGTAAGTGAATGGGGTCTCTCCTGTGGGTTGTGATTTGAGGACAGTTGTGAATTTCCTCGCCCCTGATGTTTTGGATCTCTCTTTAGATGCTTCACTTTCTTGTTTGCCCTTTCCCCCACATCTCTCTAGAACTGTCATGATGTATTAGGGGTCAAAAGGGGCTCAAGAAATCTCAGAAGCCAACAAGAGAAATATTTTGCAAACCAGGCTCTTTTGAGACGTAGGGTATCGCAAAGGCACTTGGGACCTCCCTGGGGGGCTGAGAAAATTGCCTCCTCCGTGTTCTAGCTAAACAGCATGACTTTTATCCCTTAATTACTGGGACTTTGTAATTTTTGAATATTTTTTGAATTTCAATTTTTTGAATTTTTGAATATTTCACTTGAAAACTGGGTTCTGCTGCTTAGAGGGAGTTTGAACACCACTGACCTAGAAGGTTACTAATGCCTGTTGCACCTAAAACATGTGCACCTTCTTTCTTATGAGGCAATGACGGAAGGGAAATCCTATCCTTTTCGTCGTATAGCCCATAAACCGTGGCTCATGAAGCATGGAGGTTGAGCTCGGATGGCTTTGCCTCTGAACAGCAGATCCGAGTGTCTCTAACATGATAGAGGAGCGAGAATCTCAGTTGTTGGGAATGCCTGGTGCATCCGAGTATGCCTTTTATTGCCGGTGTCAGGGCAGACTTCCACCAACTGTCTAAACATTTACTGAACCAAATAATAGCATGCAAGATATGTGGGTTTCAGATATTTGCCATCTTAAAACAGCACTTAGTCATTAACTTAATCACAGCTGCTATATGCCAGCCAATGTATTGTGTTTGTAAACAATGCACGTGCTCCCGGCAACCCTCGGGAGCTCTGCTATGGGCGTATAGAGTAGGCAGGTTAAGGCAGAGGTGAGCATACAAAAACTTTGAATGAATGGGCCCATTTCTCAGACTGGCGCTGTTAACGCAAGTGGGGAAATAAAAACCTGGGCTTTATCACATGTCAGGTGCTGCCGTCATGGTTTTTCTCTCAACAGAATTAGGTGTTCAGTTTGGAGAAAGGCCCTGATGTCCCTGATCATGTGTTCATTTGAAATGGGACACATCCCCTAAATAGTTCACTGCTGACCCTTTGTTAGGAATATTTGTGTCCCCCGCCCAAATTCATATGTTGAAGCCCAAACCCCTATGTGACTGTATTTGGAGACAGGGGCTGTGAGGAGGTGACAAAGGTTAAATGAGATCCTAAGAGTGTGGCCCTGATCTGATAGGGCTAGTGCCCTTATAAAAAGAGGAAGAGACACCAGGGCTCCCTCTCTCTCTGCCAAGGGAGGACACAGCAATAAGGCAGTGGTCTCAGGCCAGGAAGATGGCCCTCCCCAAGAACCATGTTGCCTGGTATCTTGATCTTGGGCTGCCAACCTCCAGAACTGTGAGAAAAAAATTCTGTTGTTTAAGCCACTCAGTCTGTGGTATTTTGTGATGCCAGCTGGAGCTAACTAATGCACCTTTAGTTTTTGTTCTTTAAATTCCTTAATCTGACTTTTTCCTAATGTCAATGTGTAACCCTGGGGCTTCCAGCATCTTGACCCTTGCTTCTCATTACTCAGTAGCTGTTCCAAGACATTTAGTTTGGCCATGCCACTTGTTCTCTTCCTTTGGCATTGAATGAATCTCTCAGTGTCTGCCTGAGAGAAAGTATGGTGACTTCTTGTGGGTCCTGCAGTATGGTCTAGGCTATTTGCTCCCCTGGCTGTCTCTTCCTAGACTAGGCCCAAGGGAGTTAGATTAATTTCTTTCTGCTTTCTTTCTGCTTTCTGCTATAGATGACACTGTTGGTCATCTATGCAATGTCCGTCCCTCCTGTCTGGCTTGCGGAAGGAACCTTGATTCTGCTCTGGGTGGTAATATGTCCTAGCTCTAAGAAGAGAAATAAAAATTGGTCTAAATCAAAATCGACGATTCTCTTTTCTGGTTTTCATGGGGGTTGCTATGTGACCTGCTTCAGGCAAAACATGAGAAGCCAGAAAAAAGAACTGTGAAGTGGAAGACTGATAAGAAGAGGACAGATGGAACTGGTATTGTCCTAACCCCTTTATCCTGCTCTTGACATGGATGTGATGTCTAGAGCTGTAGTGGCCATCTTGTGACCATGAGAATGGAAGACAGGATGGGAGGAGTGGTGGAACTGAGGGAGAGAAAGAGCCTGGGGCTGGGAGACGTCACTGAACTATTGGACAATTTAGTAACTGCCTGGTCTGGACTCCTCCTTCTCAGCATAATATTTTGGAGACCCATCTCTATTGGGGGAGGGCCGATTTCTTTTTATTGTGTATAATCTATTATATAGATATATCCCCGCTATCCATTCCCCTATTGATGGAAACTTGAGGGGTTTCCCCCCGTTTTTGATTAATAAAGTTACCATAAAGATTGGTGTACAAATCTTTTTCTGGACTTGAGTTTTCAATTCAGTGTGGGGATGGGGTGGGAAGGAGTAGATGCCCCGGAGTAGAATAGCTGCTTTGCAAAGGAAAATGTATATTTAATTTTATAAGACATAGCCAAACTGGGTTTTCCATTTTCTGTTCCTATCAGCAATGTCTGAGGATTCCAGCTGCTTCGTAGCATCTGTCTGCACTTGGTATTGTCTGTCTTACTCATTTTAGCCATCGTGTGGATGCTAAGTGGCATCTCACTTTCCTAGGAATTTGCATTGCTCTCATGCCTAATGATGCAACTTTTCCCCAGGACCACTGGCGATTTGTATGAATATTTCTTGTGTGATGTGCCTGTTCAAGACTTTGCCCATTGAAGTAAGTTGGATTGTTTGTCTTTTTATTATTGAGTTATAGGAATTCATGATACATTTGAGATATAATTCTTTTGTCTGATATAGGTGTTGCAAATATTTCTTCCCAGTCTGTGGCTTGCTTATGCCTCTGCTCAAAAACTTGCTGCCATGTCCTAGTGTCTGTAGACAGTTTTTGCCACTCTCCAACATCTCTTGCTCCCATCAAATTGGTTTTCTCCTCGGCTTTCCAAAGTGCTGTGCTCACTCCATGGCCTCACCTCTCTGGTTGCCTGGCTACCTCTGTCCCCTAGGGTCACTCTCTTACCTGAGTGGAAGCTGAACTTGTTTATAGGGTTCATGCTAGCCGGCCATCAGATACCTTGTTTATATTCATGCTCTGTGTCTATATGTTTTGTCTTACCACTTGGAGGTTAGCTTCTTGAGGATGGGGCACGTTTCTTTATTTTCTCCTTGGTATGTCTAAAACAGTGCTGTGCAGATATAAGTGGATCCCTTGTGTGTAATATTTCAAGGTGGAAATCCTCTAAACAAGAGACTTTGGAAAAGATCCTCTTTCAGTTCCTTTGCTCAGTAAAGTTGGCTGTTTGCAATGTCTTCCTTTCATTTTAGATGAGATATTGAGTCAGTTTTATTCATCCACAGAGTTTCTCTACCAATTCATGATGCCTTTTTATTTTATAGCTCCAAATAGTTCATTAAGTATGCGAAGATTTGGAAGTATAGATACCTTTTATGGGACATTATACCATTATATTCTGGCTTTAGGGAATTGAAAGAATTGCATACTCTCAAACTCAGAGTTTCCGGGATATCATTATAATACCTTTTTAGAAAGTAATGAGAAGAAAAAAAAATAGCTTTATTCATCCTTTGGTTGTTAATTTAAGGTGTCTAAGGGTGCTAGGTTAGGTTCTTAAAGGCCATATTGACACCCAAATCAATTAACCAGATAAGAATATTTTGAGGAAAATGTTACTGCTTTTTTGGAGAACAGAAAATCTAGGAGTAATGTAAGATGCTATCCCCTTCTTGGAAAACTTATAAGCTACTTACTCACCCAGAATTTCTTTTCTCCCATCTATAATAACAACAATAACAGAAACCCTCTTATAAAATTACATATTTCTATGGTTCCTTGAGTTTCTCATCCCACATTGCCACATTGGGAATTCAGTGCTGTGAGTGATGATCCATTAGAAGAAAGAGTGAGAAGAATGTCAGGAATTTTTCAACTATCTATCCATTAATTTATTCAGTAAAAATTACTTGCTTATTTATTCAGCAAAAATTACTGTGACTGAAATGATGAAAGCAAAAGAGAGAGTTAAGGATGGATTCATATTATGGGTGATTGGGGAAGCACAGTCCTAAATGCTGGAGATCATTTCATGGAGTACAACTATGCTATCCTACACAATGTCTAAACATTTCTTGCCTTTGAAAAAACAGCTTGCTGACATCAGTAGAGGAACTGGTACAACCAAGTGCAGCATTTCCTATGTTTATTCAAAGTGATAAGATGTGAACTGGGTTTGTATGTGCTCAGGAATACAGAATATAGATGTGACAATTTGCTTTTAATTTCCATGATTACAGGTTTATAGAAATCAGTAACCTCATCACAGGCTACTTCCCAAATATACATTGGGAGTTTTAATTACTTCTAGGAGATAACTGCATTAGTGAATAATTTCTACCTGTTCCTCTAGATCTGTTCTCCATTGAGCATGTGCTCTCTGCCTTGACAGTTGACCATGGGAATAATGTCAGGGGCTTCCTTGTCAGCCTGTTTGCACTTGGGTTTGACCAGTGGAGATGCTGGTAGACCACTGAAGGGAGCAGGATAATGAGGCCTTTTTTGGGAGGGGGGTGCGAGAAAGGCGGAAGATGAGAGGAGGGAAAGGGAGAGAGAATCTGTTTTTCTTTTTAGAGAGAGAGAGTGTTTGCACATGTGCAAACAAGGTGGGAAGGGGCAGAGGAGAGGGAGAGACAGAATCTCAAGCAGGCTCCATGCTCCATATGGAGCCCAATGCAGGGCTTGATCTCAACCATGAGATCATGACCTGAGCTGATTTCAATAGTCGGACACTTAACCGACTGAACCACCCCAGGACCCCTAATGAGGACATTTTTTAAACCCTTGGCTTTCTCCCTCTGGGGTCATTCTAGGCTGGCTGTGTTCCTTGATTAAAAGTCATTGCTCAAATCAAAGTGGCTTCTCAACTCATCTCTCACCTTCTGGGTGCAGGTAGCTGCTTTATCCACTCATGACTTTGGTCTAGGTGTGGTAATAGCTTTGGGTGTTAACACTAGGTTACTGTACTATTCCTATGGTTTCCTTCCTTTCTGGACCAGACCTTTCTTTTTACACAGATTCTTTCTAAATAAACCTCCTCAGATTATCTTGCTATGAGTGTGTCACCTTGCTAGTATCAAGGCTGATATATCGGAGTACAAAATTACATTTTATTTTACACATTTTATAGTTATTTAATTTTTTAAACATACAAGTAAACTCATTGGGGTTAACTTCTGGCATCCTTCATTCCATTAGACCCATCCTGGGTGCACCCAAACATGGCTTTTCTGAGTCTCTGAGGGCAGTGAGAGGTGATTATTTTCTTAACCTATGCTAAAGACCTTTAAGTGAAGTGATTCTTGTGATTTTTATTCAAGAGCTAAATGTGAACTTGTGGCCATTCCTCTGGGAGGAAGGTAAAAATGGTGTAGCTGCTGTGGAAAACAGCTTGGCAGTTCTGAAGAAAGTAAAACATAGAATTACCATATGACCCAGCAAATCCATTTCTAGGTATATACCCAAAAGAATTGAAAGCAGGCACTCAAACAAATACTTGTGTACTCATTTGTTCATAGCAGTATTATTTTCAATGACCAAATGGTGGAACAACCCGGTGTTCATCAACAAAAAAATCAATAAACAAAAAGTGGTATACACTTATAATGGAATATTATTCAGTCATAAAAAAGAAATTCCAATAAATACTATAACATGGATGGACCTTAAAAACATTATGCTTAGTGAAATAAGCCAGACATAATAGGACAAATATTATGATTTCACGTCTATGAGGTAATTGTAATAGGCACACTTATAGAGACAGAAAGAAATAGAAGTAACCAGAGGCTAGGAAGAAAGGGCAATGGGAAACTTTTTGTTTAATGGATACAGAGTTTCTATTTGGAATGATGCAAAAGTTCTGGAAATGGATAGTGATCATGGTTATACATCAATGAGAATATACTCAGTGCCACTGAACTCTATGCTTAAAAATGGTTAAAATGGCAAATTTTACATTATGTATATTTTACCACAATAAAAAAAAAATCACTCCCACAATGTGTCCAACCTGAAAATAAGGAAGTGAAATCTGCAGGTCCCAAAATTGAAGATAGATTTAGGAGCAAAGAGCAGAGGCTGAATGCAAATGCCTTACAAAGATAGTGAGGGCAGATATCAGCTGATACTCACTGTAAGCAGTGGTGTCAACCTCAGCTGCACATTGAAATCACCCAGATTGCTTAATAATGTACAGATTCCTGGACCCAACCCCCAGAGATTTTGATTTAATTGATTAGAGAGTAACCTGGACTGCCTCTCCAAGAAGGTGCTGGATATTTCCTTGGAAATGAATTTTCTCTGAATATGAATTCATAACCAAAATTACAAATTACATGAAGAAAAGGGAGAGTCAGCAGACATAAAATAAAGGGAGCATTTTCAAGTCCACATAAAAGATAAAAGAATAATATAAAAAAGAATTTAAAATAAATGTACTTTAAAGGATCAAAGATTTAAAGGAAGGCATAGAAATCAGAGAGTAGGAATTTGATATTGTAACAAAGAACAAGTAGATTTAAAAAAAAAACATAAACATTCAGAAAGTAAATGGAGAGAGATCAAGAGATTGAAAATTTGAAAGAGACTTGAGTAACAAGCTCCAATGTAGACCTAAGAAATGTTCCTGAATGACAGGATAAGAATGGAGGAGAGACACAATGGTGGAGAACATTTTAATGAGGACAGATACACATTCCCAAAGTGAAGGAACACACAAGTCCTAAGAGAAAAATAATAATGATAATCAAAAGTCACCCCAGATGCTTCAAAATTAAACTGTAAGAAACCAAAGACAAAGAGAACATCTTCTACTCTCCCTGAGTAGGAAGACTGATGGCTTAGAATTGACAGATTCTAGATGGACAGCTGCTTCCCCACGACAACAAGAGCTGTGTGAAGACTGTTGTCAAGAGACTGAGGGAGAACATGCATCATTTCACTCATTCACGAGTTAAGGCTAAAGTCTAGATAGTTTCACATCTACAAAGAGAAAAAAATGTCCTGCCTTTAGGCCTCTATTGAAGAAGCTACAAGAAAGGATTTAGCAGCAGGAATATCACATAATTTTTTCAATTAAATTAAGGCACTATTAATGCTTGTGGGCAAGCTAAAGCACTTACTTAGGGAGATATCTGTAGCCTTGTAGGCACAAATTAGAAAATGAGAAAAATTGAAAAAAAAAAAGTGTCCAAATCAAGAAAATGACAGAGAAAAACAGAGTAAACTGAAGCAGAAGGGAAAATATAATAAAGATAGAATCAGTAATTAATGAGCTAGAAAACAAAGAAATAATAGAGATGGTTAACAAAGTCATCTGGTCTATATAGCAGTCAAATGATTACAGAATATCCATCTCTATATGTATCTATCTGTGTATCTGTCTCCTCCAGAAATCAATTAGAAAAACCTAAAAAATAATCTAAAAGAGCAAAAAGGTTTTGAGCAGTCATTTCATATATAAAGCAACATATGAAGTGGTTAATTAGCATGGAAAAATGCTCAGCCTCACCGCTCATTAGGAAAACCAATTTAAAATTTGATATAACATTTCACACCCATCAGATTATCAAAAATTAAATGAAAATCTGTCAGACCTAGTAAGGATGTGGGGGAAGCAGGAACTCAGATCCAGGTCTGCTAACAATGTAAATTGATCTAATGATTTTAGAGGGTAATTTGGCAGCTCTCTGCTGAAGCTGGAGAGGTACCCAGCCAACATTTCCACTTCCAGGTGAATTCCCTCGATATTCACTGCAATATTGTTTTTGTTATAGCAAAAAGTTCAAGTTTTCAATTTCCAGCTCTTGAGTTATGGGTAAATTATTGTTTCTAATATACTGGAAAACCATACAACATTTAGGATGACTGACCTAGAGTGTATGTGATAATATGTGTTGATATCAAAAACCTAATGTTGGTTTGCTAAGTGAAATAAGCTAGAAAGAAGGACAAATATCATTTGACATCCAGCTACCTAGAACAGGCAGATTCCTGGGGACAGAAAGTAGAATGGTGGCAGCCAGTGGCTGGGAGGAAGGAGTTACTGTTTAATGGGGACAAAGCTTCTCTTTGGGACAATGAAGAAATTCTGGAAATGGATACTGGTGATGGTCACACAACATTGTGAATGTGATTAATATCCCTGAATTGTGCACCTAAAATTGTTAAAATGGTAAACCGCATGTGTATTTACAATAACGAGTTAAAGAATCTGTAATGTTGAAGAAAACAGTCTGTAGAAAGATATATACATGTTCTACTTAAAGACTTGTAAAATTGTTTATGATACATGCATATGTAGTAAAAGTATAGCAAATAGAGGATATTTGTACCAACTTTAAGATAATCATTCATCTGGAGAGGAGAAGTGCCAAATGGGGGGGGGCTCAATTTTATCTATGATATTTCATTAAATGATAAAAGTCCAAAGGAAATAACAAAATGTTGGCCTTTAAATCTTCATGGTGATACATGTATGCTTGAGATATTTATATTTTTAAAATGTCCAGAAGTACAGTTTGGGGGGATATTCTGATCATTTTGTTGACTATTTCCAAAGTTTACAAAACAGAAGAATATTGGGGTAGAAGTGGGGGAGGAATGTCAGACTCCAGGCACTACATACCTCTCACACATTTTTTACATCTTTCTTACTCCAAAGAATTTAATTACTAGACATTTCCACGTATCATGGTAGACCAAGGGTGACAAGCATGGTTCCTGGATTTCAGTAAATGAAGGCGAGCCCGTCTTTTGTGGAAGACCTTCCATACGAGGTCCTCGAGTGAGGGAAATCATCTGGCGCCTTCTGGTTGGCTGACTTGTACATGGATTCTAGCTAACTGTAAATAACCATGAACAAAGAATATCTCAGTAGCCAATATTTTTCTCTGCTGGTATCAAATGAAATTCATTTGGTATCAGCTGGAGTTTTTATAGTGCTAATGGAAGTTATTTTCAGTTATCACGTCAGTCCATAAGTATACAAAGGCTGCAATTTCACTGGTAATCTGGAGATCGGTTTGTATGTAGGGGGCATGCTTTAGACTCTTTCTGCAGTGTAAGCTTTTATCTTAAGAAATGTGGGGGAATCATAAATAAAAAGGGAATGGTGAAACAGAACATCCAACAAGGGCTAAGGTTGGCTTGGCAACATTTCATAGCGTGAACATCTAAACTCCAAGATATGGCGACGTCCAGGAAGCTCTGGGCACAATGGGGAGCTTATGCATCTGAGAACTCATTCCAACGAATATTACTTAGCCCCCCCCATTCCAGTGATAGCTCTTTAAATGCTGACAGTTCTTCTGCTACGCAGCCGCTGTTTGATCTCATTCCATGGGGCAGAGGAGGGAAGCTGGAACCATCAATTTTTGTTTTTTAATAAACTCATGTAATTTTGCCATACTCCTACCAGGTATAAGAATGACGATAGAGCCCTGTAAATAAAAATCTGCTCCCCGCAGGATTTTAATTATTTATATTCTTTCAACAAACAGAATATCATCCGTTGCGAGGAGAGCATGTATGGAGATTAGGGGATCAAAACGCAGTGCCCAGCCTGTTAGCCTGGAGAAGGGCAATTTAATTTTTTCCCCCTCTGAAAATGGACATGCTGCATGACCGAAGTATTTGTACCATATATCATAGCTGGTAGCATTGCAGAAAACTTTCTTTTTGTACTAAGAACTCCAGAGCCTAAGGGATTTTTTTCCCCCCGAAGATCAAAGATGGGGTCATCTGATTCCCATTACCATGCCATGTGTTCAACTTCTTGTAGGAGAGAACACTGCTTTTAGAAGGAGTAAGCAAGAATTGTAAACCAAAACATGGTTTAAATGGTAAATTTTGTGTTACATATATTTTACCACAATAAAAAAAAACAGGAAAAAAATGAGTAAGCAGGTAAACAAAGATTAATAAATGTTGGTTCGGCATGTACACATGTCAGGTATTGTAGGGAAATGGTAAAGATTCCTTGCAGCAGGCACGCTGCCTTAATTCCTTCTTGTATCTGCTGCCCTTAGGATTCTTTCTTAGCTTTGAGTAGAATGCCTGGCTAACACGGGCAAATGAATGTTTGTTGAATGAAATAAAAGATAGTCTCCCCATTCTCAAAGAGTAGGGCAGAAAGAGCGCTGTTTTTATTGTTGTGAAGCCTAAGAGGAATTATTTATCTACATGTATATATCCTTTGTTTGAGTGTATCTGGAAGCATAGGCTGGTCTTGTGTTTGCATCCTCAACCCTTAGTCCAGTGCGTGGGTGTGCATAGGGTGCCACTGAGTCCCCCACCCAAACCCCCTCACCAAGCTGGTACACCAGTACTCTGGCTGCTGGGATGCTTGGCACTTACAGCTCACAGCTGTCTTTGGCTGACTGAAGACCATCTGTCCCCCCTTTTGATGGCTGCATTCTTGCTTAGTTCTATTTTTCTACTTTATCTCACTCCTCTGATTCTCCTTCTGAGTTCTGTCACCCAATAGTGGAGCTTCTTGGTGGGAGGTCGAGGTGGTTTATGGAAGTGGTCTCAATTGGGATATGTTTTTCAAGGAGTAAAGAGCATGGAAATTTTTCAGGAAAATCATGTTTAGATCCTGAATTCTATAGGAAAGAGGTTTGCTACAGCTCATTCCTGGAGCAATTGTCTGAGTTCACAACAGTCCTTCTAACTGGTAACCTGAAAACAGATCCCTAACTCATCCCAATCTTCCCCATGGGTTAGAAGTGTAAAGTTCTCTTGGGTTTCCAATAAAGAGAGGCCTTTTAAAAATGTTAAGGAAGAGTTTTTGAACCTAGGAATTCTGTATTTCTCTATCTGAATCGCTATTCTATTGAGGGTGAAATTTGGTGTTTCAGACCTGGGTTGGAATGTTCTGGTGCAGCTGTAGGAATAATGAGAGTTATGACAATTTTTATTTAATGACTTTGTTTTTTCCATTCCCTTCCTCTGCCAAGGGGTCTGTAAGAGCAAAGTAAGTGCAGTTTAAGTAAGACCTATTGAATGCTAAAAATGACCTTTCTTGTGTATGTAACTGTAAGCAATTCTTTTTGGCTTTTCTTAGGATTCATCCTTAGTCTGTTTTATTAGCTGGAAAGAAAAGACCTTTGAACAGCCCAACAGTAAAGTTAGTGTTGCAGAATCTTTTCAGTTTAACTGGAATGTTTCTAGAACTATCAAAATTTATAGGCTACATTACATAGACTCCTTGGGTAAAACTTTTACCAAATTTCTTTTAGATTCAGGATGTGTTGAATTAGATAATTAAAATTTATTTTATCACACTATATTATAAATTATTTATTCAGGTATGCTCAGTCTTAATTGTACTTCATAGAATTAATATTTTCAACTTCTTGTTAACATAAATATATATAGTATAATGGATTAATTTTTAACAGTATTGCATTAATAGATGATTAATTTCTAATAAAATTTTTATTTTAATAATTATTCATTTTTTAAAAATTCAAAATACGTTTACATTTTTGATCTCTTGTTTGCCAATAGTAATTTTCATAATTACATAACATGGAAAGATTTTTAAGACTTAGAACATTATGATCATAGAAAATGAAGCAAATTTTTAAAACAATTTCTACCAACACATGTTTGTTGAATAAAGAATAATGGGGTGATCAATAAAAGACTTCTAAGCATTAAGCTTTAACGCATTAGAGCACCAATCTAAAGGAAGAGTAATGGAAATAGATATAAAAGAAAGAAAAAGAGGCCATCTGAATTTCTGAAAGTTTGGAAGGCTCATCCATGTACTGTTAAATTGATAAAAGTGGTGTCAAGAGCTGTGAAGGGTCTTGAGATTTTACGGTCCGTGCAAGCTAGCGAGTCAGCCTGCCACAGTTTTATGGCTACTGGTGGAAGACACAAGACTCCCGGGTCAGAGACAAGACTTCATCATTCAAGATACGGCAGGCAGCACAGGCTTCATGTCTGGGCTGGCACCCCATGACCAGCAAGGACTGTGGCTTTGTCATGTGTCTGCTTGCCTAGGCTGAATCACACCTTCCAGAATTTTCTATCCTGTCTGTTTCTGGTTAGGGTGGGAGACTGCAGGGCCAAATGGAAGTAGCCATTTTGTGTTTCAAGCACATTGTTCCTGATCTACTAATTCACGTTGTCGGCAGGAGGCAGTAGCTGGGCCTGCATGTGTTCCCCCTTCCCCTGGATCCTCTTTTCTCTTCTCTGATTCCTGAGCCAGGTTTGAGTGTTCATCTCTGGGATGAAGGGCCCTGGTTTGTGCAGGAAACCTTTGTCACCAGGGTCAGAAGCAACGAGAAGAGGCCACTATCTCCAAGGACAGGTGGCTTTCAAGCCATTAGGCAAGTTGCATTCATTGCATATATTTAAAAGGATGCCGTAGCTTTCATTTTTAAACTTCACCATTTATAATTTGCTAGAAATCACATTTTTTTTACAATTATTTAAGGTTATGAAGAAAGAAGTTAGCACCCAGTTTTTCAAAATAATTTCAGAGGGTGTATTATAATTTATAATGTTTAGAGCAATCATGTTTGAGACTTTTAGCTTACAGGACGGTTTTTATAGGACAGTCAAATTTGAGCATGTGGCTGTCTGGTGTTTCCGGTACCCCAGGTGGCGTCTGGAATCAGGGCAGGGCCGGAGCCATCCCTAACTGCAATTTCTCTTTCTTAGAAACCCCTCTGTTAGATGGTCCTTAGAACTGTACTCTGAGAAGGAAACATTTAATATAAAGCTTTCTCATGTAAGCAAGGAGAAACATTTTGTTGGTGGTGATGACGAAAAAGATTCTCCACAAAGGACATAATTAGGAGTTTTGTCACAGGGCTTCTGGGTTGTTGAACCCATTGAGGTATAGGGAAAGTGGTGTCCCGGAGGGGGCGTGGAAGCTCTGCTCTCCTTCCCATACACTCAGTCCTGTGCATTACTCTCATCCCCCTGTTCCTGAGGTTTACCCTTTTACAATAAACTGGTGATCTAGTGAGGGGAGAAAAAAAGTGGTGTGATAGTAACAGGACCACATAATGTTAAGAAGAGCAGGTGAGCTGGTGACAAGTGGTCCAGTCATTTAGTTGGCCCTACCCATGCTTGTGCCTGCAGACTCTGCTCAAGGCACCTGGGCTGGGGTGGTCACTTGGTCAACGAGGACAATGAGAATCTCTTTTCCAGGGATCTGTAGCAGGAGATAGGGAGTTAGAAGACCTGATGTATGTTACACTTTCTGTGTGCCCAAGGCCCATCACTGAACTGAATTTTCTATCTGCATTTCTGAAATAGTGACATTAACAGAGCTATTCTGAAAACTAACCAAAAATGCTTTGTAAAATACAAAAAGCTACAGAATTTAATCTGTGATTCCTACCGCCTTCTCCCCAGGGCCTCCGTTTATCTGCATTTTTGCTTAGGGTTTGTTAGAATATGGACTTGTCCACTTAGCCCCTCAGGGATCCGCAGCATGACATTTATGAAGAAAATACAGATGCTGATGTCTAGCCGAGCCACTGGTGTGTTCATCTGTGTAGAGCAATCAAGTATAAGGTATGTGGTTCTTTTAGGTTTGTGTTTCCAGATAATGTTCTTAGTATGCATGTTTTTGCATTAATATCTGTGAACAGATAGACTCATTTTAAAGAATTTTCCTTTCCTTTTTCTCCTTACTAGCTCATGAGACAATTTCCCTCAGACCTGGTATGGGAACCTGAAAAGGCACCCAGACACTTAGATTGATTACCTTGTCAAGTGCCTGTACCTTAAGGCCTCCCACGTAAGGGAGAGGAAACCCAGGGTCCACCACCACCTCAGACAACAGGTCTTGACTTCTGTGGTGCAAACTACGGACCTTTTAGGCAGATACCATGAATGATTCTAGCCCCGGAGGATGAGCTCTGCAGGGAGAACATTTTCCTCCTTTCTCCCTTTTCTTCGAAAACCAAGGAAAGAAAGGTGGCTGCTAAGGCTCCCAGAACCCAAGCCTCTTGCTTGAAATTTATTTAAAAAAAAGCAAACTCTTGGTTAATACAGCTTATAGAATGTGGCTACAAGTTAAATTCTGGGAAGCTAAGCTTCCATGCTCTACAGACATCTGTGTCAGCTTCCTAGGGCTGTCTCCAGAAAGACTTAAAACAATAGAAATTGGCTCTTTCACAGCTCTGGAGGCCAGAAGTCTGAAATCAGGGTGTGGAAAGGCTTGGCTCCTCCAGGAGGTTCTGAGCTAGGACCTGTACTGTGCTCTCTTGGCTTCGAGTGGTGGCTGGCAATCCTCAGTATTCCTCAGCTTGGGGACACGTGACACAAATCTCTGCCTCCGTCTTCACGGATCTTCTCCCCATATGTCTCTGTGTCCAAATTTCCCCTCTTCTTATAAAGGCACCAGTCACCTTGGATTAAGGGCCCCCCTTACTCTGGTATGACTTTATCTTAATTTAACTATCATATTTTAGTGACCCCATTTCCAAATAAGGTCACATCTTGAGATTCTAGGGGTCCGGACTTCCGCATATCATTTTTGAAGGACGTGATTCAAGCCACAAGAATATCTAAGTGCTAATGTCTGCTCAGGGATCTTCATCTGTGATATTCCCAAACAGCCAAGCCTTAGGTCCCAAGCCACGTGTTACTATTTCCAACACAAACTTTTATATTCCACAGTGCTTTCATTTTTGTGATTCCTTTACTGGGAAAAGTTAAAGAATTTTTCAGTGAATATTTAATAACGGGCATTCAGTTTAGTCATGGTTTTTAAATTCAGAGGAGAAAGCACTGATCTTTTAACACAACAATTTTTTTTTTTTTTATGGAAAGAGTTGGGGATTTAAAGCTCAATGATTATAGGTTAAGGAGATATGATTGTCTCTTATTCATTCTTTTAGGTGAGTGAGAGATCTTCTCCGAGACCTTAATTAGACCTTGTATGATTTCATTCTATTTTTCTTCTCCTATAGATTATCCCTTAAAAGCAGTTTGGATTTGGGCTTTTGCAAGCATCAGCATTTTTGGATTTCACACTTAAAGCTGTAACTATTGATCTCAGAGATATTTTGTTTTCAAGACTGAATTTCTGGTAAGAAATCATTTACAGAAATGGTCTTCGTGTTTTTTGTTGATTTTGATAACCATTTGGCTATAATTATAAATACATCAGATGTGATGCAGTTTTAATTATACAAGGCCAACTGAAAATGCAAAACATGAATATCTTATTTTAATTAAGATACCTGCATAATTACAAGGGGACTTCTCACAGGGAAGAGCACAGGAAAGTTCATTTTCACTCCTCTTTCCCCCTCTTCCTTTAAACGTTATTCTTGTTCATTAAATCCCCTAATATCCTCAGAAATGTTCTGCTCCAGTTTTCCTTTATTGCTCATAGACACTAGGAGTTAAAACCCAAATCCAGCTGAAAGCCTTGTGAGAGCCTGACAGCCTCACTGTCTTTAGGAGAACGGCGAAATGGCCGACCGTCTTTCATTTATTGTCACCAAACAAAATCTCAACAGAAGGGGATTACTGACCCATCGCCCATCTGTGGAGATATTTACATAAACATATACCCAGTAGGAACTATATTACACTATGAAATGATAAGAGCTTTATACTTCTTTAAAGATGGGAGGCTGCCCTCCTCTGTGTGCATATGTCTTTATTAGTTAGCATGAACCTTGATGTTTACATCCACAGAGCTACACATGAACTTCGCAGGTAGTGAAGGATACTAAGTTCTGTGAGCACGCACATATGATAACATTCCCTTAGGGTCACTTTTATTTCCTTTGAATTGAGTGCGATTAAATTCCTATTTACTTTGTTAATAACTAACATGAAGCTGTGAATTTCTTTTTTTATTTTTTTAAGATTTTATTTATTTGACAGACAGAGAACACAAGTAGGCAGAGAGGCAGGCAGAGAGAGAGGAGGAAGCAGGCTCCCTGCTGAGACCCTGAGATCATGACCCCAGCCGAAGGCAGAGGCTTTAACCCACTGAGCCACCCAGGCGCCCCAAGGGTGTGAATTTCTAACTATCAGCGATGACTATCAATTACCCAATTAACCTTTAACAAATATATGAAAACTTACAAACCAATGGAATGTGGCCTCCTTCAGTGTTCTCCTTGGAGACATGGGCCAATAAAAATGATACCATTTCTCAAGTTAGGGAGACCCAACAGCTGGTGCCTTCAACCATGAATCTCGGAGTTTCTGGAGGCAATTCACAGTTTCCTCCCATTCTTTCTTCTTCCAGGCTGATGTTAGAGCTGCTTTTACCTGCGGTGTTAGCATAATGCCAAACGCAATCATTGTCTTCTACCTGATTTTCATGCATCCTAACAGAATCACGCATATCATTAAATATTAGTCACAACTGAGGTAAGATTTACTTATTGCTACACAAAATTCTATTTTCATATGATCAGTTCAGGTATTTTGTTGCTCAAGCAAAAATGGTGTTCTGGTGAGAAAACAAATTAAAGGGGAAGCACGTTCACCAATCTGGTAAAAACCCGATTTGGGATGATTCTTGGAATTGCTTAGCAACAAAGCACTTCCGTTTTACAGTACTGGGTGCAATTTGACTACTCAAAACACATGAGAGGGAAATTTTCACTCATCCAGTTAAAGATTTTTCACTTGTATTGCAAATGTTTAAGTGGATTTCTCAGAAACATGTTAGAATTAAAAACAATAGGCTCCTTTTGAATTAGTGCCTTTTTATCTTTTAGAGGCATTTTTGGGGGAAAACTCAATACCCTTTCACCAGTAACACAACAATCATTATGAAGATCATTTATCAAAAGCACTTATTAGGGGCGCCTGGGTGGCCCAGTGGGTTAAAGCCTCTGCCTTCAGCTCAGGTCATGATCCCAGGGTCCTGGGATTGAGCCCAGCATCGGGCTCTCTGCTCAGCAGGGAGCCTGCTTCCCCCTCTCTCTGCCTGCTTCTCTGCCTGCTTGTGATCTCTGTCTGTCAAATAAATAAATAAAATCTTAAAAAAAAAAAAAACACTTATTAGAAGCATTTTCCTGGATTGAAGAGGTTCATTGCTGTGGGAAAGAAGTATTTCTTTGAAGACTATCTTAAGAGTGCAAACGCATCGCATCTCCCCAGCCTTCCGTGTTGCTTTCCCTGGAGGCGTTTTGATGAGCAGTCAGTGGGCATGGAGGCTAGAGAACAGCATGTGTAGTTTAAGTCCTGCCAGATTTGACTCGCCACGATTACCTCCCTCCTTCATTACAAGACACTGAAGATGATTATCCTGTGTCATTTTGCCATACAGAAGTTTCTGGGTATCTGACTGTGTGTGTCCATCGTTCAGAGAAGGATAAAAGGCAGAATTGTGGCAGTGCCCACCCAGAAAGTGGCGGAGGGGGGCTTCTTCTGGGTTGTGTGAGAAACCCAGGTTTGCCACTTACTGGTGTGCTCTGAGAATGCGGCGTGAGATCCTGAGGGATACAACTTTCTAACCCTCCTGCAATATGTGCTTATTTAAGTGGAATAGTTGGGGTTGAGTGCTCTGTTTAATTGACTTTTTTATTAACAGGAAATTGCTAAAATACTAATCTTGCCTTACTACTTTTCAATCATGAATTTTCAAACCATTATAAAAATACATTGAGTGTAAAAACAATAGTGGACATAATCTGAAACTTCACTTCTGGAAAAAGCCTTTCCTGACTGTCCCACCTGGTTACCTCCCACGCCCGTTTTAACCAATTTCTATCCCCCGGCTGGGTTTTGTTTCTTTTTTCCCATAGCACTGAGCAGCAACGGAAATGATGAGGAATCTGTGTTGGGTGACACAGGCAATGCATTTGCTCTGTTAGAAAACAGGTTCCATGAAGACCCAGGCACAACGCATGTCCCGTCCATGCAGCACCTCAGACACTGACGGGCTCCTGGCACCTAGTGGGAACTCAGTGTGTTTGTTGAGTGAAGGGGTAGATTTCAGAATATCTTAGAGTAAAGGTTTTCCAAACTGCATGTCAAGGAAGATCATTACTAGGGAATTTTAGTAAAGATTACATGATGAAGGGGATCTGAGGTCAAATAAATTTGGGAAACGATGGGAGAAATATTGATGTTGTAAACCTTGGATTTCGAAGCATATTTACAAATCCTAATTATCTCATCACAGAGCCCTCTTTTGTCGAGGAGCCTCTGGACCGACATTCAGAGCACCAGACTTCCGGAGACATTGCTGAGGAGAAAATGAGGACATGGGCACCCGGGTGGCTGGTCAGCTGGACTTTCCGACTCTTGATTTCAGCTCCAGTCGTCATCTCAGGGTTGCGGGGTCACGCCTGTGTTGGGCTCTGCAGCGGGTTCCACACTGGGCTTGGAGCCTGCTTGGGATTCTCTCTGTCTCTCTCTCTGCCCATCCCTCCGGCTCGTGTGCGCACTTTCTCTTAAAAAAAAAAAAAAAAAAGTGAAAACAAAGATAGTTCTGTGGTGATTTGGATTCCGCATCCGTAGGAATACATTACAGGACATTAGATATGCCCCTTTAAGTGAAGCAATCCGTATCAAATGGCCAATAACGTTGGAAGTGTGTGGGGAGAAAAGGAATTGTGGTAAGCGAGCCTTGGGTATGGTCGAATCCTAAATCTCACCACCTTGTTCATTTCCTGAGCCTAACGATGTCCTGAGAACAGCTCAGGGTCATATGGCAAAGCACGAAGACAAGAGAAGCCAGAGCAACGGTTCTGTTTCTATATCGTGACCTTCTGTGACCTTCATGTATCAGCAGTGTATCCATTCAATAAGATGCCTTTTACTTTTTTCTATGACAGCCCCTTTACTTGGCTTTTTTAATCACAATGCTTTCTATTTAAGAATCACCTTTTGACCTTGATCTTGGGTGTACATTTTTCTCCTGGACTTTCAATAAGTTTTTTTAAATGATCTTTTGACTTCTTATGGGATTTTTTCTTTCTTTCTTTTTTTTTTTTTTTTACTTTTTCAGCTATGCATTTGATATTATTTCCCTAACCAATGCTGTTATTTTATAATAGCACCTTTTCCCAAAATTGAATAATCAAATGGTTTTTCTCTCCCTGGTCATGTCTGTCCTGATATTATTATGTCAAACTTGATTCTATGGTGAGAAAATATTAGAATTGTTCTACCTCAGATGTTTTCTGCATCATTTTTTATTGCTCAGAGCCTCATCTAATTTCTTTCTTTTTCTTTTTTATACCAAAATTGCCTATTCTGTAGAATGACAACTTATCAAAAAAAAAAAAAATCCCAAATTTTGCATTCGGTCCTGATGAGTTATTTTGCTGCCATGTAGAAATCTAAGATGCTCCTTATCACTAAATGGTCTAATTTTGCCTCTTTCTTGAAGATGCATAAACATTTCCTTGTAGTCTTATTGCTAGTAGGTGGTCTCTGTCTGAGGTTCCCGATTTGCAGACCACGATTTCCAGTGAGGGGCTGAATTACTTCCCGAGTCCATGTAGCTATCCACCGTGTCTGTATGCTGAGTGATGTCTTGGATATTAAGGATTAGTATTTTTCAAATGGAAGTAGCCCTTAAAATTAATTAATTCAAATTATTTAAGAACATTAAGAAATTCATAGGGGTTTGTCTTTCATGTGTTTTCATGTCAAAGATTATAAAGTATACCTATGATCTCAGAAGGGCCTAGGGAATGTTTTGGCGTTAAAAGCATCCTCTGTGTTTCTTCCCTCTTTCTGTAAGATGTTTACCTATTACAGTACATCTGGTTTTCCTGCACATTTTGCTGTGCATAATTCTACATTCCCTCCTATTCCTTTCTTGCTCTTAGATTTTATACCCAGCAGTGTACCAAATGGTTTTAAGAGTGCGGAACCCCTTTCCTTTAATAATACCTGGTCATTCATTTTTCATACGTTGAAAATATGCATCAGGTGCCCACTGACTGGTTCTCACCTCTGGCTGAGTGTAAGAATCACCTGCAGAGCTTGAAACGCCACAGACGACCCCCACCCACCGGAGGAGCATCTCCTGGGGGGAGAGGCTGGTTGGGCACCTCTGTTTTTGGAGTTCACTGGGAGATTCAAATGCATAGCAAGTGGGGAAAAATAGCTACCAGCTGTGGGCCAGGCATCACTCTTGGTGCCCAGCTTTACGGGAGTGAACACATTAGATTCAGGAATCATCTCATCTGAGAGCCTGGCCTTGTGGGAAATCTCCCAGCAACTTCTCTTTGAGTCCAGTCAGCTTGTCAACGTTTGCATTGTATCTCAAGACCCTGCCATTATTGCATAAAAATGGTTTACTTAATTAGAAAATGCCAGATATAAACGTTTGGTTCTTGGCCTTCAAAGCTCAGATACCAGACTGTCTGGCTCTGGGCTGCATGGCTGGCAAAGCGAGGGCACAGTGCCTGGCACATGGGCATTCATCAGTAAATGTTTGTGTGGAATGAACAATCAAGTAAAAGAGCAGTGCTTGGTATAAAGGACTTGATTGCCAACTTCAGAGTTTCAGTTATTTGTCGTGGGGGAAAGAGTGCCCAGAGGAAAGACTCCTGATTCACAGGAAGTGGTCACTTGCATGCGAGGCTGTTTCTGTTACACATGCTAAACCTATTGCCTTTCAAGCATATGAGAGTCCTTACTGCAGAATATGACAAATTTTACTTAATTCTGAGCAGAATAGACTAAATTTAGGCTTCTTTTCTATTGAAGCACTTCCCAATTTTTTTTGGTTGCTGTTACTGGTCCATGTTTGCTTTCCTTCCCTCCCTCCCTCCCTTCCTTCCTTCCTTCCTTCCTCTCTCTCTCTCTCTCTCTTTCCTTCCTTCTAAGGCTAAAAAGACTTTAACCGACCTTCTTGCCTGCTAGAGAACTTTGGGAAATCTGGGGAGGCTTTGTCCCCCGTACTTCCTCATCTGTAAAATGGAAGTAACAGTATCTACCACATCCTGTTTTAGGACACTAGATGACATATAAAAAAAATTTGACGTGGGGCACATGGGTGGCTCAGTGGGTTAAAGCCTCTGCCTTCGGCTCAGGTCATGATCCTAGGGTCCTGGGATGGAGCCCCCCATCGGGCTCTCTGCTCAACGGGGAGCCTGCTTCCTCCTCTCTCTCTGCCTGCTTCTCTGTGATTTCTTTCTGTCAAGTAAATAAATAAATCTTAAAAAAAAAAAAATGTGACATGATGCATAGGAGGTGCCGTGTGAATGTAGATTGTATCTAGCAGTGTTCTGAACTTCTCATTTTATAGAGGAGGAAAATGAGACCTAGAGAGTTTTGCCAACATGCTCAAGGGGTAGCAGAAGTAGATGCTCCGGGAGGGGAGTATCGTGATTGTAAAAAACATCTCTAGTAACAGGAAGGGGGCTTAGGTAGGGCTCTGTAGGAAGCATGTATACATCTGTAACATAATTCCTGAGACTAGAAGTGAGGATAATAATGAAAGTAGTAGAAGAGAGTGACTACAGGTAAGAGGCACATTGAGACTTTGGTCACATGGAAGGCGAGTAGAACAAAGAGGGATGGTATATCTGTTATTTATTTCAGAATATACTGCACAAGAAACTGCTCCAAAACCCAGTGGCTTAAGATAAGAAGAATGTATAGTTCATGTGTTGGGGTGGTTGACTATCTGTCAGCTGATCTGGAATGAATTTGGGGAATTTGGCTGGGAAGACTGGGGCAGCTCCGTTCTTCTCTGTAGATGTCTTGTCTTGCATCAGGCTGACCCAGGCCCACTCTCCTGATGATGGCAGAGGCCAGGAGTGAGTAAACGACAATGCACAAGCATGTTTTAGGACTGTATTTGCATCATACCTGTTAGTTTCCACTGCTCAGGGTAAGTCACAAGGTCAAACGTGCTTTGGGAGTGAGGCATGTGCCTTGATAGGACATAGATACTGCTTTCGAAGAGTGGTTCTCCAGTCTGCTGTTCTCCACAGCTCTTACCTCTGCTGTCTGAGATGTCCTCATTTTTGTTTTCCTTCTTGGCTATTTCTGAAAAGGAATTGGAAGATGTACCCTTGGAACAACTTTCTCAACCTACTTCTTATATCTTGAACAGTTGGTTCTTTTTAGGTTACTCTATGTGTTAAAAGCACAACCCACAATTTTGTGGAGACATCCTTCTTTCTCTATGTGATTCTTGATGTTTTCTTTATTTTATATTGCTGTGGGACAATGCCCTTAAGAATGTTGAGGGGAACCTGGGTGGCCAGTTAGTTAAACATGTGACTCTTGATTTTTGGCTCAGGTCATGATCTCAGGGTTGAGAGCTCAAGCCCCATGATGGGAATGGACCCTGCTTGAGATTCTCTCTCTCCCTCTTTCTCTGTCCAGCTCCCCCATCCCCTCCCACTCTCTCTCTCTTTCTCTCAAAAAAAAAAAAAAAAAAAAAAATCCTGAAAGCCCATTTGTTAAGCTTTGTGGGTCGGCAAGAAGTCTTAACAGAAGGTCTAACAGACACACCCTTAATTTGGTCTTTACCCGTGGCCATGTCTTAATTTGAGAATCTTTTCTGGCTTGAAAGGTTGGAGAAGAAAATCAGTTTTATTCCAAACTAGCAGAGTGTGGCACATCTATATTATTTTCTGAGTTCATCTCTTCCTTGTAATTCTTCATCATATACAGCTAGTTAGAAACAGCTGGCACTTTCAGTATTCGGCTTCAACTTTCTTTGCTCAAGTCTAGAATTTCATCAGGAGTATTTTCTGTCTTACATTACAGTTTGCCACTAGGATAACACGAGTCACCAACCTCCCATCCTCCTAAAACAGTTTTCTTAGCACTTTTTAGAGGTTTCTAGCAGTTTTATTTCAAATTTTTTCTAGGTTTTACTTAGCAAATAGTCACAAACAAGTTTTGGGTTTGGATTATATTAACACCTGTGCACCTGTCTACCGATTTCTGGGTTTGGATTATAGCAACACCTGTGCACCTGTCTACCAATTTCTGAGTCCATTATTTATTGCATAGTAATGGTACACAACCAGCAGCCCAAAACTCATGGCTTAAAATAATGTGGGTTTTTTTTTTTTTATTAATTATGGATGTGTGTTTTTGGGTGGGCTTGTATATCTGGAAGTTGGTTGACTGTCAGCTGTTCTAGGACACCCTTTGCTGTGATCACTGGGGCAACTTAGTGCTGCTCCATATGTCTCTCATCTTCCAGCAGGCTAGCTTGGCTATGCTCTCATACTGGTAGCAAGTGCCCAAGAGTAGGCAAGTACCAACATGCAAGGGCTTTTCAAGACTCTGTGCTACATTGGCTCACATCCCATTAGCCAAAATGAATTGCATACTAAGTCTAGGATTGGGGAATTTACCTTGCCTACTAGAATGTATAGGGACAGGCAAAGAATTAAGGCCATCACTGTAACTAATACAGATGGAAAATAAAAAAGGACATTATCTCTAATGCTGACCTATGAAGGACACTTGGGATCCAAGATCCAACATTCAACTGGGAATCATGTACAACTCTGCAAATCAGAAGAGATAATCAACTTTTTATATCAGAAGAGAAAGTGAGGGTCTAATTCAGCAGTAGGACACCATGATCATAATGGAAACAGGCCAGACAGCAAAGTGGAAGCAAAGAGGGTGTGTGATACGGGTGCCTGGGTGGTTCAATCATTAAGCGTCTGCCTTCGGCTCAGGTCATGATTCCAGAGTCCTGGGATCGAGCCCCACACTGGGCTCCCTGCTCAGCGGGAGGCCTACTTCTCCCTCTCCCACTTCCCCTGTCTGTGTTCCCTCTCTACCGTCTCTATCAAATAAGTAAAATCTTTAAAAAAAAAAGCAGAGTGTGTGATATTGCAACTTTAGGTAGTTTGTCTTTTCACAGAAAATAACTCATTCAGTAGGAAAGGGATATTGGGAGCAGAATCTGATCTTCTGAAAAAAGGACTAATGAGAGTTAGTAGGGTCTAAAGGCCTTAGGTATGCTAGTTAAGATTCAAAGTTAGGTTCTGTCCTATCGTGGGGGGAAACTAGAGGACTTGGCAGGGAAATAGTGGACTCTTGAAAATGGGAAGACAAAAGGTCAGGGACTGTCACATTGGAGAAGCCCATCACCAGCATATGGGCCCAAGTATACCAAAGACAACTGAGCAGAGACTCTACATTTATTGCTTAACTAAATGAAGATTCTTTTTTACAGTAACTAGAGTGGGATCATTTATGGCCCATTTGCACATGTATTATTTTGTTGGTCACAGCCTGTAATAGACAAAAGAAACATTATCTCAAATTTTTTTCTTTAAAAAAAAGATTATTTACTTATTTTCTTTTATTTATTTTATTTAAAAAATAAATTTAAATTTAAAAAAATTAAAAAAATAAATTTTATTTATTATTATTTTCTTATTTTAGGGAGAGAGCAAGCAGGGGGAGGGGCAGAGGGAGAGAGAGAATCCTGCAGCAGACTCCCTACTGAGCGCAAAGCCCAGTATGGGACTCAGTCTTACAACCCCAAGATCCTGAGCTGAGCCAAAACCAAGAGACGGGTGCTCAACCCACCGAGCCACCCAGGCACCCCTCAGATTTGTGCAAGAGAAAACTGGGGTTCAGAAATGTTGCACGGCTTGTCCCAGTTACCGAGATGGTAGGTGACAAGACTGGATTCAGAATCCATCCACTCTCATCCGAGATGCGCTCTGCATTCCTGAAGAACAGTTAGTGAGGAGTGATGTTAGGCTGGTAGGGCACTGTGGAAGACCTTTCTAGAAGGAGACAGGGGGTTCTTTTCTCATGTGGGTTGTAGGAATGGCACAGAGGAAAAGCAAAATGGCCATCCTCCATTTTCCAGATACCTCTGGGAAGTGCATTCTAGTAAAAGCAGAGAATTTGGCACATTCTTGTTCTGCCTTACTTGGAAAGTAGAGGACTCGAAGAGGGGGTTATTTCTCTGCTGGAATATGTCTCATTATCAAAGAAGGGGTTAGGGTTGTGGAAATTATGGGAGTCTCTGTGGAAAATGTTAAGTTTGAAACTGAGAAGAGTGTGAGATTCACTCTCCTTTACAAGTGGACAGATCAGCCTGCCACAACTATAGATATACCGACAGGAAGCAAACATGAGGTTTCTGGATCAAAGACCGTTCATTACTCAGGAAGCCCTGAGCACGGATTTCCAAGCCCCAATCTCTACAGAGCTGCACAGTGAGCTACTTACAATGTTGTAGTTAAACCACTACAGGCCAAAGAAAATTACTCTTCTCTCTGAGTGTGGTCACAATAGCCCCATTGATAGGAGTGTGGGTATGACTAGGGGCTGGGAGGTAAGATGGATGTGAGGTGGGGAAAGCAAGAATAAGCTAGGAGCCACAGGTACTAGCTGGGATCTGGAGGATGGACTGGAATCTGTGTTGGTCTCTCATAGCCTTCTAACCTCCAACTTTGATGATGGGGTTGCAGACCAGGAGCAGCTGGCATTCTCTGTCAGGAAGATAAAAACTCTCCTGGACACAGAGTCACAGAAGTTGAAGGAGGGGAGCCAGCAGAAGCTAGAGTTGCATAGGCCAGCAGGTAAGCAGGCAGATCAATAATGCTTCCAGCCCGGCTCTGATCTTCAAAACCTTCAAAGTAATATGGCTACCATCTTCCAAATCACCTGCAAGATGACTCTTACCCTCCCTCAGAATTACCCCCACACACAGGAATTCTGGGAAATGTAGTTTTAGCCTAACTATATTGACAGTCTTAATCCCCATGCCCTGATCTGTGTTAATTAGACTCAGGAGATGCCTCTAAGCATCACTGGGGTCTTTCATGTGGGTTTACAGACTGTTGATAAATCATTTAGTCTTCTCTTCTCTGCATTATGCCATCCCAAGCCTCTGTCTTTTCCTTATATTTTTGCTACTCTTGAATCATCCTCCTTCTCTTATTTGTATTCTCCAAGACTTCCCATCACTCTAGATGATGCGGCCAAGTGCCAGGCAGTACCCTGGCAAAGGCCCAGGTGTTTCGGCTTATAGGAACGAGAACCTCATGGTTCCTATGCTTTGTTCTATGTCCTTACAATTTTTAGGCTGTGTTTGTGCAGAGCTAGGTATGCGTTGTGTTTCTGCAGTTGAGCATGCCTTATTAGGAAATCTGTCTTACATACAGATTTACTGAACCTGGTGCCGACTGCATCCCCTGATTTCGAGAGGGTCAGAGTATTTTTCCTAACAAAGAAAGGCAGTATGCTTTGGCACAGCTGCTTGGTATTTTTCCTAGAATGCTGGAAGGAAGCAGACATTCATTTGGTTTTGCCAGTCTCTCTTTGTCTAAATTGTCCCATTTGGCTTAGCCTGTTGGCTTTAGTCTATTAGAATAGCAATGTAGGAAGCTGTTCCTCTTGGTTTATGAGCTTGAACCCAAGTACATCAACATGTGCCTTAGCAGGACAGAGATTTACATAAATATTTCTGGGCTATCAGATCTCTGCAAAGACCATTTCCACGTTCCAGATGTAGGGTATGAATGTGCAAATCCCACGTGGAGATCACAGTTCACTAACTTGTGGATGGCCCCGCAGAGTAAAGAAGTGATTCAGTATAATGACTCCACACCCTGTAGACAAGAGACCCAGAAACCACCATTCTTTTGGTGCTGTTGAAAATTTGGGCAAAGAGCCACGTTTCCAAGGCAAGAAGAACTGCCTTTTCCTTTTCATGATAAAAGAAAAAAAAAATCCTTAACCTTTCGGAATAAGCAATATTCATCTCTCAATTAGTATTAACAGCTAATCAGGGTACAGCAGGGTGTTAGAGCTCTCATCAAACAGCAGGCAGCTTGTTTTATTTTTTCAATGCCACTTAAAGATTATTTGAAAAATCTCCTTCAGAGACCAGTGTGTGCGGAGCCACGTACCCTCAGTCAGAATTTAAAGTGATCCAAAATACAATATTAATGATTGATGCACCAGCTCACAGTTTGGCGCTGGGGTTTAATTAGATAAGCATTGCAGCTGTTTTCGGGTGGAGGCGACTTGATGGGATGCAAAGCTGTTATGTGACTTCCCATCTACAGGGTATCTGCTGAAGCGGAAACAGAAGCAAGCTACTAGGAATTATGATGATGACATTCTTTTTTCAGTGCCGAAATGAGTGGAAGTCTGATTATGAGGGAGAGAAAAGCATTTTATAATTAAAAAGGTAGGCTTGGGTCTTCTATTCCATTTATTGATGAACTGAACACGCGTAACAAGCAGTCAGTGCCGCCAAGCCACGATCTCGTGAGACACGTGTGAAGAGCTTGCATGGGTGGCTCTCTCGGTCCATACTACTTTGCAACATACAAAATCCTCTTGTTTCAAATCCGTCCTTCACCTTGCAGCCATCACCATTGTGGTCAGGCCCTCTAGTGTCTTATTCGTGCAGACATACACCTGCAAAAGCTGCTCTGGAATCACTCATTTTCCTTGAAAACTTAAGAATTTAAACTGGGTTCAATAGTATTTCATTTCACTGAGTCAAAGAGATTGCCAACCTCTAATTACTGTAGGAGTTTGGAGTCTTCTGTATCTTGAGCTGGAAATGACTAGAATGCACCACATAGTGTCTGTCTACAGCTAAGCTTCCGCATGTGTGCATGACCTCTATCATGTGAAACAGCTACAGAGTACAATTTATTGAAGCTCATTGTAAATTAAACGTGCAAGACTTCAAGAATGCGTCCCACCAGACTGAGGCTGGGTGCTCTCACGTTGAAAGTGGTATGGTTAAATTGGCCTGTAAAACCTCTCTTTCCAATAAAAAAGAAGCCTATGTACGTGTTCTGTGTTGTGAAATAATTATAATAGCCATCTATGAAATAAATGCTTGATAGCTCCTTGTCAGTGTCTACAAAATGGGAAGTTACACATGAATGCTAAGTATTTTATTTTTGTTGTGTAGGTGAAGCTTAATGAGCTTTCTCCTGATTGTTTTAAATCGATTTATGAGAATGTAGAATAAACCTGACTCTTTCAGTGTAAGTAGTAGAGGAGAAGTGAATCTTTTGGGAGGTACATTAAATCTCTTGGTTATTAAATTGTCATTCCCTGCACTGAGAAGGGATTGGTGCACTGCTTTGTTCCTTCCTGTTAAAGGTGTTGCAAGGTGAACAACTAGGGATTAGAAAAGTTGAAAAATCAAGGTCTGGTTTGGCCCTTCTCTGTTTTTGTGATCTTGGTCAGTTTGCTGAGCCTGAAGCCTTCCTTTCCTCATTTGCAAAATGGGAAGAATGGTCCCTTGCCTCCTTATCTTCCCAGGGAATTTTGAGGATCCAACTGGATGAAACATGTTGTTAGGTTAAGACCTGAAGTTGACTGTGTCTAAGATTCTGCAAATGCATTTGTAATAAACTAATATTGGTTTCTGTGAGGCAGATCCCCATAGTCCACACCACAGAGCTTCTGAGAACAGATGGCTATCTCTTAGACTTTCCACCAAGCAAGGACAACGGCTGTGTTTGGGTTTCCAAAGCTTTTTCTAATGATAATACTTTTACTACCTGCTTGTTTGGAGAATATGAGGAAGGAGTGTAAGATAATTCACATAGAAACAGAGATGAGGAAAATCAGATTTTGTGCACAGTTGATTAAATTACAAGTTAAAGCTTGGACCCAAGCATTCTGGTTCCAAGGTGAGTGTTGTCCTCTTTTTAGTGGGTTGTCTCTGTGGACAGTCTGCAAATAAATGGAAATGGCGAGGTGAACTATTGAGGAAATATGTGGTTGACTTTGGAATTGAGTGCAGATGTCAACAAAGCAGGTAATTCATTAAAGAAGATCAATGAGCTTAGAAGCAGGGTTGCCATGAGGACCCTGAGGATAATGGCCTTGTATATACATGTGGATTTTTTAAAAAGTAAAACCTATTCTGTGAATATTCTTGCTGTTCTGATTTTGTAATAATCAGGGCAGCCTAAACACAGCCATGCATGTGTCCCCAGACCTAGTTCTTCCCCTAGGTCTGGTTTTATCAATACTTATGATAAACCAAGTCTGATTTATATGAGCCTCTTATGTGGGAAGTGTCTGTGGCTCTAGGTATCTGATCATCCTTGAGAAATGACAGCATAGCTAGTGTGATAAATTTTGAAAATAACCATTGCTAATTTGGTGATTACCAGTTGCCATTAAATGAATTGTAAAACTATTGTGTTTTATTTTCTAGAAAAAAAAGTAGAATGTACTCCTTTTAGTTGCATGCAATAATGATTGTTGAGTGCTTGCAAGGAATGTTTCTATACTTGTTCCCTTGATAAAATAATTGACAAACATATGGTTCCTTGGTGTCTTTTCTAATTGATGCTGATGGAAAAGCTGACAACAGCAAGCTGTAGGAGTACTGCACTACTCCATCAAAATCTCCAAGGATAGAGATGGATTATAGTGCTTTAAACATCACCATACATCTTAACGACAATCAGTAAAAATTACTGATGCTGGACTGAATCAAAGAACCAAACAAATCTTGGTGGTATACTGAGAGAAAGATAGGCATGAATTTTCTGGGTGGAATGTAGGAAATGCTATTAAAAAGTTAATGCAAAGGTAATGCACACAGGTCTTGAAATGTACAAACAACAATTAACTTGTAGAATATTAGTAATCGTGATGAATGATAAAAGCAATTGCTTTTATTTATTGGTGCTTATTCATCTTACAATCCAGTGAATAATTTTTCCTAGAGTTCTAGTTTGGATTCTCTTTTCTTTCTTTATAAATCCTCTCCTTGGGTTTCATTATCTGCCCAAAGGCTAAATTTGCCATCTGGGTAGCAATGACCCAACTCAAGTAATCCCCCCTGTACCTCAGGCATGCACATCCCTGAACACCCTTACAGCATTTTTCATATGTCTTCTATATCAAATCAGGCAGTTGAAACCATGCATTTGAACATTTGGCCTAAAGAGACAAGATAAAGTAAGAAAGGTAGAAGGCTTACAATCAACAATTAAGGAAACCCAACATTTTAAAGGCTAAGTAAGTGAGGATTTTGGAGACGGAACTCATAACTGGCCAGAAGAGTAGGAGCATGTTCAAGAGAGAGTGGTGTCACTGTGAAAATCCAAAGGAAGAGAATGTTTCATGAAGAAGGGTTGGTCAGTAGGACTGAAATGTCAAATAAGTTAAGGACTGAAAATACTGGTAGCATCAAGCAACACAAAGACCAGTAGTGTACTTGGCCAAGACCTGTTTCAGTGAAATGCAATGGGCAGAAATCAGATCCCTGTGGGTTTAGAAGTGAGTGGGAGTTGAGTAAAGGGAAACAGAACGTACAAGCAACTATCTCACCTAGGATTATTTTAAAACCAATGATGCCATTTTCCATTTATTCCCTCAGAGTCACAGTTAAGACAAGCTGTAAAGGATTCCATCCAGAAAGGCCTCCCATCAATCTGGAGCTAATGCTATTTTCAGCATTCAGTGAGCCTCCTGAGAACCAAACAATCTTGTTGCCAGCCCACCTGGTCTAGGATTTCCAGGAGCAGCTGGCTTGTTCCAGAGAGGTCCAAGTCCTTTAATCCATCAGAGACTTCAATCCGTCAGAGACTTCCAGGCCCAGTTCTGTGAAAATTTCTAGGCCAATTAGTTTCCCCATCACTCATCCATGTTTTTTGTCCAAACTGAAAAATGTCCTCCAGTCACCTTCCTCTCCAAAATCCCAACCCCTGTGGGTCTTTGTCCTTCTCCCTGAACCAGACATGGTTGTTCTCCTCCTAACCTTTTCCATGATACTCTTCACAACCTTTACTTAATTGCAAATAACATCACATACACTCTTAATCTAGTCCAGATGCTTCATCCGTTTCCTGGCTCTCACTGAAAACTTCCTTCTCAAGTGACATTCTCATTTGGGTTGGAGTCCTCCTTGTTCCCTGAGTAATGCACAGATTTTTACTCCTCCACGGTACCATTATGTCACTCCCTTCTTTCGGGGAGCTTCTGGGCTTGCTGTCAATCTTTTCATCTCAGGTGTGGAGAATCCACCCTTTATCCTAGGCTCTTGGCTCCTTTCCTCAACAGACCAGGAACCTGGTAGGACATAGCATCCAAATATATCCCAAAGCTGACCCCTCCTTCTTCTGCCTCCACTTCTGTCACCTAGCCCAGGCCACCATAGTCTTTTACCTGGGCTGCTCATCTCCCTGTTTCGTCTCCTCTAATGTCTGCATTGCTCAGCCTGCTCCCACCATACTGGAAACTTCTGACTCTACCAAGCTCATTCCCTCTTCACAGGCTCTGCCTGTTGAGCTCCTCCAGATATCCACAGGGCGTCTTACTCCATTCAGCTTCTGTTCAAATGTCAATGTCCCAGAGAACCCTCCCTGATCTCTTCATCTAGAATAGTCTCTTCCTCTCCCTACCCCCACCATCAGTCTCAGCATGATGCTGTGTACACTTTACCACCACAGTTATAATGTCCATGCATATTCGTGTTGACTTCTTTCCTCTGTTAGAACCTAAGTGCATTGAGGTAAGGCATTTGCCTGTCTTGCTCACCTCTGTCTCCTCAGCACCTACAGTTGAGTTCAGCACATCACGTGTGCTAAATAAATGTGTGTTGAATGATTAAGCAAGTTCTTCTTCACTCATCCTGTCTTAAGTCCATAAAACAAGTTTTTGTGGAGTCTCAACTTGTGGGGGTATAGACATAAAATACAAATTCTTTTCCTGAAAGTGTTGTTACTGAAGAGCAGACTTTCTCAGCATGACTCACAACTGTGTGCTCACTCCCAGGCCTTAGTAAGCTTATTCTAGTCCTATCCTTTCTAATCTTTGTCTATGATTTAAAGGCCTCTTTCCTACCAGCCTGTCACTCTAGTCTCAGGATGTTTATTTCTCACAGTTCTGGACATGGGACGTCCAAGATCAGGATGCCAGGATGATCAGGATCTAGAGAAAACCCTCCTCTGGGTTACAGATGGCTGACATCTTGTATCCTCACTTGGCAGAGAGCAGAGGGAAGGCAAGCTCTCTGGCACCTCTGGTAAGGGTTCTAATCTCATCCGTGACCTCAGCTAATCCTAACTACCTCCCAAAGACCCCACCCCCAATACAGCCCATTGAGGGGTAGGGTTTCAACATACAGATTTTGGGAGGACAAAGCATTCAGTCTGTAATACCTGGTTTAGACTGGAGGGAAGGATGTGGCCTTTTTTCCTGTGTGTTCTTCCCCTTCTACTGGGCAGGGACAAGTGGAGCTTTTGTGTGAGGGTCAAAAGGAGGCAGACTTTTGTGACTGACAGCTGGTGTCATGGTTGTTGGCCTCTGTCTACTTTGTTAGTCTTCTGTTTGCAAGGATGCCTCCCAGAAAGCCTGAAGGAGAGGTAACTGCTCAATAACTGGAAATTTCTCTGAACTTAAAATGTGGGGCTCTTAGTACTTTTGTACTTAGCTTTGGACCTAAGTTGTAATTTTGAGAAGGAACAAAGTCCCCATGTCATTCATTCAAGCTAATTGTCAGGAACTGTGCAGCCTCTGAAGCCATATAGTAAATACTCTCTTCTAACCTCAGCTTTCCAGGCCCCTAGCATTATCCTCTTTGACCCTCTCAAGACTTTCAGCCTCCTTATCGACGGGGTTTTGGAGTCTTTCTTCATTCTCCATCCTGCTTAGACCTTACGGGTCATCACTTCAACCTCTTTGGAGAGCTCTTCTGGACTATTCCTAATACACAACCTCCTCCCCACCACTATCAGCAATTCTGATTTTCTTGTTTACAAACCTGTTTGTTTCTGCTTTGTCTCCATGACACAAATACCATCAACAACCCTTGCCTTTTTTGTTCACCACTCTCTCTAATGCTTAGAATAATGTTTATTTATTTATTTTTAAAAGATTTTATTTATTCATTTGATAGAGAGAGCACAGAGGGAAATTGAGATGGAGAAGCAGACTCCCCACTGAGCAGGAAACGCAACTTGGGGCCAGATCCCAGGACCCTGGGATCATGACCTGAGCCAAAGACATATGCTTAACCAACTGAGCCACCCAGGCACCTGCTTAGAATAATGTTTAGTATCTGTCAGGCACTCAATAAATATTTGCTGAATGATTGAGTACATTTCAACAACCCTCTTGCCAATACCCTCAGTAACTTTTGTTCTAAATTCTGTCCATCCACTCACCAAAAGGCCAATCTTGGTCCATCTGTCCATCTACCTTTCATGTGCCTGTTGAGCATTGTTGGAGAAAATAGTACAATGCTTGAAATGCAGCTACTACCCACCCGTGACTGTGATCCCCACCTGTAGCTGAGGACAACAACACTTCCTGTGGCCTCAGTCATCTCATTCCCACATGCCACAGTATTTGCTTTAAGGCTTTCTCACTTTCCCCATGCTCTTCCTTATGGAAACAGAAGACATTAGATGGGAACTATCTCAACTATGTCATCTCCCTAACACTTGCCTTCATTCATCCTCATACCATCCATTCATTTCAATATGGAATGGCTTTCCCTTCCCTCCTCCCACCTAAGCACTGGGCACTCCCCCCCACTCAGGGACCTCCATCCATTTTGTCTCCAAGCTACTCAAAACATCTATCTTCAACCAGCTGCAGCAGCTACTTCCAAACTCCTGGGGTAGCAGCCTAGGACACTGAGGACTCCCTGACTTCGTGAGACGCACATGGAGCCTGGGCAACTTATGAAATCCACCAAAATGATAAGAACAGGAGTTACCCCAGTTCCTGTGAGAGTTCTAGGTCATTATTATTATTATCTTTTCCAGGTCATTATTTGTACCACAGGTCCTCAGAGGAAATCTAGTGGTGCAAATACATGTAAGACCATTTGCCTCTCCCACCTCCTAAAAAGCGGAGCTGGGGCAATGGTCCACACTTTTTGGAGAAAGCAATGCTCTGCAGGCACAATTGGATTTTTTTTTTTTTTTTTTTTGGAAGGCTTGATTTTCACACACTCATTAAGTCTGTCTGGGATAGGGAGAAAAGAGGAGAGATAAATATTTGGAAAGAGGAAAGAAGGAACTAGTGGTATGAAAGCTAGAAGAAGATCCATGGTGGAAGGGGTCTGGAGGATGGATGTGTTTTGCCTGGTTTCTATGTGGAAAACACCATGGCTGACATGTAGTGCCTTCTGTTGGTGGCATGATTTTGCTAATCTCTACCTCTATGTTCCTGAATTCCAAAATAACAGTACACTAACTGATAGCTAACATCCTCTAGTGCGACATTTTCTTCCCCATGAATTTCCTATTGAATACCTATTCCTTCAAGTCTCAGCTCAAATGCCACATCCTCTGTGAAGCCCTCTCTGATACCTACATCAGCAACCCCACTGCAATGAACTTCTCCTTCGCCCTTAGTCACCCCAGCATGGTACTACTTTTCTTGAGAAAGAATATGGTTTGGTTTAGAGAAAGAACATGGGCTTTATAGAGTCAGACACCCCTGTGCTCATGCTAAATTGATGATTTACTCTGTAAGACGTTGGGCAAGTCACTTAATCTCCTAGAGTCTCAATAGCCCCACCTTTGGAAAGGTGGTAATATCCAAATCAGAGGGTTGTGGTGAGGGTTACATGAAATAAAGAACATCCAGCTCTCTGCGCATGCTCGGTAAGAGCACCCACCACCTCCCTTACACTCCGTATCCTCCTGGGAGCTAGAGTGAGTTGTTTATCTTTCTTATTAGATGGAAAGCTTTGTGTGGGCAGGATGACTCCCTTATCAATGTCATACTCTCCTAGAGGGCCTAGTGCTATGTGTAGTAAGTACTCAATCAATGTTTAACATAGTAAGCCTGATTTTCTTAGCATGTTACCTACCAGATTTATTCACATCCTGCTGTTTATGGAAAGTGATATTGGTATGAAACACTGAGGTCATCCAGAAGGGCTTTGGGCATCCACATGGGCTTGGTGAAAATACTAAATCCATTTCCTTTATTGTCTATAACTATGATAATGAAAATTAAACATTGAAATATTTTACTTATGAAATTTTAAAATACAATCTCTTTCAATTACCGAACTCAGGAAGCTTCTAGAGGATGCTATCAAAATAAAAAAAATAACTTTGGGTGATTTTAAAAACATTGTGTTTTACATTTTTAAATCACTATAAAATATTTGCAAACATTAGTAACTGCCAGGGCATGGGCAGTCTGTTCTAGGGAACATGCAACAAAAAGATCGACTTTAGTCAATGTTTGTCCAAAGTTGCAGACTCTTTGGTAAGTGAAGGAAGTAGTGCCTGAGTGGCAGGCAGACAGGAGCCAGGTCAGCAGCAGGAGTTTGGGTGGCATTGGCCTTCTGTGCCAAGGCGCTCAGCTGACAATCAGCAAATAATATTGCCCGAATATCTTCTGACTTTCATCTGAGCCCAATTTTCTCTGCTTTTCTTTAAAAAGGAACATTTGATCCACTAAGGTACTTTGTTAAAATGCAGGGATGTCCTGTCAAGGTCACTGATGTGTTTTGGGCATGGCTCATATCTATGACTCTGGGCTTCTCATTCTGGGTAGCATGTAGGTTGGCCTCGATTACTGTACCATTCTGGAATGACTTTGAAGGATACTGTTGATTCCAAGGGACCCACTGCCTGCCAAAACCATGTTCCAGGAAAAGAGACGGAAGGGAAGCAGAGAGGTACAACCTCAGGGATTGGGAAATCAGACAGACATAGCCATCTGTTACTGCTCCCATCTAGCTCTTGGGCGGCTGTTTTTCCAGGGCTATTTTTATAGGTGCATATTTGTGTTCTGTTTGCCCTCCACTTGTCTTTCTGGGTTCATTTTGAAGCACTTGAGGCCATGCAGGGAGCCCTTTGGCTCTGTGAAACAGCAGGATGGCTCAGAGCCCTGCCTGGTAGGAGAAGATCTGTCCTAACATTCTGGTGCATATCCACATCCAAGGATGGGAAGGGCATGTAGTGGCAGAGGTGGGAGCAAGGGCTCAAGAGGGGCACCAGTTTGGCCAGATGAAAGACACTGAGCAGACATCTTGGATTATCTGCAAGATACTTTCAATTCCCTTCTATATGCCAAACTGAAACAGTTGGGGACCACGTGAAGCCCAGTAAGGCAGAGTCCCAGCAGAATAAAATAAACTCACATATAAACAGGCACAAAAGTATTTCCATCTTTATAATTGGACCCTACAGGTCATTGTACATAATGGGCCAAATCGCCTGGGCCTCAACAAACTTCTTTCCTGGTTATGGTTCCATTTTGCTTTTGGAAGTCTCTATTCAAAAGGATGCTTAGTTTGTACCATCTCAAGAGTCCCAAGTTTCTCTCTGTCTGGCACAGATTTTTATCATTTGCTAATGTTCTTCTTGTGTTAAATGCAACACAGTGATTAAATATCTACCTTGAAGCCAGCACTCTGGTAGGTGGTGGGGACACAAGGCTGGATAAAATCACTGAGTGAGGGAAACAGACATTTAAGATCAATTTATCCTGTGATGTGTGCTATAATAAAGGCAGTGGAGTACCATGAAAAGAGACAAGATGGTTCTAGAATCAACCTGAGCTGCAGAGGAGGATCCTTTAAGAGGTCATGCTTATGCCTGAATTGCCATCTCCATGGATTAAGTAAATACTAGGTGGCTGTTGGACATGCAGAGAGTAGAATTGTGGTCCAAGCAGATGGAACAGCACATGCAAAGGTCCTGAGGTATTCTGGTCCAAACAGGCAGTTTGGTATGGCTAGAGAACAAAATGTATAGAAGGAGGAAAAGCAGGTGAGTCAGGGGATATAGGTAAGTACTAGAGCACAAAGGGTTTTATGTAACAAACCAAGGACTTTCTTTTGAAAGCAATGGGGAGTTGGTCAATAGCATGAGCAGGTGGTAGCATGGTTATATTTGAATTTGAGAGCAATCAGTTGGGTGGCAACAAGAGGAATAACTGAAGGGCATTAAATTTGAGTCAGAATGACCAAGTGATAATGAAGGCCTGAATTGTAAAGGTGGTATCAGGGATGGAGAGGAGAGGGTTTTGAGAACTATTTATAGAAGGTGGTATAGCTAGGAATTAGTGTCTGCATAGACCAGGGACAGGGATATGTTAAGGATGACTCCAAGTTTCTATGTAGGGAAATTGGTGGGTGGTGTTTTTAAGGGAGATATGAATTCAGTGGAAGAGGATATGGAATGGGGAGAAGAAGAAGAATTCCAATGGGACACCTTGAGTTGGAATTGCCCAATGAATATTTCTTAAACTCTATTTCTGCATGAAGAACCCCACTGTTCACAGAGTGAGCCTGGCACATCATATCTTTGAGAGCTGACTCCTGACCTGCTCTTCTGTTCTCTGTCCCCCCGGCTCCTCCGCACGAACCCACTGATCTAGGGCACCTTTCCTCCACCTTGCCTGGGAGTACTTCTCTTTTGAGGCCTGTTTGAAAGGTCTCCATCCTTATATGATTTCCCTTGATGGACAACCTAATGTTAAAGTCCCCTGAGCAGCCCCATGTGGCATTACATGTTATTCTGTGTTTTCGTCCTATCTTCTCTGACAGAGGTGGGGGCATCTGACTTGATGGGGGTGGTCATGTGTAGCTGAGGTGAACATGGTTTGCTGATGGGAAAAGGGTCTATGTCAGAGGGTACTGGAGGTTGTTGAATATCTGTTAGCAACATGAGATCAAACTAGTGAGGTGGGCCGGCCTGTGCAGGTGGGGAGACTCACTCGTTCTTCACATTGGTCCTTACATTGGCAGGAGCACCCTTGTGCTTTGGATCTTCCTTTCACAAGGAGTCTGGATCTTTGCTTTTGGTTTGGGGTATGACTTATGCCCACAAAGGGAGAACCAGCAGATGTCTTTCCTCCCTCGGTCGGCTGGCTGCCCCTGACTTCATCCAAGGACATACTTCTTCACACTGCTTTTGCTTTTCTTTCCCTCTTTTTGTTGAGGTAAGGCTAAGCAACCTGGGAAGAGCATCTTGGACTTGGAAAATTAAGACCGCCTGGTCATCAAGTCCTCCTTCCAGTAGGGGGCAGCGCTGCACTTCTGCAGGCTAACAGGAATCTTGGTCTGGGCGTTGGAGATGGTTATCAGGATTCTCCCATCCTCCCATCAACTGGGATTTTCAGCCGCGCACTTGACCTTGTTAACAGTATACGAGGCTCTGGAGAGTTAATATCCAGCTGTCTCAGATGACATTTGCTTTTAAGGGCAGAGACCTTGCCATATCACTTTAGCACCTAGAATTTGGTATATAATAGATGCTCAATAAATATATGCTATTATAAAGGAATTTGGGTAGATTTCCTTGAAACAATCATTAAGAGTAATATTGTACATAGACACACATATATAATATCCTATTTTCTTTTTTTTTTTTTTTTTTTTTTTTTTTTTTTTTTTTTGGTATCTATTGTATGTTGGGCATTGTTCCAGGTACTTTCTCTATGTTATCTCTAATCCTCTCAACACTTTCATTAAGTGTCCTCCTTCTGGCAATTATTATTATTATTTTTTTAGTGGGAGAGAGAGAGCACAGGTTCAAGCAGGGTGGCAGGGAGGGGCAATAGGAGACAGAGTATCTCAAGCAGGGTCCATGTCTAGCGTGGAACCTGACGTGAGGCTCAACCTCACAATCTTGAGATCATGAACTTGAGCAGGAATCAGGAGTTGGGCACTAAACTGACTGAGCCATCCAGGTCCCCCAATTCACCCTGTTTTAGACATGTATTTATTGAGATTTCATGAAGTTAAGTTACCTGTCCCAGTCACAAAAGTGTCCTGACATGGGGTTTAAATATATAGGTTTATCTTTCTCCCTGTTCATGATCTTTCATGAGCTCATTCTTGCCAGCAAATATTTTTGACAATCAAGTCTGTGTCAGCATCACATTCTCCGTGGGTCTGTTTGGCTCCATCTGTGTTTCCTATCACAGACAGCCACCAATCCCGAGCACCCACATGCATGTACGTGCACACACACACACACACACACTTTCCTCTGCCTCTCACTCACTCATACCCTACGCTCCACTGGGAATGGGACCCTTAGTCGTTCATAAGATGTTCAGTGCTTTCTTTCCTCTCTGCTTTTTCATTTGTGCATGCCATTCTTTCTCATTAGTTTTTGGTTACTCAACAGTCGTAAGAAGAAATGCTCATTAATGTGTGAAATGTTCATAAATAGCTTTTGGCTGGAGTTAAATAGTCCAGCTATTTTTGGGGCGGGGGGGAAAGAAGGCTGGTTCTCTAATACAAATCATTTGGGTTTGCAATTTCTTTCCCTGACATGTTAGTCTTTATATTTCTCCTTCATTTTTTTTCTTCCTTTTTTAAGCCTCCATTTTTTCTGATATTTTCCTTTTGAATCTGTTGAGACTTGAATATTGGGGTTTTCTTGGAGACTTGTTCCTGTAAAATACTGAGCCGTTTCATCGTAGGACTGGGTAAATACTGTGACTTATTGTGGTAAGATCAATTTAATGGCAAGGAAATGCTTACGTTCCAAGACCAATAATTACAACCCATTCCTCACTGGCTTCCCTGCTTCTAGTACGGCTCCCCTGCAGTCAATCCTTCATGCAGCTGCCAAATTCATTTTTCTCACCTGCTGCTCTGATAGTGTCACCTCTCTCATCAAACCCCCATGGTGGCTCGCTATTACCCTTTATGGCCATCCATACTCAAAGCTGTGCCCTTTACCTTCAAAACCCTAACTCTCTCGAGTCTCCCAAATTCTAGACCTACCCAGTAGTCTGTTGTGAATGCATTCACATTAGCTCTAGTGGCAGTCCTCAGTATGTCCCCAAACCACTGGGAGCATGCCAGTGGATTCGGAATGGAATACATGTGGCTCCCTTTGCTTCGCTATCCCTTCCCAGAATCCCAGCCCCCAACCCCATTCTCTGTCAAGGGATTATCTGCTGAAATTTCACTTCTTTCTCAAAGTATTTTTCATCTAGTAGAATAAATATATTGTACTCTGCATACTTCCTTGTTTTTAATTGTGGTAAAATACACACACAATTTACCATCTTCACCAGTTTTAAGTGTTCCATTCACTAGTGTTAAGTAGCTTCACTTTGTCATGCAGCAAGTCTCTGGAACTCTTTTCATCTTGCAAAGCTGAAACTCTGTGCCCATTACAACAACTCCCCATTCTTTCTCTACCCTCATCCTCCTGCAACCACTGTTTTACTTTCTGACTCTATGAATTTGGCAATTCTAGATATTTCACGTAAGTGGAATCATCCTTTGTGCCTGGCTTATTTCATGGAGCATAATGTCCTCAAGGTTCACCTACGATATAGCATGTGTCAGAATGTCCTTCCTTGTAAAGGCTGGATAATCTTCCAGTGGTGTATGGATACACCCCATTTTGTTTATCCATTCATCTATCAATGGATATTTGGGTTGCTTCCATCTTTTGGCTGTTGTGAATAGTGTTGCTGTGAACATGGGTATACGAATATCTCTTTAAGGACCTGGTTTCAGTTCTTTTGGGCAGATACCCTTTTCTCCATCTTTAAAACTTAAAACATAGTTTTCAATTATTTGCTTGAAGTGGGTTTAAATAGAATAAGACAAAAGCAACTATGTAGCATTTTTAAGTGATTCATGGTATGGGATTTACTAATATAATGCTGCACGGCATCTCTACTAATGTGGCTCCTGTCCAATTTGTTCACACCAGATTTCACCTTTAACTCTTAGTCCTCTGTGCACAAAAGGAGACAGGAAAGAGGACTCCAAGGAAAACTGCACCAAAGGCAAAGATTGTCCTCTAAGACGCAGGGCAGAGCTGGCTCATGTCCGCCTTCTCTCTTTCAGGCAGGAGACTTCTTGAGGCTACGCTTCAGAGGTCTTTCCATGTAGAGACCAACTTTCTAGTGTCTTCTCTGGTCACAGGTAAGCTTCAGCATTTGTGCCATAGCTCTTTGTCTTTGACCTTGAACTTATTGCACAACACTTCTCCCCGGGTGCATGGCCTTGGGCTCTTATCTACTCTTAAGCGTATATGCCATTAAATGCATCAGGTGGACGCCCTCTGGGTCCCACAGGATTTGTCCCACACTCCTCAGTGAGGTTTGACTTATGTAGCTCAGATTAAAAAAAAAAAAGAAATCACTTCACACTCAAACAGCACACTGCAATTTTGCACTGCAGTTTTCTTTCTTTAGCTCCCCATGTATAGATGCTAATATAAACCCATTTCTTGAGATGATTTTGTTATGCAAGAGAAGACTGGTATAACACATTTGAAGCAAAGTCCTCTCCACCCACTTGCTTATTATTTCTTATATCTTCTTCTGGCTCTGACAGCAAATTCAATGGAAAAGTTGCTGATCTGTCCTCTTCTACTTCTGTCAGTGCCATGGAATTTCTCACAGTAGAGCTAATCTGAAAAACTGATCGATATTTGCTTAAAGAGCAAATTGGAGGCACCAGTCTCATCTGAAAGTTAAGGACCTGTGGGATCAAATTGGAAATCCAAGCTTCCTTCATTTTTGGCCCGCCTCCCTTCTCTCTCTCCAGGACTTAATTCTTGTCATCTCACCTTTCTGCTTAATCCCCAGCCTCCATATGCCATCCATTTTCCTGGACTTTTTATCTGGGATCAGGATTTGTAATTGGTCTGCATCCTTACTGTTATTCAAAACAGGTCGAAGAAAATGAAAATAATAAAAGGATTCCAATTCCTTACGAGTCAGCGGTTTTGCAGAACAGACCTCTTGCTTCTCTTTAATATGGGACCAGATGACGGGAAACTGTTGGGGAAAAAAGTACCTTACAGATACTCTATGACCCCCACTCACCCAAAGAATCAAGATATGGTTTTCATTACTGGATCTTATTTTCTGTCATAATTTCTTTTGGTGGCTTTTAACCGACAGTGCCACATCTTTTGACATAAACTCATTAAACTGAATGAAGAGACCCCAGCAGAGGGTGTTAACCTGGCTACTGTAATAGTCCGGCCAGTGGAGAGGATCTGTGCAGCGCCCTGTTTATCCTTTCAAGTCTCTGAGCTCTAGAATCAATGAGACCCTGCATGGCACCTAGCGGAAGTGACCTGCGCTCTTTCTGTGGTCCTCTAAAGCTTGTGTGTATCCTACTGAGTAGCTCAGGAACTTTGTACATTACATCTTCCCTAATGCCCCATTCATAATAAAGTTAGAGCTACGCTGGGCTCTGTGTGTGTGTGTGTGTGTGTGTGTGTGTGTGTGTGTGAATACAGATATAACCTGTTTTCACAACTGCCTAGAAACTAGCTATTGTTGTTGTCCTCCTTTTACAGATCTGAAAACTGAAGGTCACAGACCTGACGTAGTAATTAGTGTGACGTCTCACAGTATGAGACAAAGCTGGAATTTGGGCTAGGGCTCTCCACTACAAAGCTGATGTTCTCTCCATCCATATCATGCTGTTGCCTTTGGTTGTGAAAACAATGATTATCAATCAATCTCTCACCCCACCATTTTCTCTCAAATAATGTCTGGCTGATAATAGTAGCCCAACAGTTGTTAATTCCATTCCTTTCTTTTCCTTCCTCTGCTCTTTGGCCAATTTTCTTTGTTAAGAGTGCTCACAGACTATCAAAATTCCCCAAACAGTTCAAACCAGTTCTGTGTATGAGCAGAATATAGTATCTGTCATAATGTTGGCCACCCCCAAAATTATGTTTTTATACACTATGCTTTTCAAATTGGGGCCAATCAACTTGTCATTCACTGAAATGTTTTCAGCAGAGATTATGCTGATGCACAGGGATGCATATGTCACATTTATAGGGAAAGTTTTAAAATATCATCATCCCACTGGCATCAATTCATTGTTAACCAGACACGGGGTTATTTAGATGCATTGAGTGTGGCTTTTTTGGATCACTCAGCTACTTATGATTTTCCCCAGGCTTAAAAAAAATTCTCCTGCAAGGATATAAAAAACAAAATCGCATCCTCCTGATAAAGTAGGGGAAATGATTAAATATACTACAGACCTTAGAAAAATGGTGCCATATTCCTTCAGTTGCAGGGTCTATTTGTAAGGTCCACCTAACACAACATTGTGTCTCGTGTCTGAGGTTCTGTAATGGGGTTTCTGCTATATGAAGCTGGGGAAGGAGCCCCTTGATTGAGAATCCCCTAAGGTAAATTAGAGGGTGACTGGTTATTTTTCCTAGAAATAAGCCCAGTGCAGATTTGAGGGCAGTGGGAGGGTACTGAAGAGTTAACCTGACCCACGTGTTTCTTATCCTGAAAAAGTCCAAGTTGTGGATGTGGGAAGTATGTCAAGCTGAGATGACACTACGAGTTCATGTCTTAGCAAAACAGGGTCTCCTGAAGTCTAGACTTGCAGTCCAACAGCCTTTTCAACATCTCCTCCTAGAGGGGTATCTTTCACTCAACTTATCTTGAACTTGTCTCTCCTCCCCCGACCTGTCTTCTTAGTATTATTTCCCTCAGTGCTTAACAATGCCATGTGTCCAGGTGCTTAGGCCAAAAATGTAGGGCTACCCCGGATTCCTCTCTTTCTCTTACACCACACAACTAACCTTTCAGGATCTTCTGTTGGCTTTGTCTCCACAAATATCCAGATTCTGGTCCTTGTCACCACCTTCGCTGCCAATCCTTGGTCCCAGCCACCATCATCTCAAGCCTGGATTACCACAATAACCTTCTTCTGGCTTCCCTGTCCCACCATTGTCCCAGAGAGGCTATTACCAATCTAGCAGCTTTGTTACAACCCAAATCAGATTATTCTCTTCCTCTTTCAAGCTTTCTGCTGGCTCCTTATCTCTCTCTCACTAAAAGCCACAGTCCTTCTCATGATCTACAAGGCTCCATGGTCTCACCTCTGTTCCCCTCTGGTCTCTGTGACTGCTGTCTCCCCGCCTCCCTCTGCTCCAGCCCGAAGTGCTTCCTTGCTCTTTGTCTCAACCACAGACTCAATGTCAGTCTGAGTTTGGATTCATTACTGATGTTCCATTGAGTGACCTGAACTAGTGTCTTTTGAATGGTTCCAAAATCATTTCAACACCTTCTGGAGAAAATGTAACCTATCCATCCAGTTTATCAGTGAGATGAATCAACTCTACTTCTAAAATTTCAACTAATGGGTTCTTTTTGTCATCATCTTCACTGCCTACCACACTCTCACCCCTACCAATATTATTTATTTTTGGACTAGTGTTTTCCAGCTCTGTCTTTTCTTTCTCCCTGGACTCACCTCCCAGAGCTATTTGTACAGCTGATTCCCTCACCCCCTTTCAAGTATTTACTCAAATGTTTTCTTTTCAAGGAGGCTTATCTTGACTACTCTATTTGGAATTATAACCAGTACATTTTCTATTAGAATATAAACTCCATGAAAGCAGATCTCATTGTCTTTTATACTTAAATTGACATATCCTAAGAATGTAGAGCAGTGTCTGGCAATAATAGTAGGGGCACTGCATAGATTACTTTAATGAATGATTAAACTAGGAAACCCTGGTTTTAGACCTGGCTTTGATATTGTGGAACCTTGGGCAAGACACTTCAATCTGGATTGAAGATTGAAGTCTGGATTTTTCACTTATGGAGAAACCATGGTATGCAATCCTACTTCATGACTTCATGGCAACTCTCAGATTTCCAGGAAGACATTTAAAAATACAGACATGACTATGCAGTTGTGATATGGCTAAAGGGCAGAAGATACAGAGGTCATGGATGTCACAGTGTGTTCATCCCAGCCCTGAAGCTGCCCTGACCATCAGCCCACCTGCTCCCTAGCTACTCTGGAAAATAATCATTGTAAGTCTTGTCAAATTCTAGCTCAGGGTGAATGTGGAGCTGCAGTCTGACTGAACCAGGAAAATTTGGACCGTGGAAGGACTAGGCAGCTGTAATGTTTACACACTCTTGTTAAAAAGCCATTGCTATGGAGGCTTCCCACTTTGTTTTTCATGTATAGCATTCTGAGAGTGACTGGCCAGAGTGATATTTCTCAATCCCAGCAATACAGAAAGTCACACCTCGGGTTATGTGCTTTGTGGCTCAGCCTCATGTTAATAATTGTGCTCTGAAATTCAAAAATACTGCTACCTGAAATTTATAATTTTTTTTAAGTATAAGTAAGTTCTTTATGAAGCACACTTGTGTTAGAATTGTTCCGCATTTCCCGAAACTGATGATTTGTAATTAGAGCCAATTCATTGGGGCGTAGAATTTTAGGAATCCTATATTAAAGAGTTCTTGCTCATTTTTGATGGCTTTCCTACCTTTAGGCATTGGGTTATATGCCTTTATTCACCCTGAGATTTATAAGCAGCTTAAAAATGAAATTTTTAATTTTTACTGACAAGAGTAGTAGACACTTAGCCATAAATCTAAGATTTTTCTAGAAAGGAGAGAAATGGGTTTTGCCCATTCATCTTGGGAACTCCTAGAACTCTTTGGGGGAGATGTTTTAAGGTGGCTGGAGTTCCTGCAATTGTTGGTGGAGATAGAGGCAAAATATTTAGTTCATAGTCTATTCACTGTTGTGTAGTTATCACCACCATCTGTCTCCAAAACTGAAATTGTGTACTCATGGAACAAACCCCATTCTCTCTGCTCCCAGTCCCTGCAACCATTATTCTACTTACTGCCTCTATGAATTTGACTATTCTAGCTCTCTTGTATAAGTGAAATCATACCATGCTTGTCCTTTTTTGTGGCTTATTTTACTTAGTGTAAATGTTTTTAAGATTCATCCTTGTTGTAGCATGCATCAGAAATATATTCTTAATGGTTGAGTGATATTCCATTGTATGGATATACCAAATCTTGGTTATTCATTCATCTGTTGATGGACACTTGAGTTATTTCCACCCTTTGGCTATTGTAATTAATGTTGCTGTGAACATGGGTGTTTAATATTTGTCTGAGTCCCTGCTTTAAATTCTCTGGAGTATATACTAGAAGTAGATTTGTTAGAACAACTGGACATTCTATGCTTAATTTTGTTTGTTTGTTTGTTTGTTTGTTTGTTTAGGAACTACCATACCCTCACCAGCTTTTAAATAAAATTTCATTATTGCTTGCTAATAAAATTTCACTCTCCTCATTCTCTAAGGAGTACTTGAAACTCTGCCTTCCTACTTCCCACACCGATTATAAAGTAGGATCATGGGTTGAGTGAATTAAATGATGGGAAGAAATTGGAAAGGGTCCCTACTTGTCTGGTTAAGCTCTTGATGTCCTTTTGTGGTGGAGAATGCAGATAATGAGCAAAGACAAGCAGAAATAAAGCTAAGAACTAAGACAAGCTCCATAATAAGAAAGCTGGGGTAGGAGAGAGGAGGTGAATGTCAGCAACTTGGCAAGGGAGAGGCTCTGGCACAGTTGCAGGATTGACAGAAGACACGGAGGAAGGAAGCTTTTAAGAAGTGTTCCTGCTGGGGTTGTGAGTTGTAACTGCTAATTGTTCTTACATAGACCTAAAGTTTGGTATTCCTCTTGAATTTTTTCTTGGCTTCTGAATTGGGTTCCTGACATTTGATTCTCTGCAGAGATGGAGTCCTATAAAGTCCTGAGATACATGAGACTTACACCTGAATTGGCCAAAGTAGCTCAAGATTCTGCTATTAGGGTAGCCAAAATTCCTCATACTTAGTGAATGAAAAAAAAAAAAAAGAAAAGAAAAAATTACTCATTTAAGAAGCAAGGTAACAAGGTAATAATAAAATATTCATCCTTTTTTTCTTGGGCCTTCAGGCTACAACCTTTTCCTTAAAATAAATGTAACTTTGAGAAGATTATTTTTGTTGCCTGTAGCATAGGCTTGAAGCTCCAACTTTCACCAGAGTTGTGCACTTGAATATTCATAAGGATGAGTTGCAAACTCAAATCAGGATCGTTTTTATACGATACAGACTACAGACAATGTCACCAGTTATTTGGAAAAAAACAATATGGTGTGTGGGATGGAGTGAAGTTCTGGTAACAAAATTTTCCTAACCCTAAATTGGGCTGTGTTCTGACACATGGTCTGATAAGGCAAAATATTTTAAATCAGTAGAGTCCTGGAAAACCCAGGACATATGGCAGCCTGAGTTTTGGTCCTAAAATAGGATCCCGTACTCAGACATGATTTTTTTTCAACAAATTAAACAGCTATACCCTACTATGTTTATGGACTCCTTGACTTATCGATTCAGTAACTTCTTGGCAAGGGGTAGGCCCTCTTCAGCGTGTGTTTCCAGTCTCGTCTTTTGATTCTACCCACTCTCACAGTCCACTCTCCACCCATCCAAAACTACTTAGTTTCAATGTATATGCCACGCTGTCCACACATTTAAAAGTGTTCATTCCTCTCTGTGGAATACCTTTCCCTGCTGTCTTTGCCCAGATAATCTCTGCTAATTTCTTTAGACTTAGTATAAGCATCATCTCCTAGGGGAAGATGTCTTATGCCCCTTTCTTACCTTTATCTTTTTCCATCCTGGTGCTTCTCTGTGCCTTCGTGTTAACCCGATAAACCTCTTTCACAGTGTATTGCACATAGTACTGTGAATGTCAATTTACTTCTTGTCAACTGCCCCGGATAGTAAGTGGTTTGAGGATATATTTGTTTGCTAGGGCTGCCATAACAAAATACCATAGACCGGTGGCTTAAATAAGAGAAATATATTTTTTTACAGCTCTGGAGGTTGGAAGCCCAAGATCAAGGTGCTGGTAGGGTTGGTTTCTACAGTGGCCTCTCTCCTTGGGTTGTAGATGGCTACCTTCTGTGTCCTCACATGGCCTTCTCCCTGTGCACAAAAGCATTGCTGGTATTTTTTCCTCTTCTTATAAGGACACGAGTCATGTTGGATCAGGGCCCCACACTTATGACTTCATTTTACCTTAATCAGCACTTTATAGATCCTATCTCTGAACTTAATCATATTGTGGGGGTATGGCTCTAACATATATGAATTTGGAGGGTTGGGACACAATTCAGGCCATAATGAGGACAAAGTCCATTTCTTATTAGAATTTATATCTCTGCTTCCTTTCAAATTGTTTGATACCCAGTAAGCAAACAATCAAATACGTAGTAAAGGACCCATAACAAGTGGATGAATAAATGAGTAAAACAATGCAAGACTGTTCTGTCAAAGTTTGAAGGAATCAGGGTTTAAGAGGAGATGCTTGCAGAGGTGACAACTAAGTTGCTGTGAAGGACATGATCACGGAGAGAGTTTGTGGAGAAGAAAAGAAGAGCGATGTGGCAAATCGGGAGAGGTGATGAGCTCATCACCTCTCATCAGAAGAGGTGATGAGCAGCGTGGACTGAACCTGGAAGAAATGAGTTTATGATGAAAGGGAGGATGTCTGCAATGTTAAATATTGAAGGAGGATAAGGTCATTGATCTGATAAATAAAAAGCATTGATGCACAACTCCAGGATGGCTAAAAGAAAAGAGACGAAAAAAATACCAAGTGTTGGCAAGGATACGGAGCAATCAGAAACTCGCATGCTGCTTGTGGGAGTGTATATTGGTGCAACTACTCTAGAAACTGGCAGTATCTATAATATTACAACCGAAGATATGAATACTCTATGCCCTCCCAAATTTATTTCTAAATGTATATGCAACAGAAATGTGTACGTATGTTTATTGAAAGATATATACTAGGATGTTCACGGTCTCACTGTTCATAAATCTCCCAGACTGGAAGAGATAACACCTTGCAATATATTCACACAGTGGAAAGTTCCAGGATTGCGATGGATGAACTGTAAGTCCACACAATGATATGGATAAACATATGATCCCAATGTTGGATGAAGGAAGACACGTGCAAGAGAACACATCCTGTATGTTTTCATTTATGAAATGTTTACAAACCAGGAACACTATTGTATGGTTTCAGAAGTCAGAATAGCAGTTAACTTGTTGAGGGACAGGGCAGTAAGTGACAAGAGAACATGAGTAGGAAGTTTGGAATTCTGGTAATGTTCTGATTCTTGGTCTGGGTGCTGGTATATAGGTGCGTTCAGCTTGTATACATTCAATGAGCTTTTCACTTATGATTTGTCCACTTTATGTATACTGCTCTTCAATAAATGTTTTAAAAGAGATTAAAATTCAATAAGGAATGAAGTGATGTAGTATTCTGATGCTCTGACCTAAGAAAAAAGGAATTATAAGGTATTGGTGTGTAAGAAAGCATTACTGTGGAGAGGATGACTGTGAGATTTTGTTGGTGGAATGAAGAAATAGATTATGAGGATTTTTGTCTAACTCAAGACATTTGGCAGCAGGAGAAGTAAAACAACAATGTCAGCATAGCTGGGTCAGAGAAAGAGATTTTATTTCATTTCCCTTTTTTTTTTCTTTTGGTTTAAAGTAAGGAATAACTCAAGGACTGAAATGTATCGCAGGGGAAGAAAAAATAACTTTTCCTCTATCCTTCTAAGTTCTTGGTTGGGGCCATTGCAACAAAAGACAGATTAACCCAGGGAAGAATAAACAAAAGTCTATCATCATGTATATCTCATAGATATAGAAAATGAGTATGGCTAAAAGACATGGTTTAGAGTTCAGGCTTAAATAATGATCTTCAACTAACTCAAAGAAAGAAGGGTGTAGGGGAGGCCAGTTAAGGGGAGGTGACCAGGAACAGCACAGTAAACAAGGATAAGATTGGTTATGAAGATTTAAGTCTTCTCTATTGATAAGAGTCTCTTATGACTTAGAGCTATCCTTCTCTTCCTGGTACAGAAAGGGAGATACACTTAAAAACAGAGATTTCCTTTATAAATGTAAATTTCCCTTACAAAGGGTAACTTAACACCATTTTCAGAGCTTTTCCTGTGCCTACTATTTCTCAAAATAATCCTTATGCCAGAGAAGTATATTTGGGGTGACATCTTCTGGATTCCTATAGTATCGAGGAGGGAGAAATTTGAGGTATTGTTGAGGAAGAATGATGAGAGCTTGAGAATGAGATTAGGGGCAAAGGGAGAAAGTGTGGGCCCTTAGGAGATGATCAAGTCCTCTTCCTTAGAAATAGGATGGCCAGCAAGAGAGGAAATTGAGGCTCCTGTAGGTGTCCAAGTCCAGTATAGGAGATTAAATGTGGGTGTTGGGTGTGGAGATGGGTCTTGAAAGAGTGGAAGGTTAGTAATCATCTCAGCAGGAAACATACTCATATGAGACAAGAGAAGAATACATGTGTTGCATGAATCTGTAAGGGCTCCTGTAGCACACTATCCTTGTTTTGTGGTGCAATGCCTTGGAGTTCGGGTGAAATGGAGAGATAGTGGTCAGAAGGGTTGCCCACACAATGCTGGGCATAAGTGAAAATCTAAAAGGTAAGCAGTTCCATGGTGTTAGGAAGGAGCTTTACAAAATAACTCTGCACGGTCTCCAAGGTTGTTGTTTGGCAGGGGTCAGCTGGAGTTTCACAGGAGAGAGGGTCCAGCGGACTAGGGGTTGGAGAATGTGTTCAGTCCCTGCAGGGAATGGAAGAGATGGCAGGCCAAGCCTTCTGTGGCCCTGGGAGAGATTTCTGGTCCTTCCTAAATTTCAACTCTTTCACCCTCATTCCAGAGTGAGCATTTTATTGTGGTCATAATGTCTCTACAAGAAATGGAAATGGGCTAAACATTTTTTTTTTTTTAGAGACAATTCTGTCATGTTCCATAGCAGTTGTCCTCATGGTTGTATATGGATGGATTCACATCTGGAGATCTTATCAGCCCCCAAGAGGCCCATGACATTTTGTCCAATATTCTAATGTAGAAGGGGGTCCTAAAAGATTGGTGACTCCAGTCAAAAGGTCCCTGTGGCGCTGGAGAGCTGCAGCTCGCATGGTTTTCTCAACCAGAACCCAGGCCCTTCATTTCTAAATATATCACTAGATATGTTCTTTTTGCTTTTTAAAAAGTAAACTTGAAAATATATTTTTTTGACTTATGGAGCCATTAAAAAGAGACTCATTCTAGCACTTGGATTGTTAGTCCTGACTAGCCTTTCACTAAGAGCTAGGTTTTTATCCACATATAACCCTCTGTCACCATCATCATCATTTGCTGCTTCTACCCCAATTTCTCATATTACACAGTATCTGCATCATTACCCCAAATTGGAGAATTTTAGGCAGAATCATCCGACAAAACATCAGAGGTAAAAATAAGCCATTATAGGCTGTCGATGCCATGTTTGCTACTTTTCTGCTCATTTTATGGCACTTAACCCACTAGAAAAGGAACTGAATTATAATCAACTACAATTTACCAGTGTTAATGGAGGGGAGATGAGGCACTGACAACATAAGATTACAGATAATAAGAGAGAAATGTAGGAAAAAAGACAACGTATGCATATATGCTCTTTAGATAGTGTAATTATCTGCCCTGATAACTTTGGCATTCAACTAGAATGTCTGTGGCCTGGGATTGGGAAGGCGGTGGAGCAAGACTACCTGGGGATAGCGTGCGTGGGGGTTGTTGGCAGGGGCAAGGGGAGCCATATTAGAAAACACAACAAGCAGCAAACTGAGAGCTGGTGTGTGCAGCCAACACAATGGGAAACAGACGGGTATGTCTGAGCCATGTTGATCTATCATGTTCATTTTCTCATTTAAAAAAGGGTCACATTATTTTTCTTCAATGACTGGTTTTCCTCTGAGTGCCCTGAAAGCAGACCTTACATTTTGGTGAGCTCCAGGGAAAATCTGGACGTGGTAAGGCTCTGGACTTTTATTCCTGTAGAAATGGCCATGCAGTGTGGCACGTGCAATCTGACTAAAGGGCATCCTCGAAGGATGCACATGTGAAATGGGGAGACAGGCTGTGGACGTCTGTGGATGGGACACCACATTCTTTCCATCCTGACATTTCATTTCTAGAGAAAAGTGTGGATCATTTTGCTGGATTCTGCATGTAAGTGAAAATAAATCAAGACCTGCATTAGAACAGAAATCTTGATTACTTTTCCCGTCAGCTTTGCTTGCCCATACATAAAAAGGGCAGACACAGAATGTCAAGCAAAACAACCTTTATTATTATTATTTTTTTTTTACTTTTTGTATTTTAATTGTAGCCAAAAGATCAGCTATATAGGAACTTAGGGTTTTAATGGGTGAATGTGAGACAAATCTGAGATTCCTACAGTTTTTCCTTTTATAAAATATCATTTCTTCTCTTGTCCTTAACTGTCACATAGGGTGTCATGTCAGGCCATGACACACCCTTCATCCCTGAGAGCTTATACTCTAGAGTCACGGTTTCTTAATATTTGTTTGGTTAAGTGCCACCTTTTAAGACCCAGTTATTACTGCAGCCAATTAACTAGTTCACTGGCTCATGAAAGCTGTAATGCTTCTGGAAGCAATAAAATTAAAGCTCAGAGCTCCTTTAAAAAGGCAGAGAGAATTGGCAGGACTTTCTGTTGTTGTAGTAGGGATTGTTAGCTGTCCTTCATGTCTGAGAAGGCTGAGCTATCAAGAGTTTTACTGTATCCTTTGATGTATGAAGAATCCAATATAGAGCTTAGTCTGTGCACATTTTCCGGAGACCAAGCCAGGTATTTGGCTAAGGGAATGGTATTAGCAAGGTCTTCACACAAAGTAGTTTTTTTTTTTTTTTTTTTTTTTTTTTTTTTTGCCCAAATAAATGTAGCAGAAACTGGTTAGCTCCTTATTTCTCTTTCCTCTGAGTCTAGCATTAGATCACATTTTCTAGCCCTACCTGCCCCCCGGTCCCTACAGATCAAGATCTGTCTGATGGAATGTTCTAGAACTCATGTTCATACCTCTAGGCCTGGCTCCATGGTCTTTCTGGCTTTATACAAACATGGTACCTTGGAGAACCTGGGGTTGAAGATGATGGAGCCATGTGATAGAGGGAGCCTGGGTCCTTGAGTCGCTGCTCTGAGGCCATCTGTCCACTGGTTTGGAGTAAACTTTATTGAGAGAAATAAACATCTTTCCCCTGAAGCCACTGAGACTCAGGCTTTTATCTGTTACATCCTTAGTTTTTCTTTAGCTAAAACTCCAAACCAGTATATGTCTCAATTTAATGCATATTGACAATATTTCAGCTCACCATGACGAGCAATTTTAGATTCACCTTTGTTAAAACAAGTGAAGGTCTGTGCTTCTGCAAGAGTTAATGTATTCCAAATCTCTGTGAGACAAGAATTTTCTAAAGGGCGGTTAATATCAGCAATCAGAAGGCCTGAGGTGGTAAAGCACTCTTGAAGATGTTGAGTAGGGACAACAGTTACAGGACAGATATGATGCTACGGGACACACGGAAACAAGGGTGACAGAAACAAGTGCACACACTCTGTAACTTAATGTTCGGAACTCAGAAAGAATGGTTCCCAGAGGGGCCCATTTGAGGGGGTTTGAGACGTCACTGAGCTGAAGAACCAGGGCTTGAACTCTTGGAGCTGCGTTGATTTGGGTTCCCTTCTGGGGCTGCCTCAGGCCTGAGGATGCAGATGGGGCTGCAGACAGTGACAGTCATAGCGAGAGTGATGGCACTTTTCACCCATGAGGTTCTCTTGCTCTTTTGCCAGAGAGCTTTGTATGAGGCTCCCCAGACATACCTTAGTCCTTTCAGGGTGTTTTTGTGGAAATAAACAAAGACCCATGCCATGAGAAAAACGGGCTGTTTATTCTGGGTCTGTGGTAGCCAGAGAGGCAGTGACTGTCAGTTGGCTTTGGCAGAGACTGAGAAGCAGGCAGAGGACAGGAGAGCTTCACAGAGGAGAAAGGGAGGGCTCCCAGGGTGCCCTGACTGGAGGCTGCTGGCCTGGGGAAGCTGGAGACGGGCTAAGCAGAACCGCGGTGACCTATGCGGTTGGGTTAGGGTGCATGTATGGCTTTCTCTGTTGGTCCCAAGTTGGAAGTAAGATGGAGTATCATAGAAGCCGCCAGTTATTAATTAAGTCCTGGCCACTTGGGGTAGATTCTTACGTAAGTTAGCTTCTTGGATTGTCACGAGGGCTCACACTCTGGCTTCCTGGTTGGCTTCCTGGGCTATTTATTGCAGATAAGGGGGGTTGGTTCCCGTAGATTGGGGGGCAGGCTGCTACAGATGTGGGTCAGAGTCTGTTTCTTACATATGTCTGGACATTGCTTGTTGGTATATTCAGTCTCCTGTTTATTTATTATAATGATTTATTTTTAAACAGGCCCCTTCCTTACAGAGGACAGCTGGGGGCCCTCTTCCACTGTCATATTAAAAAGCCACCCTCCCTGATGATCGTAAATCTGTCCTTGAGAATGGGTGCCAGGAAATTCAATGCCTTCCCTACCTGGGAGCAAGTCCCCTTTCTCTCCTGGAATACCTCTCTCATAAACATGTGGGGGTAGAATTTATCTCAACAGTTTTAATTTCATGAGTCCTTAAAATCTTTTTTTATTTCTGTTTTTCCTGGGGGTTGTGGCATCCTCATGTAAGCTGGTCTCTTGGTGGCTGCCCCCTGTGACCCATTCCTAGGTGGCCAGGCAGGGCAGGCCTCCCGTTATGTTGCATTAAAAAAAAAAAAAAGGAAGAAGATAAAGAGCTGTGCTAACAAGTGGGTATACTATTAGGTGTGTATAAATTCACGCATATTTTTCTTTTAGAGACTATTGGTTTATTCTGCTTTTAAATCAGAACTACGTCTGGCCAAAAGAAGAAAATAAGATAGTTTACATTTCCTTCTCATGTTCTTGTTTCAGCTGCTCAAGGCTAATGACAGTAAAACCCCCCAACCCATTTAGTATTCTATGTGTTTAAAAGACTCTCAAGTAGTAGCTCTTTGGAAGCCCAGCGTTTTCAAATTTGCAAAATAGGCAGGCAGGGCACGGTGCCATGTTTCCAACTCCCTGGGACTCATTTCAGGAGTTTGATTAACTCTTTGGTTCAAAGTATCTGCTTTGAAGAAGAGGTAGGGGGCATTCAAATGAGGGATGCTGTCTGCCAAGATCAAAGCAGCATCGCACATTTTAAAGAGTTTCATTCACAGACCCTCGGATAGTTGTAGCACCAACTTGAAGCCTGTTTGGTCAGAAGTGGTCACTTGAGCAGTCTTGGGGGTGGGCAAGGGCTTCTTTGTTTCAGAAAGTGCTTCCCACCAGGAGGAGAGAATGTGAAGTGAGGGAGCCCTCTTTTGGAGGAAAGTTAAGGGGGAAAGTCAGGGACAGTGGGAAAGACCCAGTCAAGGCTGGGGAAGAGGACATGAGCCAGGGACTCTTGGTTTGCCTTTACTGGCAGGTGGCTACTCAGGAGAGCTAGTATTCAGAGCATGGGAAAGCCGACAGATGTTTTCAAGACAAAAGGTAAGGGTTATACTACCCACAGAGAAGAACTCTTCCAAATAGATCTAGATATGCGTTACAGGGTTAGAAATTTTTCTTCTTGTTTGTTTGGCTAAAATGAGGAACTCTACAGGTGGGAATGGGGTCGGGGGAGGGGGGCTGTTTGTGTGTTACAGGGAGCCGGCATCAGGGAGCTGTCCTCTGTTAGGGCGTGAGCATAGGGAGTGCCATTCAAATGTATCCCACTGTGGTTCAGGGGCCACTTTCTTGGCTTTCTACAAGACCAACCAGCATAGGTGGTCCAAGTGGAAATAATCTATGACTGTTTTGAGTACTAGCTTTGATGAGTGTGTTAAGCGGCTTCCAACAGGCCACACCTCCTGGAATTCATACTCTTGCCTAGTCCCTTCCCCTGGAAAGTGGGCTACATTGAGAGACTCACTTCTAATGAGCAGAACACAGTAAAGGTGCTGGGAGGTTGCTTCTGGATAAGGTTATAGAAGACTGTGATTCTCACCTTGCTCACACTTCTCTCTTGTCCTCTCGCTTGCATGCTTGATGAAGCCCGCTGCCCCACGGGGAGGACCACATAGCAAGGCAGCCTCTGGCTAATTATCAGTAAGGAGGTGGGGCTCTCAGCCCAACAGCCTTTGAAAAATTGAATTTTGACAATAACCATGGCAGTCCATCCTTTTCCTGGCAAGCCTTGAGATGAGTCCAGTCCACAGTTCCCTTGATTTTAGTCTGTGCGAGGCTGTGAAGGAGAGGGCCCAGCTAAATTATGATGCATTCTTGAGCTACAGGAAACATGAGATAATAGATGTTGTTTCTGCAGCAAGAGATAACTAATACACGGAAGAATTTTGCTTCACCAACTGCTTCTCCCTGACTCTGTATGTCCACTTGGTTGCAAAGTCCCGTAGGGATTTTATCTTTCTGCAAAGTTTTAACCTCTTCCCTTGCCTCTAGTTTTATAGCCACAGCCTATTCCAAAGAAAGATTTAAGGTTCTTGGGGGGAATTATAGGAACATAGATTAAGAGCCCTGACATTTGCAGAATGTCCTCCAGCCACTTGTCCTCATTACCTACCCATCACCCATCCTTGGTTCTTCTAGTTCATCAAGTCTCATTTAGCTCTGCACCATTGACATTGCCTTCAGCTGGAAGAGACATAAAATCTGAAAGAAAAAATAGTGGATTATATCAGCAAAGGATTTATTTTTTCTCACACAGCACAAAGTTTGGAGTTAGGTGGTCAAGGATGTTCTCTGAACAGGGGTTGGCAAAGCTTGGAAAGGCCCAGAGAGTATTTAGGCTTTGAAGGTTTTACAGACTCTGATGTAGCCACTCCAGTCTGCCCTTGTAATGTGAAAGAGCCATAGACAAGAGGCAAATAAATAATAGAGAAATAAATGGCCGCCATAGATAATGTAAGCAAGTGGGCATGGCTGTCGACTATAAAACTTTATTTATGGGGCACCTGGGTGGCTCAGTGGGTTAAGCCTCTGCCTTTGGCTCAGGCATGATCTCAGGGTCCTGGGATAAAGCCCTTCATCAGGCTCTCTGCTCAGCAGGGAGCCTGCTTCCCCTGCTCTCTTTGCCTGCCTCTCTGCCTACTTGTGGTCTCTCTCTCTCTGTCAAATAAATCAATAAAATCTTTTAAAAATCTTTATTTATGGACAGTAAAATGGAATTTCATATAATTTTATGTTTCATGATATATTCTTCTTTTGATCTTTTCCATCCATTCAAAAGTGTAAAACCATTCTTCTCACAGGTTGTATCAAAACAAGAAGCAGGTTGGATTTGCTGACCTTCCTATTAGCCTCTTTCTATCTTCCTACACTCACATTCTCACTGCGTGGTTTGGTCTTCATGGACCCATCATGACTGCCACTGTTATAGTCACTGTGACTGCTCTAGACAAAAATAAAGAGGAAGGGGAAGAAAGAAGGAATGGTACCTAGATCAGCTCACTGGAAGCCTTCCAGAAGCCTGCAGCTTATGGGCAGAATGGTGTCACCTTATTTTAGCTGGGCACAGTGCAAACCTGATCAAGTTTGGGATTCCGTCAGTAAGAAAGGAGAGAAAGAATCGATGTTAGAAGGGCAAACAGCAGTGTGCCAGGGCTGAGTTCTTGCTTTACCCTCTCATATGTGATCCAGAGGCAATATCCAAATGCATGTTGTCTATAACAGCATAGATCTCTTGAAGCCTGATTATGCAAAATGCTACTTCCCCATGTTCAGTGGTAATTCATATTCTATCATGGCACATTGATGAGCTTCAGAAATTTTGATGAGCAAGTGTTTTACGAACTTGGCTCCTGATTTTTATTATTGCCCACCCAATTGGCAATGCATGGGCGTATCGCCAGGACTGAGTTCATGTGGGGAGATTTGAAGTACAGATGCAGCATTAGCTGGTGGAAACAGGGTGCTTCTTGCCTTGGACAGCTTGTTAGGGCTCGAGGTATCAAAGTAGCAACCAAAATGCTTGTGGCCGTACTTGGTAGCTCTTTCCTATTTTGAGTTTGTTTTTGTTGTTAGATTTTGTGCAAGTTCCACAGAAGCATCTGTTTTGGGAAATCGTTGGAGACACCAACTCCACGAAAGAGGAGCCATTCACCTCACGCTCACTCTGTGGATGGCCACATGGAAATCACAGGATCTCCCCCTGTTGGCGTGGTCTGCATGTGAACAGAACACCAGATTCTGTGGTCTAAAACAAGGACACTTTCTAGAAAGGAGAGACCTTAGGTGGCATAGTAAAAGAGATAGCTCTGGCACATTTACTGGGATTGGGACATTCAAAAATAAAACCCGTGAATGAAGTAGCAGGACAAATGTGAGGGTCATAGCTATTCAGCTGTCGCCTTCTGGCTCTCTGACTAGCTGTGAACTCCAACAAGTCACTCATTCCCTTTAGGTCTTGGTTTCCACTTCTCCTTCTCCTGTCTTGCCTTAAAATAATATAAGATAATGTATACGAGCCCAGATTTTGGCATCCGACAAACTTGGGTTCAAGTTTTGGCTCTGGCACTTTCAATCTGGGGGAGCTTAGACAAATTGCTTGATCACGGGGAGCCTAGAGTCCTCCTACTGTAAAATGGGACTAATATGATCAATTTCCCACTTTGATAAAATGAGAAAATATATGTAATACTCTCAGCATAGTACTTGACAGTTAGTAAGCACTCAAAAATTTGTCACCCTCTAGGAGGCTTTTTGTAGACGTATATCATTTTTTCACTTAGTCTTTCTTAAGTTCCTTTATGTAGCACACTGTGTATATAAAAATCTGTATTGAAGTCTTTGCTCTGAGAGTTCACTTCATTAGACAAGCCCAGTCAGCCTGTGTGATATTCTGGAATTCCCTTTCCAAAGAATAACTCACACTTAACTGCATGCTTATGATGAACCAGGCACAATTTTAAATACTTTACTTGTATTATTTTATTAAATCCTCACAATCACCACATAAGGAAAGGAGTATTTTTTATTATTTCAAAGATTTACTTATTTACTTGACAGAGAGAGCACACAGCAGGAGGGAGAGGGTGAGGGAGGAGAATCTTAAGCAGACATTGCCTTGAGCACAGAGCCGATGTGGGGTTCAATCTCATGACCCCGAGTTCATGACCTGAGCTGAAACTTAACTGATTGCACCACTCAGGTGCCCCAAGAATGTATTACTAATCCCAACATTAGGAACGAGGGACTGAGGCACCCTGACGTCACCTTTCTGAGGTTATTTGGCTGCTAAATGGTAGAATGAACAGAACCAGGGGGCCAGTGGTGGCAGGGGGCTGCAATCCCCACCTTGACCTTCCCCATGGAATATTTAGCCGCATTTCCACAGGTGTCCCAATGGGCAGGAGGGTGCTACCGGCCCCCAAACAAGGAATTATCCAGCACAAATGTCAATAGTGCCTAGATGGAGAAACATTTCCTGGGCTGTCTGATTCTTAAACTCATGTCCCAGCTATTGCTTAATCCCGTTTCCATGTATTGTCTGCAGATCTACAGATCAAACAGAGGTCATTTAAAGACAGAGTGATAACTCATGGGTTGTAGCCATTCTGAAAAACTTCAGGGGTGAGTAAGTGTCTGAGAATGGTTACGATTTGGTTTTTCAAAGCAGTTCATTGTAGAATGAACTGTTAGCCATCCAGATGTAACATTTGGAGTACCAGAAATGAACAAGAAATGTCCACCCCTTCAATTCAGAAAGAGCAAGTTTCTGTGAGTGCAGATTGAAAAGCAATGCTGAAGTGATGCTTCAGTGAATTCACAAGATACTCAGGGAGGTGGCCCGGTGGGCGGTGACAGTGACACGAAGCAGAGGCTTCCCTTCTCTGGAAGGCTGAAGAGCGAGGCAACAGGTAACAGAATTAGGAACAGCCCTGGAAAAAAGCCCAAAACAGCTTTGAGGGAGAGGCATGGGAGACGGAGAGCGGGACAGCGAGAGCTAAGTAACGCTAGGACCAGGATTGTGGCAGAGGAAGGTGTTGCAGAATGGGAGCGCTGGTACCATGTTAGGCAGGGGCTCTGGGAAGCCCTTTCTGGGAAGATGCCATTTGAGTTGAAACCCAAATGGAGTGAGGGAATGAGCCACACGACAGCATAGGGACAGGTGTTCCAGAAAGTGATAGAGTCTGGGGACAGGAGAGACTATATTTTTTCCCTCCAGGAAGAACGAGAAGCCTCATGTGGCAAAGAGAAGTTAGCAAGGACAGCTTGATGGCAGGAGTTCAGTAGGACCAGGCTAGCAGGGCCTGCAGGTGGTGGTGAAAGCTGAGGCCCTATTCTGGGTGAGGGAGTAGAGGTGAGGGGTGGTGAGCAAATGTGCAATTTTGCAAAAGAATCACCTTGGCTACTCTGTTGAGAACCAGCAGGAGGGGCCAATAGTGGAAGCATGGTGATGAGTAAGGGGTGTTGTTTGGTTACAGTTATTATATTGGATACTTCTTTCAACTTTAGAGGGGAAAGGCGTGACGAAGATGGACTGTGGGTGCCCCTCAGTCCTGAGTCTCAGTCTTGGCTCTATCATCCCACCTTGCCTACCACCTCTGAGACATATTTCCCTCATGAAATGAAGACATGGTTAGTTACCCCACATGACTATTCAGAGAATTGATGGGGAATTATGTCAAGCACGCACCATGGTTCCTGGCATTAAATGTCATAGGTGTTTATGAAATGTTCATTCCATTTCTGCAATGGGCTGAATGTTTGCGTCTCCCCTCACAATCCATATGTTGAACCCCTAGCCCCCAGAGTGTTGGGATTTGGAGGTGGGGACTTGGGAGGTGAGTAGATCATGAATGGGACTAGTGTTTTTATGAGACTCCGAGACCCCTTGACTTTTCCACATTGTGAGGACACAGCTGTCTACGAATCAGGACACGGCTCCTCACCAGACACTCAATCTGCCTTCATCTTGGACTTCCAGCCTCCAAAACTGTGAGAAATAAGTTTGTTGCTTAAGCCACCCACGCCATGGTATTTTTGTGATAGCAGCCTGTAAATACTAAGATAGTCAGTTTGATCAGAGAGGACATCTCTCACCACCATATAAATGGCAACATCCACCCAACACCAGACATTCCAAAGCTTCTTCACCTGATTCTGTTTCTCTCTAAGTCCCATAAGGAATGGGAGCACCTTGAAGGCAATGACTTGTTTCCTTGGTTGCTGCTTTCCTACCACCTACAGTGGTGTTTGGCATAAATACTTATATCTTAACTGATATCTGATGAATGAAAAAATATGAATGCAACATCCACCCAACACCAGACATTCCAAAGCTTCTTCACCTGATTCTGTTTCTCTCTAAGTCCCATAAGGAACGGGAGCACCTTGAAGGCAATGACTTGTTTCCTTGGTTGCTGCTTTCCTACCACCTACAGTGGTGTTTGGCATAAATACTTATATCTTAACTGATATCTGATGAATGAAAAAATATTAAAATGAGGACCTTGGACTTGAATCCTTAGCAACTCCAAATGTTGACCATGTCACCATCTTCCACTTACCACTCAGTCAGTAGTCAGGGTTGATGGCCAATAGCCATGATTCAGCAAGAGGCTTTCTTACTTATTCATTACTCCAGTTATATCCTCCCCAGATTAGAATGGTCCAGCAGGATGGATGATCTGGCCTGTAGATTGTTTTTCAAGCTAGAATAGACAAGAAGATTTGCTCTCTTTTTAGAATCCCTAAAAAGGTTTCAAAGAGATATTATGGATTAAAAAAAAATCAACCCTCCATCATTTATTGTCTGTTATGTAAATTTGGGCTCAGAAATTGATAATTGGAAGCAAATTTCTGCCAATCAACCTGACAAGAGAAAGTTCAAGAAAAGGGAGACAGGAAAATGCTGGAAGTGACATTCTTACAGGACTTTATAACGTCACATTTCCCAGGATTCCCCCTGATTGCTGATAGTGATAGAAAGCAATATTTCTTGGCATGAATTGGCAAATAAGATGACATTGGCCTGCCTGAAAAAGAGGGTATTAATAACCTTGAGGACTGAGGTTATCACATGGTTAAAGATGCCCCCCCCCCCATCTTCTTGATAGGTCATCTTTGCCATTAGTAACTGGAACAAGAGTTAAAATGCATGTGGCATTTCTAAAATGCCATTTCTTGTTGAAAGGTTAGCACCATAATGACGTTTCAGGGAATGTATGAGGCCATTTCTCTTGTTTTCTTTTAAGTATGTTAGACAAAGCTTTGTTGTCAGTCAAGTCAAAGGTTATATGATTCCAATATTAGTAAAAGCTTGGTTTCTAAACCTTCAGTGAGCTGACATCACGAATGCTTAGGGTGTTGGAAGGATGAGTTATTCTTTTTACACATGTATTCTGACTGTAGGGACCTCTTATTTAAGATCTCTACAGAGTGGTTTCATGGTGATTGATATAATTCTCCTTAAATCTCAACTGTATGTCAAAATACCATAAAGTCCAACACCAGTGGCATGTGATAAAAATAAACTGTTCTCATCAAGAAAAATTCTGTATGGAATAAGGGGGAAACACCCTTAAAATATTTCCTTTTACTGTGAAGAGTTCATCAGAGAAACAAGGTCTACCTGAAACCAGAAGAGAATGAAATTGAATTTGAAGCAACACAAAGTGACTGATAGGGCCAGCCACCTGTCATATCTGAATCAAAGTTCGAGGTAATTGCCATTTTATTTTAATGGCACACCTTTACAACAATTGTTATAAAGAATGAAGAAGGAATAAAATGTATAGAAATTATGAAGCACTGAGTAAGACACATGAAGCAGATGTTTAGCACTTTTTACTTTACAAAGTCCTTCATATCTTTTATTGATTTTTGAACTCTCAAAACAACCTCAGAGTTGACGTTTCTCTTCCACTCATTTTACAGGAGCTCAGGTCTAATATTTAGGAAAGTGTTCCAAACATTACTTTTAAGAGGCAGAGCCTGGAATCTCTGTGTGTTTTTTCTACCGTGTCGTGCTGCATATTTAAATCTGGCAAGTTCTTTGCTTTTCATAAACGTCTGCTGTTTAAAGGTAGGTATCACAAGCGTGTAAATGAAGGTGGCAGAAAACACTGATCTTACAGCAAGGAGGTGATAAAATAAAATAAATATTTTAAAAATCATTTTAAAGGCAAGAAGGAATGAGTCCAAAGAGCAGTTAGGATATAATCCTGTGTCATTTACCTGAACTCCTTTCTAGGAGGAAGTGGGCGTATTTAAAAAATCATTTATTCTGAAGGCAGCTTACAATGGGCACGCTTGTTTTGTTTTCTGTCTTGTTTGTTGGTCTATCCATGTGCGTAGACAATGCCTGGTGCTTGGCAGACACTCAACAAACATTGGTTGAATGAGTAAGTAGAACTTCTGTTATAATGATCACATAAACATAGTTTATTGAGAATCGAGGATCTTCTGATTACGTTTCCTTCTCTATAGTTCCCATGTCATTACCTCCATGCAAATTAAGGAAAAACATTCAAATTGATTCTGCTTTCTTGTTCTCTTCTGAAGCAGACAAATAGAACAGAAGGAGACATGGTCCAAATAGGAGGCAATTCGAAGGTGGCATGATTTCAAGCAATTGTACTTTTTTTTCATAATATCTCTCCTCTACTGTAAAATGTCTTTATTCCAAGCTATTTTCTAACAGAGCTTGGGTACATTCTTATAGACCCTTCCATTCTGAACAGTGTCATGAAGGCTTTCATGACAGTCTTGAGACAGGAAGCAGATGATAATATTAGCTATCTCCTTTGGGTGCCTACTACGGACAAGATTCTCTGTATACATAAACCAGTGTTCCCAACCCCTTCCATTTACTATGTGGCAGTCAAGTGCAAACTCCTATCCCAAATGATTGGGAAGTCACCCTCTCCCCCTATGCTCTTTGGAGGGTACTCAGGCCTGGTTTGCATTTTGCCAGCTCCCAACACCCAACTGGTCCAGCTCCTGGTTCTCTTGACTCAACAGCAGCTTTCTCACCATGCTCAGTGATCACTTGATGGTAGCGTAAGGAAATAAAAAACGGAAAAGAAAAGGAAGCTCTCAGCAACATGTATCATTGCATCTGAAGTCCATAGACCATATTCTCACATGCATTTTCTTTTGCTAGTTCTGGCCGAACCTCTTACCTGGGACCCACTCCTGCTGAATGGGCCCATTTTCCTCATGCCCTCCCTTAGGGGGACCTGGATACTCTAGCTGTGATCTCCTTGTCTCCATGCAGTGCCTAGTTCAGTCTTTTGTCTAATTTTCCATTAGTTATCTTGTCTTTTTCTTTGTAAGGAAGAGAGGGCTAAGTTATGGGGCCCCCTAATCTCCAGTCTAAGACAAACCACATTTATCCTGCAAATAATAGAAGAAATTAGAGGCAATAAAGCAGATATTCAAAGTAACTATGTTTGACTTTAGTTTGTACTGAAGCAGAACTGATGGGCATAAAGCAGGCTATACCTTCACTTACTCTGTTCTGTACATGCTTCAGGTCGGTATTACTCCTAATGTTAACTTCTGGGGAGTTAAGATAGTATAGAAGTTTAGAGTTAATTGCATCATGTTGCATGAATTAAACTAATTCAATTCTTTTTCACAAGACTGACTAGTTTTTAGCTTCATAATACAGCTTAAAATGGAACTGTCTGGAGCAACATATACAAGATCTATCAGAAAATATCTTTAATTAACAGCCTATTTACTAGCAGCCTATTATATAGAAGTGATGTCTATTTCTATTTTCAATTCCCCCCAGAAATCAATATGAATATCATTAGTCTGCAGTTGCAGGAATCTACCTTGCTTTAAATATGGAAACATAGTTGCTGTGCATTCTTTTTTCCCCCAATACTACTTTTATTTTTTAATTTTTTATTATGTTATGTTAGTCACCATACAGTACATCATTAGTTTTGGATGTAGTGTTCCAAGATTCAGTGTTTGTGTATAACACCTAGTGCTCCATGCAATATGTACCCATCAGTGGGATAACCCATTCCCTCACCCCCCTCTCCTCTAAAACCCTCAGTTTGTTTCTCAGAGTCCATAGTGTCTCATGGTTCATCTCCCCCTCCAATCTTCCCCGCTTCATTTTTACATCCCTTCTCCTAATGTCCTCCATGCTATTTCTTATATTCCACAAGTAAGTGAAACCATATGATAATTGACTTTCTCTGCTTGACATATTTCACTCAGCATATATCTCCTCCAGTCCCATCCATGTTGATGCAAAAGCTGGGTATTCATCCTTTTTGATGGATGAGTAATATTCCATTGTATATATGGACCATATCTTCTTTATCCATTTGTCTGTTGAAGGGCATCTCTGTTTTTTCCACAGTTTGTTTATTGTAGACATTGCTGCTATGAACATTGGGATGCATATGGCCCTTCTTTTTACTACATCTGCATCTTTGGGGTAAATACTCAGAATTGCAATTGCTGGGTCATAAGGTAGCTCTATTTTTAATTTTTTGAGGAAGCTCCACACTGTTTTCCATAGTGGCTGCACCAACTTGCATTCCCACCAACAGTGTAAGAGGGTTCCCCTTTCTCCACATCCTTTCCAACGTTTGTTGTTCCTTGCCATTCTCAAAACCACCTCAATGTGGTTTTGATTAGAATTTCCCTGATGACCAATGATGGCCAATATCTTTTCATGGGCCTGTTAGCCATTTGTATGTCTTCTTTGGAGAATTGTCTGCTCATGTCTTCCACCCATTTTTTGACTTGATTATTTGTTTTTTAGGTGTTGAGTTTGAGAGGTTCTTTATAGATCTTAGATACCAGTCCCTTGGCTGTAGTGTTATTTGCAAATATCTTCTCCCATTCTGTGGGTTGCCTCTTTGTTTTGTTGACTGTTTCCTTTGCTGTGCAGAAGCTTTTTATCTCGACGAAGTTCATTTTTGCTTTTGTTTCCTTTGCCTTTGGAGACTTGTCTTGAAAGAAGTTGCTGTGGCTGATGTCAAAGAGGTCACTGCCTATGTTCTTCTCAAGGATTTTCATGGATTCCTGTCTCACATTGAGGTCTTTCATATATTTTGAGTTTATCTTTGTGTATGGTCTAAGAGAATCGTCAAGTTTCATCAATCAATGTGATAAAACAAATTAATAAGAGAAGAGAACCACATGGTCCTCTCAATTAATGCAGAAAAAACATTTGACAAATAAAGCATCCGTTCCTGATTAAAACTCTTCAGAGTATAAGGATAGAGGGAACATTCCCCAATTTCATAAAATCTGTCTATGAAAAAACCACAGCAAATATCATTCTCAATGGGGAAAAGCTGAGAGCCTTTCCCTTAATATCAGGAACACAACAAGGATGCCCACTCTCACCACTATTGTTCAACATAGTACTAGAAGTTCTAGCAACAGCAATCAGAAAACAAAAAGAAATAAAATGTCTTCAAATTGGCAAAGAAGTCAAACTCTCTGTCTTTGCAGATGACATGATACTTTATGTGAAAACCCAAAAAACTCCACCCCCAAATTACTAGAACTCATACAGCAATTCAGTAATGTGACAGGATGCATATTAATGTACAGAAATCAGTTGCTTTCTTATACACTAACAATGAAACTGTAGAAAAAGAAATTAGAAAATAGATTCCATTTACAACAGCACCAAAACCCGTAAGATACCTTGGAATAAACCTAACCAAAGAAGTAAATGATCTATCCTCTAGGTACTATGGAACACTCATGAAAGAAATTGAAGAAGACACAAAAAGATGGAAAAACATTCCATGCTCATGGATTGGAAGAATAAACACTGACGGATGGGACTGGAGGAGATTAGGTTGAGTGAAATACATCAAGCAGAGAAAGTCAATTATCATATGGTTTCACTTACGTGTGGAATATAAAGTATAGCATGGAGGACATTAGGAGAAGGAACGTAAAAATGAAGGGGGAAAGATTGGAGGGGGGGATGAACCATGAGACACTATGGACTCTGAGAAACAAACTGAGGGTTTTAGAGGAGAGGGGGGTGAGGGGATGGGTTATCCTGGTGATGGGTATTAAGAAGGGCATGTATTGCATGGAGCACTGGGTGTTATACACAAACACTGAAATCTTGGAACAATACATCAAAAACTAATGATGTACGGTGACTAACATAACACAATAAAATAAAATGCCTATGCTGCCCAGAGCAATCTATGCTTTCAATGCCGTCCTGATCAAAATACCATCGGCATTTTTCAAAGTGCTGAAACAAACAATCCTAAAATTTGTAGGGAACCAGAAAAGAACCTGATTCACTGACGAAATGTTAAAAAAGAAAAACAAAGCTGGGGACATCACATTGCCTGATTTCAAGCTGTATTACAAAGTTGTGATCACTAAGACATTATGGTACTGGTACAAAAACAGACACATAGACCAATGGAACAGAATAGAGAGCCCAGATATGGACACTGAACTCTGTGGTCAAATAATTTTCAACAAAGCAGGAAAAAATATCCAATGAAAAAGACATTCTCTGCAATAAAAGGTGCTGGGAAAATTGGACAGCCATATACAGAAGCCATGCATTCTTTTTTAAAAGAAATGTTTTAACTGAAGTACAGTATAGATATGGAAAAGTCTCCATGCTATAAGCACACAGTCTGATGTGTTTTCATAACACATTGGTGTGTCCACAATTTATATAAAGAGGTAGAACATTAACAACCAGAAGGTCTCTTCATCTCCCTTTTAGTTATTATTTTCCCAAAGGTAACTGCTGTTCGAACTTCGAACACCAAAGATAATTTTGCTTGTTTTTGCACTTGATGTAAATGGAATCCTATAGTATGCAATTTTTGTGTGTATGTCTACTTTGTTTTTGAGATTATCAATATAGTAAATGCAGCATGTTTCATTACTGTATACCACTCTATTGAATGACTGTACCACAACTTAAAAATTCATTCTAATATGGATGAAAATACCTTTTGTTGCACTTGGATACATTTCTATTGAGGATATGTATACTTGAAGCTTCAGCAGGTATTACCTAAGAGCTTATGAAAGTTCTTGTATTATAGCACTTGCATTAAAGCCCCTGTATTATTGATTACCCCCAGCATGAAATGATAGTTCTAACTGCTCTTCAGTCTTGCTAACATTTGTTATTCTTAGTCTTACAAAATTTTACTCATGCTAACAGGTGTGTAGTGGTACCTCATTGTAGTTTTAATTTTCATTTTCCTCATAATTAATGTGGCTGAGGATCTTCCCTGTTTATTGTCAATTTAGATGCTTTCTTTTGTGAAGTGCCTATTTAAGTCTTAAGTGTAATGTTCTATTACTTGTCTGTCTTTGTAAGAATATTTTAAATAGACAGGATTTAAGTCTTTTGTCAATTTATATGTATTACAGATACCTTCTCCCACTTGTATTTTGTCTTTTCATCTAGTTAATGTTGATTTTTTTTTACATACAGAAGTTCCTAATATTAATAAAGTCAAATTTATCAATATTTTCCTTTAGAGTTAGTGGTTTCCTTTAGAGTTAGAGTCTGTTAAGAACTTCTGGCTACTCCAACATTATAAATATATTCTCTTATGATATAATAGGAATTGATTTTTGCTCATGGAGTGAGGTAGGGGTCGAAATTAATGTTTTCTTCCATGTGGATATCCAACTGATTACTTAGCAGAGTTTGCTTAACTAATAACAGTGGATTGATAACACTTATGACGAGAGTTGAGAATTTGCAGGATGATACTCAGAAAACTATATCACAATAAAAGTAAACTACACTAAAATAAAATTCAATGAAGAGCAAAGACTGGGTGGTTGGCCGGGAATGAAGGCCGTATTGGAGCATATGAATATCATACCTTCAAAATTGTTCCCTATGTGACTGGGAAATGCACATAGAACCTCTTTTTGCAAAGTAACCTGACTTCTAAATTCATCATACCTGGTATCCCTTTGAACATGACATATACACAGGTATTCAGAATTCTTAACCATATATAGCCTCATTCCTTCCTAGCTTCATGTTCTTTTATATTATATGATATCTTCTACATTTATGTAATATTAATTCTCTATTTCCCATCATTCCTTGTATCCTATGATGGGAGGTGAAGGAAAAAAAAACTTATATAAAAATGCACAAAGAAAAAAACTTTAAATTCTATTTTGTTGATTTGTTCCAGAGAGTGTATCTACTTCTTTGTTATTGAATTTGGAATTGCTACTATGTATTTCAGTGGCCTCCTTTAACCACAAGGGATACCTTCCAAGGTCCCCAGTGGATTCCTGAACCCATAGATAGTACTGAGCCTTATATATACTATGTTTTTTCTTTTAAGTAGATATCTATGATAAAGATCAATTTATAAATTAGGCATAGTAAGAGGTTAGCAGCAATAACTAATAATAAAATAGAACAATTATAACAATATACTGCAATAAAAGTTGTGTGAATGTGGCCTTTCTCATATCTTATTGTACTGTACTCACCCTTCTTTTTGCGATGTTGAAAGATGATAAAATGCCCATGTGATGAGATGAATGACATAGGCATCATGATGTAGCATTAGGCTACTACTGATCTTGTGATGATTCACCAAAATGTTCTTTGACTTCTGGGCCACAGTTTACAATGGGCAGTGGAAACCTTGGTAAATGAAGCCACAAGAAAGTGGGGGACTACTGTGCATTTAAATCCCCTAGCATATTATTTGAACAGTCTATTAAATTATGCTTCTATGAGATGTATCCATCCTTTTGCATATGAATATTATGTAAAACTATGGTCATGCATTTCATTTGCTCACCACAGTGTGACTTGTGGGGTACAGTTTGTCTGTGAGCATTTAAAAACTAGTTACAGCCTAGTGGATCAGATCAGAGAACAAAACATTTGATCACTTGTAACTTTTTATTAAGGATAATAAATGTAAATGTGTGTTTCAGAAGTATTACAGATGGCTATCTTCATGGCTTTGATTTATCAAGGGACTAGAGGAAGCTGACATAGAATTTAAAATGAAAACTATTTATTGACTGTTTATAGGAGGTGTCCTTCAGGACAAGGGTGTTGGTATGTGGTTGTGTGGTGCTCTGTGATGGAGGGAGAGTTCTGGAAGCCCCAGGGTGAGGGGGTGGAGTTTTAGTCCCACTTTTAAGCTGAGCTATACATGATTAAAAAAACATTAGCTTTTCCCAACCTGTGATTTTTTTCAGTGACCTTAGGAAACCTGCCCACTGGACGGAATTCAGGCATTAATTAACTGATCTTATGATGATTCACCAATTAATTAACAGAAAGACCAATTAATTACAGAAAGACCAAAGAATAAGCTTATAAAGGAGATGACAGAATTAAATAGGAGGGAGGGTCTTGTTTCTCGAGAAATTTGAGGAGACGTGTCTCTGTTGAATGGCATGTACTGAATTTAATTCAGATTTTTCTGCTGTCTTTGCTGGAGCAGACATCAACATGGAGTGTAAAATAGGGGATGACATTGGTCTTGGACTTGGCTCATACACACATCAACTGTAAACTCTACCGCCTACCACAAACAGATCTCCAACTAAAAGCAAATAAAAATTAACTCTGTTCTACAAGTCTTCTCTATAATCCATGGCCTGTAGTTTTATCCTGATAATGAAATATTCAAGTATTTTGTTCCTTTAAACTCCTATTTTGTGTTTGAATTTCCTTTTACCTTTTTAAAATTCTTACCTTGATCACACTTCTCTTTGTATCTGTGACTCTTTCCCCAGTTGACTTTCCAATTCATTAAAAAAAAAGAAACAAACAAGTGCCTGTGTATTTCCCAAATGTGCCTTTGCTTTCTTTTTGCTTAATTTAAATTTGTCCTACTTTTCAGCAGGACATACAGCTATAGGTGTGGCTAGAGTTCTATTTTCATGTAGAATCTGATCTGACAGATGTTTACCATGGTATTAAATTTTGCAATTGCTTTTTCAACTGTTTCTTCTCTTTATAGTAGTCTCATGTGAAGCCCTGAATTCTTTTGCTAACATTTCACAAATGATTATTTTAGTTGTTTCTGAAATACTATGCCTGGAGTGAGCATCCCTTAGCCTCTTGGAATATTTATACAAATCTATTTTTTGAGGTCCATGCCTAATAAAACTGCAGCTGTCTCTCTCTCTCTTAGGAGAAGGAAGGGACAAAAGCTCTTGAGTAAGAAATATTATCACTCAGGAATAAAAATACCAAAACGACTTTGTTCCCCTCATTCAAAATGTGGTTATGCTGACGGAGCCTTTAGACAATGTTTGCAGGGTAAAGAACCTCTATTCCTGAGAATTGAAGAGAAAAAAAAAATCAGGAAATCGGGGCTTTCTACTGCTTTTTCCCTGAATGAGACCTTTGAAGACATGAAACTACTTTGCAAAGACACAAACTCTGCTTTTGAGTTTCACTGGAAAGAAACCAAATCTACTGCCAGTGGGGAGGTATATCCTGATACAAATCCAAGAAGCTGCCATCTTGTAGTTGAACGATAACAGAGATCTCTCTCCTGGGGAAGATTTGACTCAGAGAGTTAAAACAGAACTTCTGTAAGTTTCTCTGTTTTTCTTTCAAGTGAAAGGGATATTTATGTTGTATTGTATCTTTTTTTTTTTTTTAAATGTTCTTCGTTATTGAGACCAAAACTATGGCTCCAGATCAGTTGACCCCCCTCCACTCCATCTCTAACATTATAGGGTCCAGCTGCAGTTGAAACCCAATGCTATTTCCCAAATAGATTTCATATTGTCCATCTGGTAGCAACTAAGTGACAGGAAGCTGGCTTATTGATGGATATCTTGGAATATTCAAATTCTTGCTTCTCAAGGTGGGAGGGGCAATAGTGGTGGGGTGGGGGTGGGGCAGGGGGAGAGAATTAGTGAAACAATAACAAAAAGCTGCTGACCTTTGTCACCCTTTTGCAAATAACCTCTCAAGCTCTGATGAGGCCTCAGTGATCTCCCATGTGAAATTAGGGTAGAGGCACTGCCCTTGAGCTCAACTTCCCAGAGCCTCTGCGTGGGCTGCATCTTGCTGTCCCACTGGCCATTAGCAGGAGGGAATTTGATGTTCCTCTCATCTTGGGATGGGTGGTAAGAAACTGATGAAAATCCTGGATCCTGGTTCCTAAAAGAAGAAATTATAGCTAAAAAGCAAAGTAATCTAACAGATGACAAGTGGCATAGAGCAGTGACATATCATCTTGGTAAGGAATTTGTTCATTAGTGCAATGGGCATCCTAGGTGAGGGCTGGAAAATTGCTCTGGAGGATGGAAATGGAGGTGATGTCTCCAAGGGAGGTGGCCATGTTTCAGCAGGGAATCAACTGCTGCAGCATCATGGGGTGACTGGGATTGGCTTAGGGCAAAGGAGGCGGAGGAGGTCAGTTTGCCCAAGGAACCCTAAATGTTGTGGAAGTCAGAATAATACACCAAACACCAGGAGGAACAACTACTGAGGACCATCTTGCAACAGAAATGAGTGCTGGCTGCATCCTTTTAGATATCTTATTGTTTCCTCTAGGACATTATGCATTCTCTCCCCAGATTTTTCAGTTGTGTTCTATCTTCAAATAAAAAAGATAAAATGCTTCCCAGAGTCCAGAGGGACTACTGTGACCACAGGATCTCTTTGGCCCAGGGAAAGGGCCCACTCAGACAGCATCAGATTGGAAGAGGAAGACTTCCAAATGGAATAAAGTGTCACTATTGTGTCCTGGAAGGTCCAACTATCTCCACTTAGAAGAATCTTACACATCTTGATAAGGTTTGGTAAGATGCCCACAATACCTACATTGTTTCCTTTTGGCTGTGAGAATTAGGAAGTTTTGTTGTATGAACCTAAAGGCTTGTATAAGCTTCAAAGCTTCCAGAGGTTTAGAAACCATCATTCCCGTGCAGTTATGAGGAAGCCTGTTGTCGCACTGCTTGATATTGAAGGACAAAGGCCATGCTTCCCAGAGCAGGATGAGGACTTTGCCTACCAGTGTGAGATACAGTGAAGTTCAGTGGGAACATTGAATGGGGAACATTCAGAAATAGGATCAATAAGAAGTAGTTACCAATAATACAAAAGAGAGGGAAGAATCAAAGGTGATGTAGAGATTTCTAGCTTGTTAAAGTGGAAGATAGAGTATGGAGTACCTTTAGCTGCTCAGTTGCAAGGACCAAGGAGGCTAATGTCTAGCTGGTTTGAGTGAGATGGCTGTAGAGGTTATGGAAACACTAAAATATTTCCATGGTAAAGAGTTTCCATTAAACATCCACATTCCATTCAATGCCATTGAAGCCCCCCCAGCCACTGTCATGTCCTCCAGGGTCCCTTGATTTACTTTCCATTTATTAATAGTGGTGGCCGTGATGCTATAATCAGAATCTGTGCTCATGTTCTAACACTTTTTAAATATTTTGGATATCACCCTTGGTCCCAAGGGATGAGGGCATTGTGGAGAGGTGTCCATGGCTGGTGTAGGGGAAGAAAAGAAGAAGAAATAGAAATTTATGTCTTAGAAGGGTGTCAAGGTATGTTAGTCTGCTTGGGCTGCCATAACACAGCCCCACAGACTGAGTAGCTTAAATAGCAGGATTTTATTTTTTCACAGCTCTGGAGACTACAAGCCCAAAATCAAGGCATTGGCAGGGTTGGCTTCATTCTGAGTCTCTTTCTTTGACTTTTACATGGCTGTCTTCTCCCTATGTCTTCACATGGTCTTCCCTGTGTGTGTCTGTGTCCTAATCTTTTCTTTCTATAAGACATGTCATGTTGGATTAGGGTCCACTTCAATGACCTCATTGAATCTTAATTCCCTCTAAAATAAGGTCACATTCTGAGGTCCTGGGGGTTAGGACTTCAACATATAAACCTGCAGGAGACAGAATGCAGCCCATAACACAAGACAAAACACTAGAATATAAATTCAGACCACATTGGGAAAAACAGATTCAAAACCAAAATGCAGCATCAGGAAAGATGAGAAGGTGGGTAGGGGGCATGAGAGGGTGGCCAGGAGGAGTGTAGGAGCTAGAGTACCAGGTGGAGGGCTTTAGCAGACCCTAAATAGTTTCCTTGATTGTGGTAATCAAGAGCTATTGGAACATAGGACAACCGAAAATCCAGGCTCTGGATTCTGTTACGGGAAATGTGTCCTTAGGATTTGCAGTTGGAAATTTCCAGAAAGCTGTTGGAGGTCAGAGTTTGAGTTGAGAAGGGTGATCTTCTCCAGAGTGCAGAGTTAGAATTTAGCCAGACTCAGATGTTGAGGGATCCTACTCCTATCTCCAAAAGTGTGGGGGTCTGTCTCAGGGAAGTGGACCGCTTCTGGCTTGCTTTGTGGGCTCTCATCAGGTGCCATAAATATTATGCTTATTGGGGGCTCATTGTTAGTCAGTTGGTGTCACCTTGAAATAATAAGTTGGGCTTCCTGTAAATCAGCCATAGCCACTCAACTCAGAGATGCTGCCTGAAGGGTCTAAATTCAGAACCATTAATTAATTCCTTCCCAGTGTCCAGAGCATGGGGAGCTCAAGCCCTCCCATTTCACCTTAATGCTGCTGACTGGGTAATGTCATGCAGGTCTCCCTTTTAATTTAGCAATGTTTTATTTGACAAACGTCTAGATCGCCCTTACTAACCCTGTTTTCTTGAGCAAAAGAAAGAAAACAAGAGATCAAGGCACTGATGCATCTGCCCTGCAGAAAAATGGCAAAGATTATAATATGTTATATTTAGATTCACAATGTACCTAAGGAAGATAATTGGGAAATTAAGTGGCTTGATTGGGAAGGCAGCAGTCCTGTTTTCATCTGGCTGTGCAGTCTTGTAAATGTTCGGGGCTTCAGTACCTCCAGGCACTTATAATTAATTTTAAAAACTGGGAGATTCTGTGTATAAACTGCCTGATTTAATGAGATAAGTCAAAGGGGGAAATGGGAGGGTTAGTTCTTGCAGTAATTGGTTGTTGTATTTTCCACATTGCTTTTCTAATCCATTCTGTTGCAAATAGTTAGGTTTTCAGATCATAAGAAGTCCGTGGAAATAAGTGCTGGTTAAGATGAAGAGAGGGAAGTCTCCACCACACCCAGGGAGGTTCCTGGGAGGTCAGGACCCTCTCAGCCTGCCCTGTTTTACAGGGGAGAGAGTCTGCCTTCCTGAGAAGATGGCAGACCTGAGGTTGGAGTCATGGGCTAGGCAGGGAAGTCTTAATTGAAAGCTTTCAATATTAGATTTTTCTGGAGACTCCATTCAGCCAGCCCTTCAACAGGGAAACCAATCTTTTCTGTACCCAAACTAGAAAAGAAATGTCCTCTCAAATAAGGTCGTCTCTGAATTTGAGAAACCCTAAGATGACGTGTTGTGTCAGTTTGCAAGGCCTGTCCGAACAGTGTACCCCAGGCTGGGGCTTAAACAACAGAAAGTCATTTTCTCACAGTTCTGGAGGCTGGCGGTCTGAGGTCAGGCTGTGGGCAGAGTTAGCTTCCTCAGAAGTGTCCTGCCTTGCCTTGCGGATGGCCATCTTCTCCCTGTGTCTTCACGTGGTCTTTCCTCCATGCGTGTCTGTGTCCTAATCTATCCTTGTTGGGATTGGGGCCCACTGTTATGACCTTATCTAACCTTAATGACTTCTTTAAAGACACTGTCTCTAAATACAGTCACATTTTGATGTCCTGGGGGTTAGGACTTCAACATACGGATTGTGGAGGACACCATTCAGCCCATAAGAGATGTGTATCTTATTTTCAAAAATAAAATTACAGAGGTTTTCCCTCTTATTCCATATTTCCTTTTTCACCTTCTCTGCATTTCCTGTGTCAACTTTAGTAATGATTCAAATTATCAGCTCTCTCTCTCCCTCCCAATTTCTTACACATACCCACGCACCCGCTCACACACGACAGTCTTTTCCTATCTTCAAGCCATTTTCTGATTATTGAAAGCAGAAATGCATTCTTCTTTCATATACACCTTCCTGCCATTTCTCCTTGGCTCCTGGGATCAAAGGTGAGCCAGACAACTCTATCAGGTCATGCCTGAAAAAAGCAAAATCCATAAGTTCCATAAAACATCTCTTTTGTTACCTCCCGTAGGATGTTTCTCAGAGAGAGGCCCTGTGGGAGGCTGTGGCCCTCCGTCAATGATAGACACAGCCTGGTCACAGGTTACTGTAAAGGGCAAGTGACGGCTCAGTGACGTGCTCCTGTTCCTCTGGCTGCAGGGGCTGTGGGAAGCGCGGGCTATTTATTGGGAACTTCCTATGGCAGGGGGGTCTGTCACCATCACTGGCATTGGGCAGACTCTATGGGAGGCAAGGGAGTGGAAAGCTTTATAGAGAATAAAAAGAAAGCTTCAGGGTGCCTGATTAGAGCTTGGGGGAGCTGTAGGTAAGCTAGGTAGAAGCAGGGCCCCCTGTGTGATTGTTTAGGGAAGCGCATCTGGCTTTCTCTGGTTGTTCCTGACTTGGCAGTGGGGGCAAAAATCCAGGAAGCTGCCAACTATTCAACAAGCATTGGGTGTCTTGGGTTGGTTGCTACACAGGTTAAGGTTTGACCTCCTGGGCTGCTTGCTGCAGAGGTGTGGGTCCAGTCTATTTTGGGTAAAACAAAACACCCTCTAACTGAAACCAGTTTGTTCGACTACAGGAGATTCCTGGTGGTTGCTGGTGACTGGATTGGACAACTGTATGAGTGCAAGGACAACTATAAGAATCCCAGAGTAAGCTGGGTTTTGTTAACTTCACTGAAGCCTTAATAAAAGAAAATGATACCCTCACATCAGCCAACTGTGGGAAGCTGGGGGCCTCTAGGAAGGGCTGCAGGCCCCCAGGGTCTCTCTCAGCCAGGGCAGGCTAGAGATCTACAAAGACCTGGCCGGGAGCCTGTGCCCCTCAGGGTGCTGCCCATGCTCCTGAGGCCAGCCACCTATTGTCATTGGCAGACCCATGACCAGGATCAGGTCTCAGAGCCCTGCCAACACAGGGACAGAGCAGTTCCTGGTCACCATTCAGTTATGTGTTCTGTACTCTTGAAGTCGGCATGGACCACTGCTGCTGAACAGCTGGAATGCTGCCTTTTCTTTCACTAGAAGTCATTCTTACGGTAGGGGGAAGCAATTTTTTCTGTAATGGACCAGATAGTAAATCTTTTGTTCTTTGCAGGACATCTGAGCATAGTTGGCCCTCTGGGACTCTGCCACTGAGTCAACACAATGGCAACACTCCCACGGCTGGGTGAGGCTAGGTTCTAATAAAACTGGAAACAGGTAGTGGCCACATCTGGCCTGTAGGCTGTGTTGTGTCAACCTCTGTCTTAGGTAATCATTCAGTCTCTCAGATTTCATTTCTACACGGAGGGAATGAGAGTATTGATCTCAGGCAATGCTTCTCACACTTAAGCAAGCACTAGAATCATCTGTGAAGCTAGTGAAAGCACAGATTTTTGCACACTACTCCCAGAGATTCTGATTCAGAATCTGGAGGGGACCTGGGGACTTACATATCTGAGGTACTTCCAGATGAAGCTGAGGCTGCTGGTCCAGGGATGATGGTCTGGGTAGTGAAGGTCTGAGACCACACTTACCAGCCCTGGCTGCAGAGGAGATTTTCTAGAAGAGCTGATGCCTCTGCTCTACCTGACACCAATGCAATTAGAAGTAAGATCAAGCTTCTGACCATTTTAGAAGTCCCCCCAAAAGATTCCAACGTGTAGTCAGGGCTGAGGTCCATTGGTGGAATGGGGCTCCGAAGCTCTCCATATGGCTCCCCAACTCACAGCAGCAGCGTCTCCTGGAGTTTGCTAGAAATGCAGAACCCCAGGCCTCTGCTTTACCAGCTCAATCAGAGTTTGCCTGTTAACGAGATCCCTCGCTGATTCAGGTACACATTAAAGTCTGAGAAGTAGGGCTTTAAAGTAGGAAATAAGCTTAACATTTACAAGTTCCTTTTTTCCCCTGCAATGTTCCAGGCCCTGGGCAGACTCCTTACCACGATTTCTCCTAAACTTGTCTGTGTTAATTTTCTACTGCTGCCCTAACAAGTTACATGGACTTAATAGATGAAGATGATCCCCCTTATTATCTCATAGTTCTGGAGGGCAGAAGTCTGGCTCTGACCTTAGGCTCTGGTCTTAGGATCTCTCAGGCCCAAGGCAGGGTGTTGGAGGGCTGGCTCTGGGGAAGAAGCCATTTCCAGGTTCATCTCAGCTGCTGGCAGAATCTAGTTCCTTGTGAATATAGCTTGGGGGTCCCTATTCCCTTGTGGACTATTGGCCAGCGGTTATTCTCAGCTTCTTGAGACCACTCTGAAATCCTTTTTACGTTGTCCCCTTACTCTTCCAAGATAGCAACCACATGTCCAATTTCTTCTCATGCTTCCAGTTTCTCTCATGTCCCCTTCTTTGACCAGCTAGAAGAAACTCCCTGCTTAAATTTAACTGGTTCCCATGATCAGATTAAGTTCACTGGGATAATCTTCATTTTTCACTAACTCAGGTCAACTGATCAGTAAGCTTAACAACATCCCCCAAATCCCTTTGGCCATGGGCATGATCTCTCATCACAGTGCCAGTGCTGGGGGCTAGGCTGAAGATTTGGAGGCCGTTAAACAATTCTGCCTTCCGTACTACCCAGACCACATGGCTTACAAGTAAGTCTTAGAGCCAGAGTTTGAATTGTATAAGTTTGTCTGACCCTCAAACTCACAGTAAGACTCTTTTGTAACTTGTCTCTCAGTGGGAAAAACAAACACGTTAGAGAGAACTTTATAGTTATCAACGAACATTCCCATCTATTGTGTGGTTTTGATGTGGGAAACAGAGGCAGAAGAAAAATTATTAAATTTCCTTACCTACTGACAAGACCTTAAAACGGGCAGAGTGACTCTCCTCTAGGGACTCAACTACCCCCACCTTACGGCTTTGCTAAGGGCAAAGGACAATCCTAGCCAGACCGACCCCCTACCCCCAACCAGGATCCTATAAGTCTACTTTAACAATTCCTTTGGAAACTTTATCTCTAAACCTCTTCCCAAGCATATGCCCACTGATATATATCTAAAGGGTCTCACCAGAAGGTTTTATTACTGGTTATAAATAACCTTTTCCCCAGACAATAGCTAGCCCCTCAAGGTCCTAGAAACCTTGCTTCCAAAATTCCTTAGAGACTTATGTCATCCCTAATCCCCTCCCCAATTTACAAGTATATAATAGACCACTCCTCCCATCCCCCCGGGCAGCATCTCTTCCTGCCTATGGGTCCTGTCTCTGTGCTTTAATAAACCACCATTTTGCATCAAAGATGTCTCAAGATTTCCTTCTTGGTCATCGGCTCCCGACCTCACCCTACCAAACCTCACCTATATTCTAGAACTTCATCAGTTTGGCCTTCTAAGAAACTCCTTATAAGGCACTGCTATTCCTTTTTGTGGATGATGAGACCAGGGATTGAGAATGCCTATTTGTTCAGGACATTAAAGGCAGAAAATAGCAAATTAAGGACTGAAGCTCCAAATCCTCTACTTTTCCCTTTAAATCATCACAATCCATTATTTTCTTGTTTAGATCATTCTCATTATCTAATTGGGAAACAAATTTACTGAGTCAGAATAAAGAAAGTAGCAAAGAACTTCCCAATTGGATGTAATGTTTGAATGCTACTGTGAGTCTTGTGGAGAAAAATGGGCCCACCTGTTATGCTAATTGAAGATGAATTCTACCCAAATGCAGCGCAATACTCTCTCCATTCAATTCCTAAAACTTATTGTTCTTAAAGAAGATAGTCAACCAATTTACAAACCTAATTTAGAAAACAACCAATTCATGAAACAAAACCTTTTTACTGAAATTACAAGTCAATCAAGCAATTGTTTTTGAGAAATGACAGGATTTTGGATATATGTCCTTTGTGATTAGGGAGTTAGCCGCCTCACAGAAAAAGCTTAAGAGGAGATCATGGAAACATCCTATTGCCAGAGACTCTCTTCAGTTCATTCCCTTGTTTCTAACGCAGAGAAAACAATAGCCTGAAAGAATGCTCCTACAATTAAAAAGCTAGGATTCTTCTGGAGGTCAGAAGGATGGCTCCATTTTAAGCTCTCCTGGACATGGCCAACTGGGATGTAGGCCTATGGAGCATCTCTCACCTGAGCCCATACACTCCAATCATTTTTTTGTCATCTCCTCTTGGGGCAAAAGTTGTATCCAGTGAGAAACTATCTTTACACCGCTGGTTTAGAAGTTATTTTATGCTTAAAGAATGGCTGATCATTTGTTCAAATTAAAAAGGCTAGAGATTCAATCGTATCCTGGGCCGGTTTCCTTGTCATCATTTATAGATGCAAGGACCTCTGTCACCATCTGGGATGCAGTCTATGCATTAGACAAATTATGAGAAGAATTCAGCCTCAGTCAGGTCAATTTTGTTAAAAGCCTTCAGATCTTGGAGGAGCAATGAACGTAAGAAGAGAAAGGCTAACCCCAAGGGCTCCTGGTTGGTGAACAAACAAATCAAAGAGAAATCACATTGTTCCCTTGGCCAACTTCAGATGTTGCTGTAGCCAGTTGATTTCAAGAGACTTGGAATGACAAACATGAACAGGTTACAAACATGGGACTCTTTCGTTATCTCCATTTAGCTGGGACTTTTATCCCTTTATTTTTCATGAGGTGGGTTATTTTAACAATAGATGCTGGTAACAAAAGTCAACACCCAATCTGTTGTTTCCAACACAGTCTTTCCTAAGAGGGTATTTCTAGCATATTCAACAGAAAACATGATTTGTCCATCATTTCCATAGACTGCTGTGGGCTCCCAGGCAGAAAAATAAGGTGGCTCTGAGGAGGAGCTGGGGGAGCAAGTCATTTTTGGCTCTTTATGTTGGTTTGAGAGCATCTGGTCTTTTCCAGCCATTTTTTGGAGGGAGAATTGGTTGTGAGAACAATGAGGATGTTGATGGAGAAGTAGAAGGTGGGCCAGAGTGGTCAGTTGTCTAGGTGACAAATGGCAATAAGGATGTCATTTTCTGAGAATGTGTCTATTAATGCCCAGTAGTACACATGCAAAGATAATTAGGGCATGGTCCCCTCCATCAGTAATGTAATACTGATGGATTAACATTCTAGAATTAATATTTTAGATTTGGTCATTTAGGGAAGGTCATAGGTACCTCCAGCACAATCATTTAAGCAAATGCATAAAATGGACCTTCTCTCTAGGATAGTTCTGATGAAATTGCTTCTACAGGTTGGAAATTGGTGCTCAAGACCCTACTGAAAAACAAGTGTGGACATTTCATTCAGGGAATCAAACGCAAACACTGTCATAGTTATTTGGGTTTTATTTATAACAGGGAGAAGAATTAATAAACTGACATTACATTTGCTCCAAATCTAAACTCAATGTCCCATTTTGGGAAGATCTGTGTCAGCTTTACTCTGACAAGTCAGAAAAAACAGAGACAAACACAAAACCAGCCCAGATACCAGTAGTGGTTCATGAACCAGTGGCTGGTCAATACAGGAAATCAGCTGGCTCTTCCTCTTCCTGCGTCAACCTTCCCTTTCCAACCAGAGGGTTTTAGGTTTCAATCTCTTAACTCCACTGCTCTGAGAGGCAGAGGTCTTCAAACTCCATTCCATATTTCCCTTTTGTATAGGCCTTTCTCTTCTCTCCCTTCCAAAGACAACGATTTTCTTCCTTGGGTTTCTGAGAAAGCTTTGTTCCCTAGACATTTTTATCCAGCTTGCTGACCGAAGCATTATTCATACTTCTCTCGTGGCCATGAGGATGTGACACCTGCTGGTAGGGGCTCCAGGCTCCTTCCTCTGAAGGCCAGTGGTCTGGATTTCTGACAGGGGCCATGAGAAACCTTTGAGTGAAAGTTATGTAAGAGCTCTGATCTCTGAGAATGTGAAGACTCTCACAAATTTTTGCTTTACTTACCACTGCCTTTTAGATGGCGTCTTCCGTGAAGTTCTAAATTCTTCTTAATTTTTTGCAGACTGGGAATGAGCTCAGAGGGGAAGTTGTACCTCCCCATTGTGAGGTATACCAAGAAGTCTTCAGCATATCCCACCGTGGCCTCCCACACAGCAAACTCATTACCTCTGTGAGGATGGAGATGTTATGAATGTCATGACAGCAAGGGTGATCTCTGAAACTCATTGTGAGCATGGAGTTGAATGGCCATTATCAGAGATCACAATAGCTGGCATTATTCGTATGGGTTTTACCAGCTATAAAACACACTTAGCAACACATCTCATTGGATTCTCACACTCTCAATGAGAGGCAAGTAAGGCATAGATCATTCTAATCTCATTTTACAGAAGAGAAAAGAGCAGCCCTGGGGAGGTGAAGCAGCTAGGACACCAGCCCTGTGCTTCTGGAAAACTCAACCTCTTGTGTTCTGGAAAATAGCTAGCCAAAAAGAGCCATCCTTCCCCTGTGACTTACACATGACTCACAGGTGTCTCCTTATTTCCCCTGTGAAGGAGCCAGACACAGACCCTCCTGTTCCCTGTCTTTGCCCAGAAGGGATTAGCTGTTTGACTAATTGAGACAAAATACCAGCTAACTTGACTTAGTCAAACTCTTACCAGATTTCTCTTCTTTCTGGGTTTGACCTTTGAACTTTGACTGTACTAAGGTTGAGCCCCCATCAGGTGGTAGACCAGTGAGAGAACAGGCTGGCCTCAGGAAAGACCTGTGGAAATGTCTTTGGAAAGACACGTGGACATGCGAGCTATCTCATCAAGCTGTCCAGTCATCCCGCTCCCCATTCCTGGTTCTTGCATTCCCAGCTTGCCCTTCCCAGAAAAGATAATTCCTTTTTGCCTGACCTTTGGAGGATCTTCTGCTGCAATAGTCACTTGGAGTACAGTTCCTCCTCACCGATGTCTTTGTAGGTGGTGGGGTACAGGCTAAGGATCAAAGGTGGCTTCCTGTCACCTAGCCATGGTCACTGCTGTGGTCCGCTTGCTGGGGTGGATGGTTGAACTGTGGCCTTGACTGCAGGTTCCAGGCTTGTTTCTTATGGCTCACTCGGAGTCCTTGCAGGACCGTGCCCTGCCGGGGTCTCTGGAATGAAGCTCTTGCACCGGAAATGGAAAGCACTCTCCAAGGACACCGGTGCTCCAGAGAAGACTTACGCTGCCGGGTTTACACTGCTGTCTTACCTGAACCTGAGAACAAGTTGTCTGTGTCCCACAAAGGAGTGAGTGACAAGGAGGAATGGACAGGAATTTGAGATGGAAAAATGAGTCATCTTCCCAGTGGCTCTGTTCTGTTTGGGGAAGAAGGCAGGGATGTCAGGCATCCTTATTTGGAGGTGAGTTCGAAAACAATCCAAAGCAGCACCATTCTGTTGAGCTCAGAGCAGAGCTGAGAACCGCATGTGTGCCCACATGCCGTTTAGAGGCGTCTGGAGGCACAGGGTTGGACGGGTCATCCTTCTCCTGAAAGGCTTCATGGTCTCGTGGAAGACCCTTGTACATGACCTGGATTCAAGAAACGAGTGCAGAATTCCCTGCAAAGTGGGCAGCTAGCCTTCTGGTTCTTGGCTAATCATTTTATAGCTGTGCAGCTTGTTGGCCCACTTCTTACACTTTTCTTTTCCATAATGCTGACCACAGTGGAAGGAGTTCATGGAGAAATTCTGAATTTTATTATTGTATCTCTTTATAAGGCAGGTAATCGATGGGACTTTGCTGCTAGGATTCCTGTAGCTTGTTGGTTCCTGTGGTGGCTATGGGTCACCCCTTCTTCCATACTCCCAAGGGTGCTCTTCTCTATGAGCCACCTGCAACATTGCTTTTGTGGCTGGATTTCTTAAAATCCAATATATTCTGAAGGATGTGATCAATAAGCAGATGGTTCAGGCCCATGCCAAGAAATGAGGCATCTAATTAGCAGTTAGGCCAGGGTGTGAGGCAGTGCAGAAGGGGCGGGGTGGAACCCCTGCCTGGGCTGGGAGACCCCCGAATAAGACAATCAGGGCTGGTGGTGTGACGTGTCGACACAAGGTAGTTGTTCGAAGTGAGAACACAGCCTGGACCTTCAGGCTGTGCTCATTAGGGCTTCGCAGAATCCCCAATTATCTTTTAACCTGGCCCTGAGCTAGGCCCCTTTGCATTGCCCTGAGAAAGGAGTCCATGGATCAAAAAAAGAACACCCACTTGGAAATTATGCATGGGTTTGGCTCTGAAGCTAAGTTGGTAGAACACAGAAAAGGAGTGTTCTCTGCAGCCAGTGATGGCCACAGAAAGAAGGAGAGGCGAGATGGAGGCCGAGGCAGGTGTCTGCAGGGGGTGCAGTGTGGTGCCCTGCACACAGGTGGGGAGGAGACAGTTCTGGGGAAGAGGCCAGCATACGGCCTGCCATGAATCCCAGAGGGAAGTTTCAGTTAATCTATGAGTCTCACTAAACATGTCAAGAGAGTAGGGACTCCTTCCCATTCCCGTCCCCCTATCTCTGGGCTCAGACGGAACAGAAGGGGGCTTTTCTCTCCTCTGTGCCTGGGAGAACCCACTGCTGAGTGTCCCCTGGCACCAGAGGAGAGAACTGAGCTCGCTCCAACAGCGCTTCCTGTGATAGGTGAAATATACTATTGACCCACTGACAGCCTGATGTTCCCTAGGGGATGGTTTTGTTGTGGTTCCAGTGTTTTCCTGCGTAAGCCCTCCATGATGCTTCTAACATGAAATGCAGACTGTGAAAGAGAAGATAGTGTCTGGAGTCTGGTCTATCCCAAGGCAACTGTCCTAATGCTCCTGGGGCCAATTAAGACAGAGGGTGTCAAGGCTGTACCTGTGGGAAGCGACATACTTCTTCAAGTCCATTGACGCAGCTCTATGAATTAGGGTTAGCACCTTGACAACAAGTAAACATATTAAAAAAAAAAATGTCATGCAATGTTTCTCTTTCTCAATCTGGTTTCCCTTCTTCCTCATCATGCAAGAAACCGAGAGACTAAAATTAACATTCATTGCTTCTTGTTCTGGGGGAAGAAAGACAATTGGATGGATTCTATAGGCAGATGAGTGACTGTATCTAAGGTTGTACTAACCGACTAAAGGTAGTAAAATTATATTCATTATGATGTTTAAATTCTTTTTTTTTACGTATGACAATTCTGTTGGTCTTTTTTTTTTTGCAACTTTATTTTTTTCAGTGTTCCAAGATTCATTGTTTATGCACCACACCCAGTGCTCCATGTAAACATGCCCTCCTTAATACCCATCACCAGGCTCACCCATCCCCCCAACCCCTCTACACCCCAAAAACAGATAATCATGTCAAAAAAATGGGCAGAAGACACAAACAGACACTTCTCCAAAGAAGGTATACAAATGGCTAACAGACACATAAAAAAAGTTCATTATCACTAGCCATCAGGGAAACTCAAATCAAAACCGCACTGAGATACCACCTTACACCTGTCAGAATGGCCAAAATCAACATGACAGGAAACAACAAGTGCTGGAGAGGATGTGGAGAAAGGAGAACCCTCTTACACTGTTGGTGAGAATGCAAGTTGGTGCAGCCACTTTGGAAAACAATGTGGAGTTTCCTCAAAAAATTAAAAATAGAGCTACCCTATGACCTTGCAATTTCACTACTGGGTATTTACCCCCAAGATACACGTGTAGTGAAAGGAGGGCCATATTTACTCCAATGTTCATAGCAGCAATGTCCACAATTGCCAAACGATGGAAAGAGCCAAGTTGCCCTTCAACAGATGAATGGATGAAGAAGATGTGGTCCATATATACAATGTTGTTTAAATTTATGTGTGTTGACTTGGCAATTCTATAGTGCCCAGTTCTTTGGTCGAACACTAGTTTAGATGTTGCCATGAAGACATTTTTTTAAAAGATGTGATTAACACCTAAATCTCTAGACTTTGAGTAAAGCCAGTTACCCTTCATAATGTGAGTGAAAGTGAAACTCATCCCGATCAGTTGAAGGCCTTAAGAACAAAGACTGAGGTTTCCAGAAGAAGGAATTCTATCTCAAGACCATAAACATAGAAATCTTGCCAGAGTTTTTGTTTGTAGATTTTGGAATCAATATTACAACATTACAAATCTTGCCTGAATTTCTGGTCTGCGAGCCTGTCATATAGATTTTGGACTTGTCATCATCCCACAAAATCACATGAGCCAGTTCCTTAAAATAACCCCCCCAATATATATCCTATCCTTTCTCTCTCTCTCTCTCTCTCTCTCTCTCTAAATATATATATTTATATATATATAATATATATATATAAATATATATATTTATATATATATTATATATATATATTTATATATATTTATATATATATTTATATATATCCTATTGTTTCTATTTCTCTGGAGAACTCTAATACACTCATTCTGTCTATTCCAGAGGAAGTGCTCTCCCTGGCCAGACCCACTGGCTAACATTCTAGTCTAGTTGCCTGCAAACATGACATAATATGCTCTTTTTCCAAGAATGGAGGGCTAGGGTAGAGACTACATCCCCCCATCCATCTCCCTGTTCCCTTAGCTTCTGTCCTTATTTTAATCCTTCCAACCTACTCTTCTGCTCCAAGAGTGCTACCTACATTAACTCTTATCTCTCCAAAATTAAATAAACACTGCCTAAAGTGGCTGTTCTGGCTTGGACTCCCACCAACTGTGTAAGAGGTTTCCTCTTTCTCCACATGAGGTATCTACCCCAAGATATATAGTGAAAAGAAGAGACACATGCACCCCAGTGTTCATAGCAGCAATGTCCACAATAGCCATACTGTGGAAGGAACCGAGGTGCTCTTCAACTGGTGAATGGATAAAGAAGATGTGGTGTATATATATACAATGGAGTGTTATGCCTTCATCAGAAAGGATGAATACCCACCATTCGCATCAGCATGGATGGCACTGGAGGGGATTATACAAGCCAAATAAGTCAAGCAGAGAAAGACAATTATCGTATGGTTTCACTCGTATGTGGAACATAAAGAATAGCACGGAAGACCATAGGGAAGGGAGGGAAAACTGAAGGGGGGGAATTAGGGTTTCAGAGGGGATGTGGGTGGGGGATGGGGTAGCCAGGTGGAGGGCTTGTGTTGTGATGAACACTGAGTGTTATATGTAAGTAATGAATCATGGAACACTACATCAAAAAATTTGATGTACTTATGGTGACTAACTGAATGTAATAAAAAAAAAAAGTCTAAGAATATGCAGATAGTTCAAATCAAAAAGCTAACTTTCTTGGCTATAATTTATGGGTACAACTCTCTTCCTTGTGATCTTCACTAAAGACTTTTCTGGAAAATATTACTCTGCTACTCCTGGCAGCCCTTGGTAAAGGGGCTGATTTATTATTTTAGATGGTTTCGACATGACTTGGAATGTAAAAGTACATCTTTTTATATGTATTTATTTGCAGAGAACCCATGGGCCTTAGCCCATTTCTGTCCCCACAGTTGGGTTTGCTCTCATTGAAATGCTAAACATCTCAGTGGCAGTCAGGCATTGGGAACAGGATAAGGGATGATGATGCCTCAAAGTGAGTGATTCCACTTAGTGTGATTTGGGGGTCACTATCCGCATCGAAGAGGAAATGAAGTGGTAGATACCCATCTGTGAAAGGAACACAACGAAGCTACATAATTCCTCTTGTAGTCTGGTTGGTTCTGTAACCAAGCCTTAAAATTGATATCGACATTGAATCACTGCCCACAAAGGGAGAACGAGAAACCTCTTCAGATGTGCCTCTAACAAACCATTCACAGCTTAACTCAGTGGCCAGTGAGGCCAGTCCTCTAAACATTCAAATGGGATTCAGATATTTACTAGGCACACTACAGGCAGATTTTTTAATTGAATGAGTGACATGCGGCATTGGGGATATAAATTTAATATGAAATATTAAATTTAAACCAGGCGTACTGCTCAAATACAGAAAGCAAGCAGATATGGAAGCATAAGAATGGCATTGAAATTGTTTTGCTATTTCTTTTTTTTTTTAAGATTTTATTTATTTATTTGACAGAGAGAGAGATCACAAGTAGGCAGAGAGACAGGCAGAGAGAGAGGGGGAAGCAGGCTCCCTGCTGAGCAGAGAGCCCGCTGTGGGGCTCAATCCAAGGACCCTGAAATCATGACCTGAGCTGAAGGCCAAGGCTTTAACCCACTGAGCCAACCAGGTGCCCCTGTTTTGCTATTTCAATTTGGTCATTTAGCTTTTGGGATCAGATGACAGGATATATTAAAAATTATGTTAATTTTTATATCTGATAAAATGCATATAACATAAAACTTACAAATCTAACCATTTTTTTTCAGCACTGTTTTTTTTTTATTTTATTTTTTATAAACATATATTTTTTTCCCTAGGGGTACAGGTCTGTGAATCGCCAGGTTTACACACTTCACAGCACTCACCATAGCACATACCCTCCCCAATGTCTATAATAACCCCACCCTCCTCTCCCAACCCCCCTCCCCCCAGCAACCCTCAGTTTGTTTTGTGAGATTAAGAGTCACTTATGGTTTATCTCCCTCCCAATCCCATCTTGCTTCATTTACTCTTCTACCCACTTAACCTGCATGTTGCATCTCCTCTCCCTCATATCAGGGAGATCATATGATAGTTGTCTTTCTCCAATTGACTTATTTCGCTAAGCATGATACCCTCTAGTTCCATCCACGTCGTCGCAAATGGCAAGATTTCATTTCTTTTGATGGCTGCATAGTATTCCATTGTATATATATACCACATCTTCTTTATCCATTCGTCTGTTGATGGACATCTAGGTTCTTTCCATAGTTTGGCTATTGTAGACATTGCTGCTATAAACATTCGGGTGCACGTGCCCCTTCGGATCACTACGTTTGTATCTTTAGGGTAAATACCCAGCAGTGCAATTGCTGGGTCATAGGGTAGTTGTATTTTCAACATTTTGAGGAACCTCCATGCCGTTTTCCAGAGTGGTTGCACCAGCTTGCATTCCCACCAACAGTGTAGGAGGGTTCCCCTTTCTCCGCATCCTCGCCAGCATCTGTCATTTCCTGACTTGTTAATTTTAGCCATTCTGACTGGTGTGAGGTGGTATCTCATTGTGGTTTTGATTTGTATTTCCCTGATGCCGAGTGATATGGAGCACATTTTCATGTGTCTGTTGGCCATCTGGATGTCTTCTTTGCAGAAATGTCTGTTCATGTCTTCTGCCCATTTCTTGATTGGATTATTTGTTCTTTGGGTGTTGAGTTTGCTAAGTTCTTTATAGATTCTGGACACTAGTCCTTTATCTGATATGTCGTTTGCAAATATCTTCTCCCATTCTGTCAGTTGTCTTTTGGTTTTGTGAACTGTTTCCTTTGCTGTGCAAAAGCTTTTGATCTTGATAAAATCCCAATAGTTCATTTTTGCCCTTGCTTCCCTTGCCTTTGGCGATGTTCCTAGGAAGATGTTGCTGTGGCTGAGGTCGAAGAGGTTGCTGCCTGTGTTCTCCTCAAGGATTTGGATGAATTCCTTTCTCACATTGAGGTCCTTCATCCATTTTGAGTCTATTTTCGTGTGTGGTTTAAGGAAATGATCCAATTTCATTTTTCTGCATGTGGCTATCCAATTTTCCCAACACCATTTATTGAAGAGGCTGTCTTTTTTCCATTGGACATTCTTTCCTGCTTTGTCGAAGATTAGTTGACCATAGAGTTGAGGGTCTATTTCTGGGCTCCCTATTCTGTTCCACTGATCTATGTGTCTGTTTTTGTGCCAGTACCATGCTGTCTTGATGATGACAGCTTTGTAGTAGAGCTTGAAGTCCGGAATTGTGATGCCACCAACATTGGCTTTCTTTTTCAATATTCCTTTGGCTATTCACGGTCTTTTCTGGATCCATATAAATTTTAGGATTATTTGTTCCATTTCTTTGAAAAAAATGGATGGTACTTTGATAGGAATTGCATTAAATGTGTAGATTGCTTTAGGTAGCATAGACATTTTCACAATATTTATTCTTCCAATCCAGGAGCATGGAACATTTTTCCATTTCTTTGTGTCTTCCTCAATTTCTTTCATGAGTACTTTATAGTTTTCTGTGTATAGATTCTTAGTCTCTTTGGTTAGGTTTATTCCTAGGTATCTTATAGTTTTGGGTGCAATTGTAAATGGGATGGACTCCTTAATTTCTCTTTCTTCTGTCTTGTTGTTGCTGTAGAGAAATGCGACTGATTTCTGTGCATTGATTTTATATCCTGACACTTTACTGAATTCCTGTACCAGTTCTAGCAGTTTTGGAGTGGAGTCTTTTGGGTTTTCCACATATAGTATCATATCATCTGCAAAAAGTGATAGTTTGACTTCTTCTTTGCCGATTTGGATGCCTTTAATTTCTTTTTGTTGTCTGATTGCTGAGGCTAGGACTTCTAGTACTATGTTCAATAGCAGTGGTGATAACGGACATCCCTGCCGTGTTCCTGACCTTAGCGGAAATGCTTTCAGTTTTTCTCCATTGAGAATGATATTTGCGGTGGGTTTTTCATAGATGGCTTTGATAATATTGAGGTATGTGCCCTCTATCCCTACACTTTGAAGAGTTTTGATCAGGAAGGGATGCTGTACTTTGTCAAATGCTTTTTCAGCATCTATGGAGAGTATCATATGGTTCTTGTTCTTTCTTTTATTAATGTGTTGTATCACATTGATTGATTTGCGGATGTTGAACCAACCTTGTAGCCCTGGAATAAATCCCACTTGGTCGTGGTGAATAATCCTTTTAATGTACTGTTGAATCCTATTGGCTAGTATTTTGGTGAGAATTTTTGCATCTGTGTTCATCAAGGATATTGGTCTGTAGTTCTCTTTTTTGATGGGATCCTTGTCTGGTTTTGGGATCAAGGTGATGCTGGCCTCATAAAATGAGTTTGGAAGTTTTCCTTCCATTTCTATTTTTTGGAACAGTTTCAGGAGAATAGGAATTAGTTCTTCCTTAAATGTTTGGTAGAATTCCCCTGGGAAGCCGTCTGGCCCTGGGCTTTTGTTTGTTTGGAGATTTTTGGTGACTGTTTCAATCTCCTTACTGGTTATGGGTCTGTTCAGGCTTTCTATTTCTTCCTGGTTCAGTTATGGTAGTTTATATGTCTCTAGGAATGCATCCATTTCTTCCAGATTGTCAAATTTGTTGGCATAGAGTTGCTCATAATATGTTCTTATGATTGTCTGTATTTCTTTGGTGTTAGTTGTGATCTCTCCCCTTTCATTCATGATTTTATTTATTTGGGTCCTTTCTCTTTTCTTTTTGATAAGTCTGGCCAGGGGTTTATCAATCTTATTAATTCTTTCAAAGAACCAGCTCCTAGTTTCGTTGATTTGTTCTGTTGTTTTTTTGGTTTCTATTTCATTGATTTCTGCTCTGATCTTTATCTCTTCTCCTGCTGGGTTTAGGGTTTCTTTCTTGTTCTTTCTCCAGCTCCTTTAGGTGTAGGGTTAGGTTGTGTACCTGAGACCTTTCTTGTTTCTTGAGGAAGGCTTGTACCTCTATATATTTTCCTCTCAGGACTGCCTTTCTTGTGTCCCACAGATTTTGAACCATTGTATTTTCATTATCATTTGTTTCCATGAATTTTTTCAATTCTTCTTTAATTTCCTGGTTGACCCATTCATTCTTTAGAAGGATGCTGTTTAGTCTCCATGTATTTGGGTTCTTTCCAAATTTCCTCCTGTGATTGAGTTCTAGCTTCAGAGCATTGTGGTCTGAAAATATGCAGGGAATGACCCCAATCTTCTGATACCAGTTGAGACCTGATTTAGGACCGAGGATGTGATCTATTCTGGAGAATGTTCCATGTGCACTAGAGAAGAATGTGTATTCTGTTGCTTTGGGATGAAATGTTCTGAATATATCTGTGATATCCATCTGGTCCAGTGTGTCATTTAAGGCCTTTATTTCCTTGTTGATCTTTTGCTTGGATGATCTGTCCATTTCAGTGAGGGGAGTGTTAAAGTCCCCTACCATTATTGTATTATTGTTGATGTGTTTCTTTGATTTTGTTATTAATTGGTTTATATAGTTGGCTGCTCCCACGTTAGGGGCATAGATATTTACAATTGTTAGATCTTCTTGTTGGACAGATCCTTTGAGTATGATATAGTGTCCTTCCTCATCTCTTATTATAGTCTTTGGCTTAAAATCTAATTGATCTGATATAAGGATTGCCACTCCTGCTTTCTTCTGATGTCCATTAGCGTGGTAAATTCTTTTCCACCCCCTCACTTTAAATCTGAAGGTGTCTTCGGGTTTAAAATGAGTTTCTTGTAGGCAACATATAGTTGGGTTTTTTTTTTTTTTATCCAATCTGATACCCTGTGTCTTTTGATTGGGGCATTTAGCCCATTAACATTCAGGGTAACTATTGAGAGATATGAATTTAGTGCCATTGTATTGCCTGTAAGGTGACTGTTATTGTATATTGTTTCTGTTCCTTTCTGATCTACTACTTTTAGGCTCTCTCTTTGCTTAGAGGACCCCTTTCAATATTTCCTGTAGAGCTGGCTTGGTGTTTGCAAATTCTTTTAGTTTTTGTTTGTCAGGAAGCTTTTAATCTCTCCTTCTATTTTTAATGATAGCCTAGCTGGATATAGTATTCTTGGCTGCATGTTTTTCTCATTTAGTACTCTGAATATATCATGCCAGCTCTTTCTGGCCTGCCAGGTCTCTGTGGATAAGTCTGCTGCCAATCTAATATTTTTACCATTGTATGTTACAGACTTCTTCTCCCAGGCTGCTTTCAGGATTTTCTCTTTGTCACTAAGACTTGTAAATTTTACTATTAGGTGACGGGGTGTGGACGTATTCTTATTGATTTTGAGTGGGGTTCTCTGAACCTCCTGGATTTTGATGCTTGTTCCCTTTGACATATTGGGGAAATTCTCTCCAATAATTCTCTCCAATATACCTTCTGCTCCCCTCTCTCTTTCTTCTTCTTCTGGAATCCCAATTATTCTAATGTTGTTTCGTCTTATGGTGTCACTTATCTCTCGAATTCTGCCCTCGTGGTCCAGTCGCTGTTTGTCCCTCTTTTGCTCAGCTTCTTTATTCTCTGTCATTTGGTCTTCTATATCGCTAATTCTTTCTTCTGCCTCATTTATCCTAGCAGTGAGAGCCTCCATTTTTGATTGCACCTCATTAATAGCTTTTTTGATTTCAACTTGATTAGATTTTAGTTCTTTTATTTCTCCAGAAAGGGCTTTTATATCTCCCGAGAGGGTTTCTCTAATATCTTCCATGCCTTTTTCGAGCCCGGCTAGAACCTTGAGAATCGTCGTTCTGAACTCTAGATCTGACATATTACCAATGTCTGTATTGATTAGGTCCCTAGCCTTTGGTACTGCCTCTTGTTCTTTTTTTTGTGGTGAATTTTTCCGCCTTGTCATTTTGTCCAGATAAGAGTATATGAAGGAGTAAGTAAAATACTAAAAGGGTGGCAACAACCCCAGGAAAATATGCTTTAGCCAAATCAGAAGAGATCCCACATCATGAGGGAGGGGGGGAAAGGGGATATAAAGAGGTTCAGAAAGAAAAAAAAAAAAGAAAAAAGAAAAAAGAAACAAATAAAAAAAGAAAACCAATAATGAAAAAATATAAAAAGAAAAATATATATATATATTAGATAAACTAGTTAAAAAAGAAAAGGGTAAAAGTTAAAAAAAATTAGCAAAAGAAGAAAAAAAAATTGAAAAAGAAAAGAAATTAAATTAACTGCAAGGCTAAAGAATCATGGGGAGAAAGCCAGGAGTTCTGTGCTTTGCTTTCTCCTCCTCTGGAATTCCGCTGCTCTCCTTGGTATTGAACCTGCACCCCTTGGTAGGTGAACTTGGTCCCGGCTGGGTTTCTTGTTGATCTTCTGGGGGAGGGGCCTGTTGTAGTGATTCTCAAGTGTCTTTGCCCCCGGCGGAGTCGCACCGCCCTTACCCGGGGCCGGGCTGAGTAATCCGCTCGGGTTTGCTTTCGGAGCTTTTGTTCCCTGAGCGCTTTCCGTAGAGTCCGGAGGACGGGAATGAAGATGGCGGCCGCCCAGTCTCCAGCCCAGAGGAGCCGAGAGCCCGGGGCCCCACTCCTCAGTGCGCCCTCAGAGAACAGCGCCCAATTACTCCCGTCACCCTGGCCTCCGGCCGCGCTCCGAGCTCACCGAGCCTGCGACCGGTTCAAGGTAACCCCGAGCTGAGAGTCACTCCTCGGCTCCGTCTCTGTAGCCGGCTTCCCCGTTCTAATACCTGCGAGCTCTGCGACACTGAGACACCCCGATCCTTCTGTGACCCTGCGGGACCCGAGGCCACGCTGACCCCGCGTGGGCTTCACCCCGGTTTAGCCTCTGGAGCGATGTCCCTCAGCGGATCAGACTTTTAAAAGTCCCGATTTTGTGTCCGTTGCTCCGCCGCTTGCCGGGAGCCGGCCCCTCCCCCCGCGGTCTATCTTCCCGTCCCTTTGGATTCACTTCTCCACCAGTCCTACCTTTCAGAAAGTGGTTGATTTTCTGTTTCTAGAATTGCTGTTCTTCTTCTCTTCGATCTCCCGTCGGATTTGTAGGTGTTTGCAATCTTTAGATAAGCTATCTAGCTGATCTCCCGCAACCTGAAGTAGTCTCAGCCGCTACTTCTCCACTATCTTGACTCCTCCAGCCACCCAAATCTAACCATTTTTAAAAAGATTTTATTTATTTATTTGCCAGAGAAGACACAGTGAGAGAGGGAACACAGACAGGGGCAGAGGGAGAGGCAGAAGCAAGCTTCCCACCAAACAGAAAGATGAATGGGGGGCTCTATCCCAGGACCATGCAATCATGACCCGAGCTGAAGGCAGACACTGAACGACTGAGCCACCCAGGCACCCCTTAACCATTTTTAAGTGTACATTTCAATAGTGTCAAGTATATTCACGCTGCTATGTAGACAATCTCAAGAACTTTCTCATCTTGCAAAACTGCAATTCTGTACCCATTGCATGACAATTTCCCTCCTCCCCAGACCCTGGCAATCACCATTCTACTTTCTGTTTCTATGAGTTTTACTAAACTTGATTCCTCATATAAGGGGACTCTTACACTATTTGTCTTTTTGTGATTGTCTTATTTCATTTGGCATAATGTCCTCAAGGTTTATCCTATTGTTACCTGTAGTAGAATTCCCTTCCTTTTTAAGACTGAGTAATATTCCATTGCATGCATCTACATTTTTTTTTAATCCAACCAAAGATGGATCTCTGGGTGATTTCCCTCTTGGTTATTGTGAAAATTCTGCCATAAACAAGGGTATAAAAAATACCTCTTTGAGACTCTGCATTCCTTTTTTTTTGGATATGTACCAAGAAATGGTAATGCTGGAATCATATGGTGATTCTATTTTTAAATGAATAAATTCACCTCTCTTGTCTTGTTTTTAAAACCATTTAAAAAAAAAAAAGATTTTCCTTTTTTTGTCAGAGAGAGAGCACAAGCAGGGGGAGCAGCAAGCAGAGGGAGAGAAAGAAACAGGTTCCCCGATGAGCAGGGAGCCCAGTTCGGGGCTCGATCCCAGGACTCTGGGATCATGACCTGAGCTTAAGGCAGCTGCTTAACCAACTGAGCCACCCAGGCACCCCTCTCCTGCCTTTTCTTTAAAAGCAAGAAGCTAAATTTTGGCCGAGATAGGGTATGAAACTCATCAGGGATTGCACAATGAGTAACCAGTAAATCCAGGACCTGAAACATCGGTCAAACTACAAACTCAGGGTCTTTGACCTGTAGTAGCACTTTTCCAGCTAGGTACTTTGGAGCACTGGGCTGGTTCAGGCCATCTTTGGGGGCTGGAGTGGGTTTGGGGGTATATTACTTTTTCTAAGGCTGCTGTAACAAAATGCTGCAAACTGGGTGGCTTACAGTGACAAAAACTTACCATCTCAGTTCCAGTTCTGGGGGCTAGAAATCCAAAATCAAGGTGTTGGCAGGGCCATGCCCCCCCTAACGCCTCTAGGGGAGGATCCTTTGTCGCCTTTTGCAGTTTCTTGCACCCCTAGACGTTCCTTGGCTTGTGTCAGCATCACGCTGATCTCCGCCTCTGTCTTTACACGGCCGTCTTCCCTCTGTGTTGTGTCCTCCAATGGTATTCTCTTCCCTGTGTGACTTTCTCTTCTTCTAAGGACACCGGTCATATTGGATGATGGGTCCACCTCCTCTAGTGTGACGTCACCTTAACTCATTACCCCTGCAGACTCTTCCCCACCAAAGATCACATTCACAGGTACTGGGAGTTAGGATTTCAATTTCTCCTTTTTTGGGGGGGTTGGTGGTAGGGGCACAATTCAATCAATATCAGGAGGTGAAAAGATACCATGTGAGTGGGGTTCTCCTCTGCATCCCAACTTCAGTTAAGGATGCCCAGCTTTTGCTTGGTTAATATTTGAGGAATTTTGAAGGACTCTAAGAGCACCACTGCCAAGTAACCGACTGAAAGCCACTTACCTACAGTCTGCCCCTTCCTACAAAGAAGCAGACAGAAACATCACTCATCTGGCTTTGAAAATGCTTTTGCTTAAGGCTTTGTAACTGGTTTTTCTTCTACAAGTCCTTACCTTACTCAGCTCCGACGGGGCACACACGGCCAGTCGCTGAAGACGAGTGCTGCTCTCAGTCGACCACTGAAGAGAGAGTGAATAACACCGGTCCGGCCTTTCTCTCCATCTCTGTCCCCTGTGAGTCCCCTTGAATCGCCATATGTGCGATGCACGTGTGGTCTGTTCCCACTAGGGGCTCTGTGTCAACCATTCTGCCCCTTATGCTTTCTGGTGTGCTTGGAACCAACAGCGTCCTTTAATTAAAGGCAGTGGGTGGCATGATGACAGGATTAGTGTCAATGTCTGGCTCCCTAAGGACCAGGGAGTGTTGTGGCTGAAGTTTTCCCATCTGCATAACCGGACTGTTCATAGGTTGATGACAAATCTAAGAGGGGTAGCACTTACCTCCTCGCTTGCTGTCTGCCCTACTGACCAGGAAATTGCAGAGCTGAGTCCCACGGGACTTGCTGGACTGTCTCACTTAACTGAAAATGGAGGGTGCTAGGACTCCAAACGCATTGCTGTTGGGCCCTTTGCTTCACCGCAGAATGAACAACAGTGATGTTCTGTGAAACACCAGTTAACAGCCGTTGTAGGAAAGGCTCAGCGGTTCTGTGGGACCGCCGCCGTATTACTCAAGTGCAATGAGCCAAAAAATAAAATCTCGTTTTCAGGCAGCACGAGGACAGACTCATGCCCAGGCCATGTAAGACCCTTTTCCGTCTTATTGTGGATTTGGAGGGTATTTACTCAGCCTTATGGGCACGTGAAAGGAACAATCTGGCTTAGGAACTGAACGGAAATGAGTATCAGGGACAGAGCTTTTGCTAAGTAATTATAGACAGAATATTCAAATACAGAGTTTGCAAAGTGCCTGATTTCTAAAGATCCTACCCCCAAAACCCCCTTCCCTCGTTCCACACATGAGAAAGGGTTTAGAAATGACCATCAACTCAGAGTAAATTCTTTTACAAAAGCAATATTTATTTGATTTGCTTATGTACAAAAAGTAAACTCCAACTGAACATAAAACCAGATAAAATCCTTTTGGCCGCACTGACTTTAATTACCCATTATCCTAGAGTCACAATTAACCCCTTAAACAACAGATGGCACCACAGTGTTACGTTTGTTATACAGAAAGGATTCGGCTATTTTAAGAACGTTAAATAGAGAAAAAGAGATCATAAAGCCAGCTGGGGTGTCAAAGGACTCGGAGATCATCGCTCCACTAAAAGAAATCATCAGAACAGCAAATCTCCAACCAAAAATAACATAGTTAAGGGCCCGGACACACTTCTACTTGGTTGACTCAGCATAAGAGGCCCAGGTACTTTGTAATCGCGTTGCATTTTAATTTTCCCAGAGCACATGGTGTGTGAAACAAACACAGCCGGGTTGTGGGGTCCCTAAACTGAGTTCCAAGTGGGGTTTTTACAAAGTTGCCATTATTTCCTTTGAAGGGTTTGATAGCAGGGAGTCATTTTCCCTTGAATGTGTCAATGGTGTGTTGGGATCAACTCACAATGTCTTTGCTGACTTTATGGCAAAACGGACATACTCTGGGTTAGGCCATGAAGCCAGTGACAACGTCACACGCCTGAAGATTTCTTTAACAGCCTGAATCATGTAGTTTCACTCTTTTTGCTAAACTTAGTTATTGAACAGCTTTGAAAGAAACTCAACATCGTTATGAAAGTTCATCCTTCCAGTGATTATGTACACGTTTATTTTAAACCAGCTGGAGACTTGGGCCAAATGTCTTTGCCTGGTGTCTGCACTCACAGCTCTCTAGGGAGCAGGCAACCGTTTCATTGGAGTGACCCAGGCCAGAAACAGACTTGGTCTGCTCTCTCAATAGTTCGTGCCTATTTTTAAGAATAACACGAGAATAAGAAGATACTTTTAAAAATTGAGAATCTGTAGTTTGTAAAACTACTGTCATTTTAGTATGAGCTCAGTGCTGACCTTTTCAGATCAATCGTAAATAATAAATTTTCCCAAGGGAAGTATTTCTAGTAGAAGTGGGATAAACATGAGCTAAAGCTATAGCTTCCGTACCATAAATATTAGCCTCCTGGGGCTTAGCACTCTTTCAGGGTGGGGAATACTGCTTAAGAGCTTATATGAATATACACCTTAGCTTACACAGATAGAATATAGGAAATGTCTGAATGATCTACATCTGGTATTGGGTAATATTACAAATACCACCATTATGCAAATTTTCTGGAACGCACGGTAACAACCCCTCATAGACACAACTGCGACAGACCAAGGTTTACGCCCCCCCCCCCAGGCGGAACAAAAATCCACTTAAAAAAAAATCTTGTGACGAGGTGGAATTAAATGACATCTCAAGTCCAGACTCCTCGCTAGAGGATGTTAGTGGGAGAAAAATGTCACAGAACAGGGTTCCCCATGAGACCCTGCTCTGCACTGAGTCCCCCGCCTAAATATCCAGAAGGTCATCGCCACTTTCGTCGCTCTCCACCGTCAGCTGCCGGGTCCACCACTTCTTAACCTCCGAACCACACGACGCCGTGTCGGGCATGGGGTTCATTTTGCACACTACAGATTTCATAGTTGTGCGCCCTGCAAATCGCAAGTTGACCGAAGACACGGAGTGGCTTATTGGTTTGGGTGCTGTGGAATTGACCAGAGTCCTATGAGCAACGCGGAGCCGTTCACCCCTGCAAGCCCTTCCCGAAAAGCTGTGATGTCCCCACCAGTAACAACCAGTTCTGCTCAACACGCCCCCCCCACAGGACGTTAAGTATGAACCCCTTCTAGCTCTTGGGTCTTTATATTCATAACCTTTAAATGCATGGACTTTAAAATTATGTCCATGGACAACCTGTAATATCTTTTGAAAACATGCTACCTGCCCCCCATCTCACTTTGAGATAATCACAAAAAACTTAGTAAAAAAAAAAAAAATCACTAAATGTTCCAATCTGGGCAAATGTAAGTGTCATAGAAATATGGGTGAGTGGCTGTTCGTTAGCATATACAAAGGAAAAGGACAGATAGTGTAAGCAATAGTGAGGGGAGTCTAAACAACTTAGAGGCCCACCCGAATTTGAAATCCGAGACCCCAAACCCACAGGGTGTAGACTCGTCTACAACGCCTGAATCAACGGAGAAAGGGCCCAGAGCACACACCTGAGGGCAGCCGCCACTGCCCGAACTTCCTTTGGGGTTTCCCGGGGTCCGCGGCGTCCTGCCGGCTGCCCCCTCGGTCGGACAGCGTGGGGCTCAGGAGCTGCTGCTGGCTGCTGGTCTGCACGGGCCGAGAGGGAGGCAGTTAGGGCCCTTTCCGACCGCTGTGCTCCCCTTCTGCCCTCTGCACTGGTCTGGACCCTCGATTTATTGTTGAAAGGAAGAAAGCACCGCAGAAAACAGTGGGAGAAACAGTACGGGAGGGAGAAGAGGAAAATGGGTTCAGAGAGTCCAGGAAAGTGAGAGTCCCCGCTGCACGCGGTGAAGAGAAGGGGCCGCAATTCTCCAGGTAGCGTCTCCTCCCGGCGTCCCTCCGGGATTCCTCCACCCCACGGCTCCGCCCCTCCCCCCCAGCACCTGCTGCCGGACCAGGACGGAAGGGGGCCAGCAGGGACTGCCGGTTCCGGGAAGTATATTCTCGCCAACCTGGAGGTCAGTCCTGCGCTCCGGAAAGAGCGTTCTCAGCAGGTAAAACTCCCCGACAGCCCCGAGGAGAACGAAGCTGATACCCGTTAAGACGAATGTCAGAGAAAGGCTGAGACTCTGCACATGATTTACTCTCTGGTGCACCGTCCCCTTCTCCTGTCCTGTCACTGTCTTGGTCTCCATGTCACTTGAGTATCTCCTCTTGGTTTGGGGTTAGCTCTGCGGTCACCGCTTTGCCAGCCTCATCCCTGCCCGGCTGGCTGTCCTCATCCTACCCCTGCTCCGCCCGCAGACAGGTGGCAAGGCCGCTGTAGCAGCCCCTCTGTCCCCCTTCCCCCACCCCTCCGCCTTGGCTGACTGTCCCTGCAGGAGTCTCTGTTGGCAGATGATCCCTACTGCTGGGGAGCCAGCATCACCTAACTCCAACCCGCACTGCGGAACAGGAGATCCCCTTGGAGGCCCCGGCCGGCGCGGAGCCTCAAGCTTCAGTATTTACCGCGGCCCCGTCACTACACACACACCACGAAGCCTGACCCTGCCAGGGGCTCCTCTCCGGATGCCGGATCAACTCCAGCGGGTCCGCGACTGTGCCCTCATAAAGGACAGGACCTCCTGCAGCTGCTGGTCACCAGGCCGGGCTCTCCAGGGCGCCCGCGCCTCTCCGCGCATCTGTATGGACACGTGGACGGGGACCTTGCGTCTGGGAATGGAAAAAAGCTAGGGTCCTGGCAAAAAGAAGGTCCTCGGGCTAATCCTCATGAATCCCATATGCTCTAGCGGTGCCCAACTAAGGAAGGGCAAATCCTTAATGAGTCTATTTAAAAAGGTTGGTGGCTAATTACAACCATTTTTACTGATTCTACTGCAAGTTCCTGTGACGTGGTAGAAGAACGCATTTAGGACTGAGTTTCAGTTTCAAACCACGTTCTTCACCTAATATCACTGGCCTCCAATTAAGCCCATAGAAATGCAATATTAACTCTTTAGACAAAAATCGGCAGAACTAGTGAGTTCTGGGTATGCACTTTTTTTTTTTTTTTTTTTTTTTTTTTTTTAGTGTTCATACAACTCAGAATGAGAATCTTTTGAAATAACCCCAAATGATTCCGAGTTGCAAAGATCCAAACACAATCTGGATCAACACGTTCCGTTTTTAACTTAAAAACTTCCCATTGGAAATACTGTCACCTTGTTTGAAACGGCTATGTGAACAGCACAAATTTATTTTTTATTTCTAAAACTGCACCTAATATCCTTGGAGGAAGGACCCTCATACCTCCGGTTGCATGTTATTATCCTGACTGTTAGCGTTCATGTCCTCACTGGGCTGGGTGGTCTCGATACTGGGAGGATTCAGGAAGCGGCTCAGCTCCTGCTGCTGGCTCTCTCTCAGGCTGTGGATGATGCTACAAGATTGTTGCTGTTTCTATGGAAATATGATTATGCTCTTGGTAACAGAGAAATCAGCCCAACATCCCCCATCCCCCACCACTCAAATCATATTTTCTTCTCTCCTCTCCAAAGAACCTGTGTGCTTGGCGACCTCTTAGGGATTCCAAATAAGGAAGCTTAACTAATTTCCCTGTCTCATGGCTATGAAGGAGGGCTCAGAGCCTGCCCAACCCACGCTAATTTGCATAACAATGGGAATAAGCATGTCCTTTGATACACCTTGTGTTGTATGTAAAATAGAATTTTTGAATAGTTAATGTAGGTGTTTTATTTTTTCCCTTCTTATTTCGCTTGGTGCTCATTAAGCCAGTAGTGACTGCCCTTTTCCTCTGGGTTGTTAGAGGCAGAAGCCTTGGGTGGATGAGTGAAACCCTTGCTCTTGCCTTGGTTCTTGGATAGAAGCAGGCCAGTCTGTTTGGCACACATCAGGGAGCCCAGTCTGGTGCTGGTCCAGCTCCCCGTGTGCTCCTGGAGCCTGTAGTGGGGCAGGTTGGGTGGTTTTGTTTCTTGGGGGACCTTTTCTCATCCAATAGAAAGATATGTTTCCTGTAGCTGATGTTGTTCTGAGACACAGAATTTTAAAAATCTATTCAATACAAATATTTAGTGATTAATTTGATTTTGTTCCTCTGTGAAGTGTAATTCATAACAGTAATTATCTAGTAGAAATGTCTATTGTAAACACAATGTATGTCCACATAGTATGTGTTCATTGATTGATGAGTCAGAGAATTTATAAGCTTGTAATTCTGAAGGCAGCAGACAGATCATTAAACTCCCAGGAGAGGTGGCCTTTGTTAAAGACCAAGCAATATCAATGGTAGGGTGGAATTTTCAGAAACAATTTATAGGTAGTTTTGCACATTCAGTGGCCTCTCACATGTAGAGATTTGGGGCATTTTGAACAGTTGAGTTTGATAAATGGAGATCACAAATATTTTAATATCAATAAACTGCTTTCTTTTTTTCTTTTCTCTTTTCCTTTTTTTTTTTTTTTTTTTTTTTTTTTTTTTTTTTTTTTTTTTTTTTTAGGGAGAGAGATGTGGGGAGAGGGCGATGGGAAGAGGGAGAGAGAGGACACTCTTAAGCAGTCTCCACGGTCAGCGTGGAGCCCGATGCGTGGCTCGATCTCATGACCCTGAGATCATGACCTGAGCCAAAATCCAGAGTCAGATGCTTAACCGACTGAGCCACCCAGGTGCACCTCAATAAACTGCTTTTTAAACATTCATGTTCTATTATAAAAATGTCACTCAATGGGAACGTCTTATGGACTCTGCTGAAGAGGGTGCGGCTGGGTCTGGACTGCAGCGAAGGCATGAATGATTTTGCGGCCGTCGCAAGGGGATGAGGACGATGTAGTTGAAGGGCCACGAGGCTAATCACAGGAGAATCTCAACCTGTTGCTAATGAAACTTTTTTCTCTTCTATTTAAAAGATTTTATTTATCTGTTTGAGAGAGAGAAAGAGAGCATGGGGTGGGGAGGAGAAGAGGGAGTGAGAGACTCTCAAGCAGACTCCCTGATGAGCAGAGAGCCCCAGGCGGGACTCGATACCAGGACCCTGAGCTCTTGACCTGAGCCACAGGCAGATGCTTAACAGACTGAGCCACCCAGGAGCACCCCTGCACCCCGCCCCCCGCCAGAGTTCTTTTCTTTTCTCCCTCTTCTTCCTCCTTTGAGAGGAGGAAACACAAACCCAGACATCCCCAGTCCACTCACAGCTCTGATGCGCTTTAAGCACTTTTTCAGCCACATGCGGATGGTCTGCTTGGCCACCTCCTCCTCGATAGTGTACTCCAGCTGCTCCCTGGCCAGCAGCTCCTCCAGCTGCAGACTCTTCCGGATGTCAACCGACCGGTAGGAGAGCATGCTGGTGGGGGGACAGGAGAGCAGTCCACGTCTGATCCCCCTGGGATTCTGAGCAGTAGCTATCTCAGACTCCAGAGAGGACCTCACTCGGTCCAACCAAGATAGTGTCCCTGTGCCCTGGGGCTAGCTGGGGGACCTGGGCTAGTTATGTCACCTGCTCTGTAAGATGGGCATAGCCAGGGTTCCCACTTATTAAAGGACTGAGTTAATACTTGTGAAGTGCTTACAACAGTAAGTGCCGTCTATGTGTTTGTCAAAAGGAAAGAGTCAGGTTGGGCCCCCGTCTACATTATCAGCTGCTTAAGGCTCTGGAACATTCTCTATAGAAGGAAGAGTGCTCTCTCTATACTTCTGTCACATTCAGGTCCAGCTGGGGATAGTTAACAGGTTTGGCCAAAGGTCATGCTTCCGGCTCCCTCCCCTGTCCCCATTTCCCGCTCTATTGATCTCATTTGTGCCCCTGGATCTTCCTCATTCGTTCTGGTGGATGCAAAGTCAAGGTGGAATACTCGCCCGCATTCTGACCTTGGCCCAAAAGGTCAAGACAGTGCCTCCTCAGAGCCCCATCTGTGAGCTCGGGGCCACCTCCACAGCACACGTCACAGCATCGAGGTGCTCAGGAGGCCTCCCCGGGCAGCACGGGTGCCCTGACCTTTTTGCTAATCTCTTCCTACCATTGTGTGCTTTTCCTCTTGTCCCTGCTTCATCCAGAATCTCGTCCCTGCCGTCCCTGCCGAACTGTTTCATCGTGTATTGAGCTAAAGGACGGGAGGGGCGACCAATGCCCCCATGGGCTTCGCCTGGTCCATTTTATCAGATGCGTCACCGGGTTCCAGAGAGGCTGAACGATAATTGCTAATGACAGTGGTGTGTCTCTGTGCTTCGCTTTCAGCCTAATAATATTGGTCCCCAGGAGGAACAATTCGGTAAACTTTCTGAGAGAGACGGAATCCTTTGCTAATCACATGTATTTGTGCCTCTTTTTCTTCCCTTTAGCTTGCTCCTGTAAGATGTGAGTAGTGGGAAGGAACAGAATTAACTTACGAGAACTTCTCCCTGGTCCTTCCTGTTTTGATCTTTTTTTCAAGTTTCAGTCACAAGCGTATTTCTGTGTATCTGAGCGGCTGAATGTGTGCCAGCACCCCCAACACTTAACCTGTCAAGTACGTGCAATGGGGTGAGAATAGCTCCTGCTGGAGGGGGGCCTTGACGCTTCCTGTGGCTGCACCTCTTTGAGAGCAGAGCCTATGGGACTTTCCATAGAAGATCGTTTAAAATGCATAAAATAAAATACATATGATTCCAAAGGAAACCAACTGCGTTGAAATACAGTTCTCATATTTTCTTTAAGAAGATGATGCTAGAATGGGTAAAGAAGGTATAGTCTATGTACACTGGGATAGTTCTCAGCCATAAAAGAAGAACGAGGTCTTGCCATTTGTGACAACACGAATGGACCTAGAGGGTATAATGCTAAGTGAGATAAGCCAGACAGAGGAAGACAGATACCATGTGATTTCACTTACCTGTGGAATCTAAAAAATAAAACAAACAAGGCAGGGACAGACCCATAAATACAGATAGCAAATTGGTGGTTGCTGGGGAAGGGGGATTCTAAGGGGCTAGACAAAAAGGATGGAGGGGAGTGGGAGGTACAGGCTTCTAGCATTGGATGGGTAAGTCATGGGGATGAAAAGTATAGCATGGGGAATAGGGCCAATGATGTTGTAATCATGTTGTTTGGTGACTGGTGTTACCTACTCTTGCCGTGAGCACAGCATAACAAAGTTGTTGAGTCGCTGTGTTGTACACCTGAAACCCATGTAATATTGTGTGTCAACCCTACTTGAATAAAAACAGAAGTAAAATTAATTAACAAGGAAAATGAACAAGATGGTGACACAGTAACATAAGTGCTTCTTTATTATTGCATTAAATGCTAACATCTAGCTGAGGTCGAATGACCACTCTACTGCAGAAGGAAGTGTAAAGGGTATTTAAGCTATCAGCCACATCAGTGATGTGCTCTGGAAATATCAGTGATCTCTGCTGGGGACGAAGATGCACGTATTTTTTTTTTTTTTAAGATTTTATTTATTTATTTGACAGAGATCACAAGTAGGCAGAGAGGCAGGCAGAGAGGGAGGAAGGGAAGCAGGTTTCCTGCTGAGCAGGGAACCCGATGCAGGGCTCAATCCCAGGACCCTGGAACCATGACCTGAGCCAAAGACAGAGGCTTTAACCCACTGAGCCACCCAGGCGCCCCGATGCACGTATTGTTAATACGGCGGTGTTTTGTTGCCTGCGTTCATCACTGAAGAAAATGCTGCATTTCAGGGAATGATTCATGAAAACAAAGATGTGATTGTTTCCAAGTCCATGGAGCTCTGGATTTTATCCATGGATTCCTGTTTAAAAAGCAGTTGTGGGTTGTTTTCCCCCTAAAAAAATGGATGTTGGAATCATAACCCCCAGTACCTCAAAATGTGATCTTTTTCAGAAATAGGTCACTGCAGATGTAATGGGTTAAGGTGAGGTCGTATCGGAAAGGGATGGTCCCCTAATCAAATCTAAATGGTATCCTTATGAAAGGGGAGATTTGGACACACGTGCACACACACACACACACACGTGCATATAGGGAGAACCGCACATGAAGACGGAGGCAGAGATTGGGGTGAGGTTTCTATGACGATGGCCCGCAAAGCCCCAGAAGCTGGAGCAGATTCCCCCTCGCATCCTCAGAAGGAACGAGCCCTGCCGACCCCCTGAATTCGAACTTCAGCCTCCAGGACTATGAGACAATACACTAGTTTAAACCGCTAAGTTTATGGTATTTTGTTCACTTGGTCCTGTCTGGGTATTCCTGGAATGGAAAATGTGGTTGCCCATCCAAGCGGGGTCAACCATCATGAACGGCCCCACGAGTGAGAAGATCTGCACCCTAGCCCCAGCTTGACCATGGAGGCTGCGTGACCAAGCAAGTCACACAACTCTCCGAACAGCTCCTTCCTCACAAAACGAAGGGCAGCCATGTTCCCCAAGGCCCCATCATCTCTCTCCCTACCTCTCCCTGTCAGAAGCTCCCTAGTCAGTAAGGGGCACTTCTGGGGACATCAGGCCACTGCTTCTCCCCACTCCTGTGTGAGACACTCACTCAGACAGGGTCCTTAAAGGCCCCTTGGAGCCTGAGCTGTGTGGCCTTGCCTTATCCCCTCAGTGATGTGCCATCTGGGCTTGTGAGCATCCTTGTTGGCTGTGTTTCACAAGGCCTTGTACGGCCACAGCTTCAGGTTCTGGGCTCGGGTGGGCTCTGTGACATGCGGTTGGGAAGACCCCCTCATACCTGAGGACGTCGTGGAAAGTGACGTCACCACCGTTATGCAGCCTCTCCATTTCGTAGCACATGTGCTTAAATAGGAGCTTGTCTTTGTCCAGATCCACCTCCAACCTCCCCCGCAGCAGCCTCAGCAGGAACTTGACCCGGAAAGTCGGAATCACACCCTGGTGGGCAGAACACAGTGACTGGGTAAATCATCTTCAGGCCATAATGATTCTCTTGGGATTCAGTTTTCAGAAACAAAACAAAACAAAACCCCAAAACAAAAAAACCCACCCAGAACACCATCTATTTTTCTCAAAAGAGGGGCAGCAAGGAAGTTGTTGGCCTCCATGGAGGCTGGGTGAGGGGATGGGTGGGAAGGGGGAGCACTTGGATCTTCTGCTGGTGTTTCTCCGGTTCTGTGGGATCTCGGAAGCTGGCAGCATTGGGAGCCTACGAGGGTACAAAGCAGGTTCTCTGCCTCCCTGGCCTCAGCCCTTGCTTTGTCAGGCTCCTCTTCTCCTGGCCATTTCACTGACTCAGCCCCAGCTCATTTGTTTCTCTAAAACACATGCTGAGTGGGTTGGTAATGAGTTATCACAGAAAAGCAGAACATTCCTGTGTCCACAATCCTCCCCTCCAATTCGCCTGGATGCCACAAACTTCCAAACATTGATTCTAAGTGGTTCTTCTGGGGAATGATCACTCTTGTTCAGGTCTTCTCCATTATTCGAACAATGACAGACAAGAGAACCACGTCAGAGCAGCTCTAGGTTCTGAAAATCGAACACGTGTTGCTCCCTTACAGGCAACCCCACCTAGTGTCTGTGAACTCAGGCCCTGGGCAAGAGGCAGGGGTGGGGTGGCCCATCAAATCCTGTCAGTTACTGACACCTTAACCTGTGACCAGTGGGCTCTTAATGACACGTATGTCCAAGGAAGTCGGGTTCCGGCAGGCAGCCATCTTGGAGCTGCAGGGGGATCGAGGGGAGACGGGACAGCAAGGCCAGATGGCCACACAGGCAGGCCACTGTCTCAAAGAAAGCCCCCTGAGCCTGGTGCCTGGGGAAGTGGGGGGCATCAGGGAAAGGGTGACAGTGGGGGAGGGGAAAGCCAGGCATTACCGTGAGAGCCTAGCTCGGCATGCCCCTTTCCCCAGCCTTTTCTGGTCTGTGGTCTTCATGCCTTCTGTGAACTCTTCCTGCAGCAATATTAGGATTTCCCCCCCAGATTTTCCCACAGAAGAACTTTCCTTGGTTTTCAGAGGTCGGGTCTAACAGTACCTCTCCAGCCAGACCGACGTGGCCACCCCACTAAAGTGGCCTGTCCCCCAGGCTAACCCATCTCTACTCTAGTACTTTTTGCAAAATACTTATAGCTTCTTGAGATAATAATAATAATTATAATTATTGTTTCACTTATGATTAGAACAGAAGCTCTGTGAGCATGGGGCCTTTCCATTGTGCTCATTGCTATATACCCAGTACCCGAGTGTTTGCTGAGATGAAGGAGGAGGAAGGCACAACAGGAGAAGATGCTGCTGCTTTAGCTAATTCTAGGAAATCCTGGGTAAGCTTTATGATTCAAGAATTCAAATAATAAGTCCCAAATAATTAAAACCAATAACTTTCAGAAACCACTCAATAACTCCATTGCAATTCTAATCAAGACTGCTCTCGGTGGCTGGCTCTGCCTCAGTGTTACCCCATTGCTCTGGTGATTTGAACTTCACCCCTTCTCCTGCTCCCAGCCCAGGGCTGGTTTCTTCAGAGCTTCCTTGGTTTCCTTTCCTTGGTGACTTTCTGAATGTCCAAAGAAAAAGACACCCGTGGTTGGACATGAAGGGGACCATTCTGCCCCTCTCCCCTCCCAGCATATTCTGCTGAATGGTCAATGGTGGCTTTCTACAATTTGCCAATGGCCATTCCAAATTCAATAGATGTCCACTGGTGACAAAAAGACTAGTTAAATAGTTGAGGGTCTGTGGTCTGTGGTCTTCATGCTCTCTCAATGAGTCTCTCTGGGTTGGGCACAAAGCAGCAGCCCCCTTTCCTACCTCTCGTTTATCATCCACCATATTCCATATGATTTGAAAGTGGCGAAGATCGTTATAACTTAGAAGCTGATCCTCCTCTGTGGAATAAAACAAGGAGAAATTCTCCACAATGATGGCTAAGAAAAGAAAAAAAAAAGTGAAGAAGTGAGATAATTATGCTAATCTGTCATTTTTTAGAAAGAGTAAAACATCTATTATAAATAATGGATTTTATCACCTACATTATAAGCCAAATTTTTAAAGTGTTTTTAGTTTGTTTTCCAAGTTGGCATATTTTACACTTGGACTAAGCTATTTATCCGGCTCGTGCCTTTCCAAAACATGAGGGTCATGAGCATAAACAGACATTCTGTGTGTAGCGATAGCCATGCCAGTTGGCTTTCACTCTTAGTTGACGGTTCCAGGGTAGTTTTTAAAGGTCAGGTTGGGTTCTGGGTGGCCCCACACCTGGGGAACACCATGTATCTTTCAAAAAATATAACTGTGATCTTTCGAGGCCATAAAGGTAGCCCTCCCTGAGATTTGTTCAACTCAACGTGTGAGAAGAGCTCTTTTGAAATTAATGATCATAATTAATAGGACAACTCTTGAAATTGCAATCAACTGTCATTTACATGCCTTTCAAAGGTCTTTTCAGCATCTGGATCGAGAGGCAACAATTTATAATTAATGCCGTGAAACACCCACCCCAAGCAATCTGGGATAATTACTTGCAAATTGTACATAATTATCTAAGTACCTGAGCTTAAAGATATTAAAACACATTCAACGAACATTACTTACCTACAAGCAGATTTAGCATGATGTAGGCAATGATGACATAAAATGAACAGAAATACATAAGCGCCCCAGCATAATTTCCACAGTCTGTTGCCCAGTATGTGAATTCATCTGGAGTGCAAAAGGGAGGCTGGACCTACATGGCCAACGGGGACAAGAAGGGGGATGGGGTGAGCGTGAAGAATACAGATTTCTGTGCGCCCGCTGTTGTGAGGGAACGATTCCTCCGCACAGAAAATATCATTAATTTCAAAGCTAGTCTCTCAGAAGCTACATACATTGAGTACATCATCTGCGCCAAAAATCAAAAAGACTATTTCATTTATTCTCCACTTCCAGTCTCGGAGAATCCCAAGTTCATTGCCATTTTAGAAGCGCTATGAAAATGAACCTGATTCTTCCATGAGACCTTCTTTCTGCCTCCTCTTCTAGTCCTGAATGGTAAATAGTCACTGTGATGGGAACTACAGAAAGTCAAATAAAAATGCATTTAAAAAACGTGTCTGACCTAATGAATGGGTCAAGATTTATGAAGATTTGTTACACGAAACAGACTCACATTCAAATTGTGTAAGAAGAAACCAGGAATCCTCATTCCTGGAGCACCTTTCTGGGACATGACAGAAGAGTGCAAGGCTCAGGTTATCAAAAGTCTTCATGTCCTCAGTGGCCCAATAAAAAGGCAACACCTCTGAAAGACCTGGTTTCTTTCTGCTGGAGACACTACATCCCCTCAGCACTCTGCTTGTTCTTTATTTAGAACTTATTTAATTCTGCCTTATATTATATCTGATTCGGTAAATTCTGTCCCCCTTCATTCAGGCAGAGTTCTTAAGCTCCTACTGTGTGCTAGATTTCTACCCAGGGCTGGAGACAGACACGTCTAAGCGAGACACAGACTCTTCATGTTGCTGACAGTCTGGAGCTCTAGGGAGCCACGGACTGAGTGTGGCTATCAAAATGTAAATGTATATTAATGAACATCCAATAGCCTTAGATAAAATTTAGAATTCAGTTGCTCGGGCGCGCACTGGTCACATTTCAAGTGCTCAGAACCCACAGAGGGCTACTGAGTGGGACAGAGCTGATTGCCATCTGCACTGCAGAAATTTCTTTTGAACAGTTTTTGCTCTCGAGGTTGTGAGAGAGGAAACAGAGATGAAATAATCAAGCCGGTAACTCACTACAGCTGGGATACACGCTACAAAGGAGAAACACAGAGTGCTGCAGGAACATATCCCGCAGTCAGCGTGGGGCCTGATGGAGCCGAAGTTGTATGGGAGACAGGAGGGACAGCGAGGAGGAGAGAGGAACCAAAGGGAGGGTGTGACCCTGGCTGGGATCTCCTTAGGCTCTCCCTGGAATCACGGGAGACCTAGCACCGAGCGCATGGCTCAGTATAAACCAGGCCCTTGGTGAAAATCTGTTGAGTAAATTCAGTTAAAGAAGCGGAACTCCCCTGGTTGTCCTTGACGGCCAAAATGTTAAAGGTGGGAGGGAGGGAACAATGCCCACAGAACGTGCATTTGCCAAATGAGCTATGATAGCTCAAGCTGGCTTCCCTGGATATTTTTCCTGCCTCTGGCCAGACATTATAATGGAAAACAATGCACTTGAATGAACTAAATGGCCAGGCTATGTGTTTTGTACACAAAGTCTTGATGCTAACGAGGATGACGCTTGCCAATGTCTCATAGCAAAGGGTTTCATTTGGTTCTAAGCTGAGGCACTGTTGGGGGTGAAGAGACGTTTACCATACAGTCATGCATAATCTTATTCCAGTCTTCGCCTGTGACAATTCGGAAGAGTACCGTGATGGCTTTTCCCGCTGAAGAAAAGTTGGCATGCCTAATTAAAGAAGAAAAACCAGAAAATGGGTAATAGAGTTTGTCACGAAGTTGTAAGGCATCACCACTAAAACAGGTAGATTGTGGAGCAAATTTGGCTGCTAAGTTACCATGTGTAAAGGCTGTACCCTCATAATGTGTTTGCTACTCACTCTTGCCCTCAAGGATAGCTGTCCAAAAACCCAATCCCGCAGGCGACACCAGTTCTGGCCAGGCATCTTGAATGACTGAGGGTCCCAGCTTTGACAAGTGAAAGTGATTCTTTCACATAGAGTTTGCTATAAAAACTGAAGCTGCGTGGATCAAATAAGTAATCTCTGCAACAAGGCACACTGGCATTTAATTTGATGTATAATTACTTTTTTAAAAAAAATCTGTGCGGCGCTTCCACAAAATTTAAGATAATCTTCGAAAAATGCTTTTCCTACATTGTAACCATTTTGGGAATTATGACTTCCCATGTGGTGCTTTAAAAAAAAAGAAAAAGAAAAAAAAAAAAAAAAGGAAAACCCAGAGTCATCTTAAAGTGTAATTAAAAAAAGAATAGATTGTTTTTTGGCAGTAGATGGATAGAAATTCACCAGGATATTCGAAGTGGTTATTCCTGCATGGCAGTAGGTGTGGAATTATGGATTCGTGTTACATTATGGGCATATTATGGCAATAAGACTTCTAAAGTCAATATGTGGGCTGTTTTTAATTAGAAAAATGTCATTTAACATGTGATCATTTTATTTCGTTTTCATTTCCAACTGATCGCTTCCCCTTCCCTTTCGTCTTTAATAGACATTCAGATTGTTAGTCATGACTTCGTGACTAAAAAAGTTTGCTTGATAAATGACTAAAAAGAAAAATAAACACCCACCTGTTAATGTTCTCTCCGTATTTCACAGTGCCAAATAAAACAACTCCGGCAAAAGCGTAACACAAGAGCAGTAAGAACATCCCTACGATGATGAAGAAGCTCTTATACATGCTGACGACCACCGTCAGGAGCAGCATCTTCAGCGTCACCTGTATGGAGGTGCAGGTGGGGAGGAGAAAACGAATATTTAATTCACTTAATGGGGCGAAACTGCGACGTGAATGACAGGTACGCAGCTTGGCACAAGAGTACCCTCATGGGGCACCTGAGTGGCTCAGTGGGTTAAAGCCTCTGCCTTCAGCTCAGGTCATGATCCCAGGGTCCTGGGATCGAGCCCCGCATCGGGCTCTTTGCTCAGCAGGGAGCCTGCTTCCTCTCTCTCTTTCTCTGCCTCTCTGCCTACTTGTGATCTGTCTGTCAAATAAATAAATAAAATCTTAAAAAAAAAAAAGAGTGACCCTCATCTGACAACTGCTTTGAATTAATTCTTATTAAAGGGTATTAAATCTTATTATTATTCAAAAAAACACTAGAGAGAAATTCAACTTGTATTTGAAACTGTTCAGCCTTTACAGCCAAATTCATAAAAGCTCTTCCTCTAAAATTTCTAGCTTTCCATTTTCACTTCTCTTGCTGCCGAAGTCTCTGTGAGGAGGGCTGTCCATTTTTGGCCTCTCCCCCTGAGTTGCCTCAGGATTCTTCCACAAACAGATGTTCACAGAAAAAAGCCTAAACAATAACAAAATGCTAAATGGCATCAAACACTGAATGTACCGAATATGGGCATTTATGGAATGTATATGAAAAAATTTCAGTAATGAAAAAGGAAGCAACTTTAAAAAATGAAAATTAGATGCCGAGTGTATGCATGAACAAGAAAAAGAATATAAAGAAATCTAGGATCATAGAACCATGAAGCTTCATTAAAGACTGTTTTTCTTTGCAGTAAAGTAACTCTGTTACAAATAAAAACAATAAAATAGAGGTATTAAGACCATTGGTTTTTGCTTTCATGCCCAATATGTTATCTTCAGTTGATGAATGAGTTCATCCAGTAAATATGAAGAATAAATAAGTAGCACAAATGTCAGGAAACATATTACAAGATAACTAAACTACTGATTCATTTAAAAATTTGATATTTGCTCATTTGGACTTGGGATGACCAGAATCCCAAGTAAACTTCAACCCTTAAGACCCAGAAGGACAGCTGAAGTCAATTAGGCTTCGCTCCTTTTTTCTGTGCATACGTAACCTTTGATAGTATCCTTTACAACGTACTCACATGCTTTCCACAGATAGAGAAAAACCGGAAGACAATCACACAGGCACCCATCATGTAGGTATATGCGTTCTGAAATTTAAACCGAAAAGAGCCGCTCGTAATGTGTGCAAAAGATCTTGTTTTCATTTTAAGTCTTCTGTGAAGTCTACTGAGTAATTAGCTTAATAAAATGTGAAAATTCTTATAAGAAATTTATCTTTAAAAGGTGCTGAAAAGGTCACTGCCAAAACTCATGAATAAATATTAGCTATAAAATCAAATCTTAAATGAAACTTCGCTCCTTGTTTTGCTCAGCTGAATTCTGTATTTTGAAGCTTATCTTACATAAAATCATGACCAGCTCCTTTGAGGAGCAAGAAAAACAGGGTAACAATGCAACATGAGGAAGCCAAGTGAGACCGGAAGTGCAGGAATCCTGGCAAAGGGGGAGGTGTGGTGTTGGAAAAGATGGCGGGAGGTCAGCTTTCTCCTCTCTGAAGGTCCCTCAAGACTCTGAAGACCAGCTGGCCACATTCCTGTAAGCTGACTTCAGAGATGTCTACCCTGTCCAGAAACACGTCCCGCTCATTCTTCAAGTGTGTGATCAGTAGCAAGAGATGACTGGGTGTGCTTTATGACTAAGAAAGCTTCATCTCGGAAACAAAGATCCCGTCGGCTAGAACCGCAATGTAACAACTGTGGCATTAAACTCATGCCAAAGCATGATTTTTCTTGAGGAGCCTTGCCTAGCCAAGTGACAACAGTCCCATATGGGCCCTTCGGAAGGGGGTCCAGTGATATCTTTGAGGAGAAGGAAATGAGTATGTCTGCACAAAAATAACTTTGGATGGGAACAAGGACTGCATCTTCCTTCACAATAGACAGCAAAAGAGAGTGGAGGATGAGCATCCTTCCAGAACTGGACGTTCTTGGAGGAGAACAAAAGCATTCAGGGAGAACAGGCAAGTTGGTCTTTTCGGTGTAAGATGTCCTCTCTGGGATATCCAGAATTAGGAAGCCTATTCTACTCTTCTGCTTGGACCAAGTAGCTTTTGAATCCATTTGTCTAGGGAAAGATAAAAACATGGACCTTGATGCCCCTTTCCACATTAGTTCCAAATCTGTTATAGATGGCTTCCCACTTTGCATTCTGGAAGTGATGACACCCAATGGCTTCTGGGAGGAAGACCCTCATCCTTGGCCTGCTCCTGAGAGGTGCCATCCAGATCTTGCGCCATGTTCCCCTTGCTCCTTCTACTCCAGGCACGATTTCCCTCCCATAGCATTCCATCATATGGACAGCTGCTGGCATGCCCCTCGTCCTACAGACTAAACCCTGCCATCACTTCCACAAGGACACTTCCAGGATCTCTCTGACGAAGCCACCTCCCACTGCTTTGTGTCATCCCAGGAATGTGTGTCTCTCCTCCATCTGCCTCACTATGGTTGTAACTCTTACTGACTTGGGAGTATTCCCATGAATGCCTACCTACAGTTGTCCCAAAGTCCCCCCAGCTTCTTGGATCGTGACTAAATATTCTGGCTTAAAACTTTAAAATAAAACAAATCACCAACTTCCCAAGCTGTGATGCCCACAAGGGCAGAAGATGCCTTCTTCTCCATTCCCAGCATGGTGACTGCCCATCTTTACTGCTGCAAACCATTTGTCATTGGGGGAAATGAATCAGGGTGACTGAAAACCCATGGAGGCTTGGCACAGTCCTTGATGTTGAAGGTAATTGTTGTTTTAAGAAGGACACTCAATACCTACCTGCCTGAACAGAGCAATTTCATACGAAAGCATGTCCTCTGTAATGTGTAAATGGGTACTGTGTGTGATGCCTTGTTTGTGGCGTGATTCTAACATTGGAGAGGATTGGAGAATGGATAGAAGAGAGCAGGGAAATCTGATAATATTACTTTTGTCTGGAGTCAAAGAATAACTAAAAAGAAGGTACTTGTAATACCTTGTGTTATAGGTTTGTATACTCTTTATAGTTAGAAGAACTTCATGTGCTTGATCTCTATAGTACTCATACGGAATGGATAAATTATGAAGTTGTACCCCCAAGTTCAGAGCAGGGAACGAAGGGTCACTGAAGACAAATAACCCTATCAAGGCTGGAAAATGGTGGAGCCCAGAGAAGGGGCTTCTGGAGCTTTGCTGTCCAGTACGGCACCAGCCACATGTGGTTACTGAACACTTGAAATGCGGTGGGTTTCAATGAAGATGTGCTATGAATGTGAAATACACACGCAAAGATTTAATACCAAACAAATGATGTAATAATGATTTTTATATTGCTGCCATGTTAAAATGATAATATTTTGGATATGGCAGGTTAACGTGCCTTATTAAGTTCATATCATCAGTTTCCTTTTTATTTTTTTAATGTGGCTCCTAGAAAATTTGAAATTTTATCTGTGGCCACATTTTGTTCTTATTGGAAAACACAGTCTTAGATCTCAGTCAAGCACCCCCATGGATATAGATTTTGAGCAGGAGCTCAGACTACATGGAAGGTGGAGGCATTTTAGGCAAACTAGTGAGAACTCAGGTATAGACCCTGGGAATGACATGCTTTAGTGGGACGGCAACTGGATATCAGTAGGAAATGTGGCAGCAAAAGTACCTGAGAATCCCACTGTGAAATACTGAGTAGAACACAGTGGTATAGATGCTACACTTTGGCTCAGAAAACTGGGTTGGAGCCTTTTGATACCAGCTCATATATGAATTTAGGCAGGTCTCATAATCTCTGTTTCCACTGTTCTCTCTCTCTCTGTTTTCTTTTGGGAAAATGAGAGTTAAACCAGAGGTCTTTAAGGTTCTTCTGATTCACACACTCTAGGACTCTGAGGGGCCGTACTTTGTGTGTGTGAAGAGTGTGGGGGTTGTGTGCACAAGCTTGGCCAAGGGCCGGTCACGGTCAAGGGTGGATATAGGAAGGTGAATCTGACACCTGAGGGTAGGCTGACGCAGACTGAGACTGGAAACAGGGTTACCTGAACCCAAGTTATCAACTAAAATAAAAATGAATTACACGCATACCAGGAGGGCAAAGTGAAGTACCACCCAGACCACGCCAAGCGATGTCACCAGCAGGTCGTATCGGTTTCGTCTGCTTTGCCAGAAGCCGGCAGGTGACATTGCTATGATCTTCATCGTAACCTGGGGGAAGATAAGGAAGACAGAATATAGAGGCTGAGTGTTCAGTAAATGTTTAAATGTGTGAACTTGAGGCACTTTTTTAAAAAGATGGAGGAACCAAAGACAAGAATTTATTACCAAGAGATAGATACATACATAGATAGATACAGATACGGAGATAAAGAAGTAGATTTATCTATCTAAATTTTAAAGCTGGGCAGGTTACAAATCTATATTCTCTAGGCTCTTCTCTCCTTGTTTTATGACTAGTTCTGATAGCAGGACGTTTTTCTTCCTCGAGTAAAAGACCATAGATTTTGGGAAACATCAACAAGCACAGGGTGAAATAAGAATCTGCTTGTATTTCAAAGAAGATTGTGCTGGAAAGCGATATGACACAGATCATATATTAAAATAATCCTGTCCGGGCCAGGCCCCTTGTCCACCACATTGCGATCTGAGTCCCTGAATTACAGTGGTTTGTGCAGTTCAGTACAGAAGTTTGAACTCCTATAACCAGACAGGTCAACCTGCAGATACAGCAATCAACAGCAGTTAGCAATTTCTGCTGTTAGACAAATCTGGAATAGAATGTGAAATCTTTGTTCAAGGGAAGCACCACAGCCCCAGAAAGAAAATATCCTACGAGCGTGCCACCCTCTCCCAAAAAAAGACTTCAAAAACAATGGAACACAGAGCTGACCGTGGGTGCTGTCAAAGGAGGACACTGCTCTACTTTGCGATACCCACTGCCGCCCCCTGAGCCCGCTGGCTCATTACCGTACCTCCAGAACGAAGATGAAGGTGAACACAACAGACATGGTTGCTAAAGGGACCGTCACGGGGTCCTCCACGTCCCACTGTAAGAGAAACAGTGCACCGGTCTTTGTCTGCATCCATCAGACCCATCAAGACTCTCCCCTCTTTCTCTCATTAGAAATGACTGTGAATTTTCATTTTTTTCCACCAAGAAATGTAAACTACGGATGGATATGGCCCCTTGCGATATGCTTGGATGCACCCAACAAGCCAGTCCTTCTCAGAGTTTCAGCGTGAAATAAAAGTACCTTGACGGACAACAGCACCGACTGGGCCAGGACAAGCAGGGCAATTGTCCTCTTAAAGAACGGATGCTGGGTTATGTCGTACATCTTAGCTCTAAATCCATCATTATCTGCAAAAGAGAGGTTGAGGCAAGGGCATTTCAGACCTAGGTTACATTTACTTTCTTGTCTTTCATTTCCTTTAATGCTCATTTTTAAAACTCATTACTTTTTTTTTTCTCCTATAGTTCAATCTTATTGTGTGGTGTTTTGCAGGAAGGGCTGGTTCTGAATATTTAAAACGACGGTGCATGACGCCGTCTGTATTGGAAGGAGAACCGCATCATTCAATTTCTGCCAGTTTAATACATTTCACTCATATGTTTAAAAGGCAAGCACAAATATATTTTATTTAAAAATTCATTTTTTCATTAGGGCTTATCCTGAGAGCACTGAAGCACAGCCTTTGGGTGGTTGATTTTAATAGCCTATGGAGAGATCTGTAGTTTGGAGCCTGTTTCTGTATTAACTTATGCACAACCGCCTAGTGGCCTCACGATTATTATTTTAATTGAAATCTTAGACTCCTGGGGAATCATGAACACTGGTGCCCAACATGAATAAAATCAGAGCATCTTTGATACCCGGGCGAGGTGGGAGATGAAGAGGCTGTGCTATCTTCAGTCGGCTCTTCAGATCTTCCCATCTTCTCTGATCTACAGTCAGCAGAGCTGTCCCCTTAATAAACAAAGGAAAGCAGAAAAAGGCCTTATGTCGTCTACTCCACACCAAGGACATCGCAAATGGGGTGGTGATACCAACAGGACTAATTTGGGGGTGTGAAATAAAGATATTCTTCAAATACCCTGACGGCTCAGTAGGCATGGTCAGAATTCTCAAATTTGGTCTTGAGAGGAGTCCCCAAAAGGATGGCCTTCAACTGGCATCTTTGAACATGGATAATATTCAGGTTTGGGAAAATCTAAAGAAGGTTCTCTACACAATCAAATTTTCAAAAGGGATACCCACTCCAATAGTGGTTAGTTTCCTTTCGTTTCATTGTGGGAAACACTGCGGCAAAATTGTAACTTGTCAGTCTGCTATTTCTTGTTAAGGGGAGTGCGTCTTTTTTTTTTTTTAATTATTTTGATATATATAATCACAAAACTATTTTCAAGTGGTATGAAGTCACAGAATTTGTATCTTGAAGAATTAATGCTGTGATTAATGGCTAAATTAGATAAAATATTCTTTATTATGTGTATGTGTGTATATTAGAGTGTATATATATATATATATGTGTGTGTGTATATATATTATATATATATATTGCATGACATTCATTATATTATATTATAAAGGAAGAACTGGGGGGAAAAGAGCTCACCCCCCCCCACCCAATTCTTCCCTTCTTTCTTTGGAGCTAATAACTATCCTTCAAGGGTGTGTCCTCCTCACCATGTTTTCAGACTTTTGCTCTTTGTGTATCTATCAGTACATAAGAACATATTTGTTTTGAATTTTAAAAATTTCTATAAATGGTATTCAATCTGTGCTTATTTATGCAGCTGGTTTTTATCTTCACTGAACACTGTTTTGCATAGTTCAGCACAACTAGAAACTAGACCTAATTGCTTTAACTGCTCAGAGTATCCCACTGTACAAACATATCAGAATTTAGGTTTATGTATTATGAAAATGTTGCAGTAAGCCCACATGTACTGTCTCATGGCAAACATCTATGAGACTTCCTTGATAGCAAATCTCTAGGAGAGGAATTGCTTAGGAATTTATGCAACTTTTTGTTTGTCAGATATTGTGAAGTTGCTGTCCAAAGAGGAGTAACCAAGAAAATTTGCTGCTAGCATCTCCAAGTGTTCATGTCCAAATATTCTTGCCAATACTTGACATGATCAGACATTTAAATTCGGCCATGATGGGTGGAAAATGTATCTAATTTAGTTTTAATACCAGTGAGATGAAACATTTTTTATATGTGCAAATGGGGGAGTGATTCCTGTATCTTCCTATATGAATTGCCTGTTCATATTCTTTGCTCATTTTTGTATTTGGATATTTACTTTTAGATGTTTTGTAGAAATTCTTGATATATTCTAGATATTAATCTTTTGTCAGTTATATGAGTTGCAAGTATTTCCTCTTAGTCTTAGCTTGCTTTAAAAAAAAATTTGCTTATCATGTCTCTTATCTCTCAGAAACTTCATTTTAAAGTAATCTAATCTACAAATTTCTTTCTTTATGGATTCCACTTTGTAGTGAAAGTCAAGAAATCCACAACTGGGATTTATAGGGTCAAAATAAATTCTACATGGTTGAAAAATGGTTTTTCATAAGTAGGTCTTTCACTCTCCTAGAATTCCTTTCTGAGTTTGCTGTAAGGAAGAGATCTCTGTTTAGTTTCTTCTATCTAGACCCTCAGTGACTCTAGGGTCATTTATTGATGGTCTCATCTTCATGGATTTATTGTGCTACTTCTGTTTTATATATACCGATCTGTCCTGGGGCTTTCAGTTTTATTCTGTAAGTTTAACTTTCTGTCTCTTTATCATTACCTACCCTGTTTGACTCACTATAGCTTGTTTATGTTCCTTTCCACTTTTTTTTGTTCATGCTCGACTTTGAGAGAGCTTTATCAATTTAATTTTTTTTAAAGAATCTGTTTTTGTCATTCTTGAATCTTTTATAGTATTTTTGTTTTCTGTATTATTATTTTTTCCCTTATCTTTATTACTTTTTTCCATTTTACTTTGTTGTTATTATAATGTATTGATTTGGATATTTGACATATTACTATTTAATCTTTGATTTTTTGAATGTACACATATAGTCATAAATACCCTCTAATTACTGATTTATCTGTATCTTGTGAGCTTTCATCTATGATTTTTATCTAAATGTCTTGTGTTTTTCTATTCTGATTTCCTCAGTGACTCATAAATTATTTAGAATGTTGTCTTAACATCTTCAACTTATGAGGGAATTTTGTTATCTTTTTTTGTTATTATAGATCACGCATTCTGTACATTATCAAGTTTTTGGCCACTATTAATTTATGACCTCATAGAGGTACACTTTTATACTTGAAAATTATTGGGGTTAAGGTTCTTTTTATGTGCAATAGATCAAATGTTTTTATTGTATCAAATCTCATAATTTTTTCTGTCTATGAATTTCTTAGAGAAATATGTTATTATCTTTCACTATGACTTTGGACTTGCTAGCTTTTTAAAATAACTTGGTTTGTTTTTGCTTCATATATTTTATGGTTCAGGAGTTCTATACTTTGCTAGTGATTAGTTTCTTTTGCAATTATTTAATTACACTGTTTAATCCTAATAATGATATTTGTTTTATTTGTTTATATTTATTTATTTAAAAAGATTTTATTTATTTATGTGACAGAGACACAACGAGAGAGGGAACACAAGCAAGGGAGCAGCAGAAGGAGAGGGAGAAGCAGGCTTCCTGCAGAGCAGGGAGACCGACACAGGGCTGGATCCCAGGACTCTGGGATAATGACCCGAGCCCAAAGCAGATGCTTAAGGACTGAGCCACCCAGGTGCCCCTGATATTTGTTTTAAATTAATTTTTCTGATATTAGTATTGCTAACCATTTTTCTCACTAACAGCAAACAAATACTCTGGGTTCTCTGGGTGCAATACACATTGATATTATTCCTTTATTATACAAAACAAATTATTTTAAGAAAGTTGAATTCTGAAATGATCCAAAAGAAATAATAAGCATGGTGGTATCATCTGATCATTAATATATGAAAACCTCTGAAAGTTTATCATTGTGAAATTAAGTTTATTAATCAAACTTTTATAATGGAGAAATTAAAAATGCATATGTTACTAGTACAGACTTTGAAGTTTTTATTTTTATTTTTAAAATTTATTTTTAGATTTTATTTATTTATTTGACAGACAGAGATCACAAGTAGGCAGAGAGGCAGGCAGAGAGAGAGAGGGGGAAGCAGGCTCCCCATTGAGCAGGGAGCCTGATGCGGGGCTCGATCCCAGGACCCTGGGATCATGACCTGAGCCGAAGGCAGAGGCTTTAACCCACTGAGCCACCCAGGCACCCCTACTTCGAACTTTTCAGACAGGGTTCCATTTTCTAAGGAAGATATAATTTTGTGTAATTCTGAGTTGTGAAAACATCGCCCCCAAACCTTGCCTTATTTCTCATATCTTTATATTTCCCCAGTGTCTATATATTTGGAAATCTGCTTACATACTTTTGGGTATGACCATTAGAATGGGAGCTCAATGAGGGCAGAAATCTTGATGTGTTTAGTGTGTAGTTTGTGTGTTTAGCTCCCTGTGGCCCTAGAGTCAAGAGCATGTCTGGACCAGTAGATGCTCAAAGAAATCTGCTGAATGACTGAATGGTTAAGGAATAAATGCTCTTATACAGCAGCTCACATGCTTCCCTCAGAAAAGCTTACAAGAAAAGAAAAATCTCTTCTGAATAGTTCATATAACTCAGAAATTTGGATGTCCAATTAAATAACCAAGTTTGTTACATCTGTTAACATGAGTTCTTCTATTTTTCCTCTTTCCCTAAGCACCCACTTGAGCTTGTGGCCACGTTCCCCTTACCCAAGCCAAGATGCTTCTTTCTTTCCTCAGCAGAAATACAACCAGTGCAGGGAGTCAGCCTCCTGATACTCTGCTTACTTCAGCCAATCCTCTAAGTTCAACGGCTGTGATTGATTATACATTTGTCTCTAGGGGTTGAACATCTTATGTTGCTGCATTTATGTCGCTGGTTTGACTCTCCTGAAATCAGAACCTGATTCTCCGGAAACCAGATGTCGGCTCCAAGGGGCTAGCATGGTGTTCTGGGCGAGCCGAGCCCAAGCTCTCTGTTAACGGACTGACTGGCTTCTGCTCTCAGTCGGGAATCCCCATGTCTGCTCCAGCACAAGGCTCTAAAGAGACCTACCTTCCTCCTTTTGCATGGTATGAAATTGAACACACTGTAGGGCTTAAAGACACTCATTTATGAAAGTGTACCAGTAAAATAGGGGGCTGGGCAATATGATCACTCTCTATCCTTCTTTCTTACTCTAAAATCCCATGTTTCTGTGGGCAGAAGTAGTGTTAGGGCCCAAAGTGGGCATTTTTGAGTCCCACCCTTTGAAAGACAAGAGGAAATGACGTCCTCCTTAGCGCACGCGTAAAGGCGGTGATTGACTGAGTAGCTGGAACCAGGCATGTGGGGCCTGGGGGGCCGTGAATGATACAGTCCCAGGGGCAGCTGCCCTCGCCCACGGGCTCCGATGTGCCTGTGTGTGGTTCGGTGCCGGCCCGAATCCCAGGAGCAGCACGGGGCTGCAAGCACATCCTGCTTTCACTCACTGCAGAGCAATGGTCACCATTTTAACCCTCTTTTTTTCTTTTTCAAGATTTTACTTATTTATTTGAGAGAGAGAAAATGGGCGTGAAAGGGGAGAGGTCAGAGGGAGAAGCAGACTCCCCGCCGAGCAGGGAGTCCAATACGGGACTCAATCCCGGGACTCCAGGATCATGACCTGAGCCAAAGGCGGTTGCCTAACCAACTGAGCCACCCAGGCGCCCCCATTTTTACCCTCTTGAACTGAAAGACTGTCTGACTCTGCAGAGTCAGCACCACTTCTGAATTCTGGCGCCGGGTTTTCTACGCCTTGAAAGCCCCAGACGAGTTATGCCACCTCTGTAAGCTGTTTTCTCTTCCACTGTGCATTTCAGAGTCGTGAGAATTGAAAGCAGTGTATGTAAACCCGAGTGCGGAGTAAGTGCTCAGAATCTGTGTGCACCTCCATTATTAGGACTCAGAAGACCGGCCCTTATGTAACAGAGGGCATGTCAGCCGTGCCCAGAAGAACGGCATCGAACTCTCTCCCCCAAACTCACTTTTTGGCAGGTAACTATGCTCAGTGTTTTCCCATTTGGGAGATCTTGTACGGATCGTTAGAGCTGTTATGATCTCAGCATGCTTCCCGAGTTCATAAAGTACGTAAAGTTTTTCTGTTGAATTAGAAAATCTTCTTTTTATTCAGTGAATTAGGATGGAACATTTTCTACTGCACGCCCAACCCCATCAAAACGCTGAGTTCACCTCTGGAGTTACAAAGAAGCATCCAATTGACATCGTGTGAAAGTAATATCACCTGCAATCCGCACGTGCCTGAGTTCAGCCTTGTATTTTCCTAACTCGTGGCACCTCCTTCTGTTTGAACAATAGGAGATGTGCCTTTCAGTTGGCCGCGAATTAATGACGCCATTACCAAAAGGGGAAATTTAGCAGAGCTCCGCGCTCTTCAATAACGTGCCTGAAGGGCAGCGATGAGGTAGCTTGTAAAATAGTTATAGAGATTATTTACATCAGTCACACCACGGGTGAATGCGACTTCACGCCGTGGGGAGAAAAAGAGAGCTCCAAGGAAGTGGCTAGAACAGAGTAAACGTGGCGGTATTCAGACCAAGGATGCTTACCTTGTTTTCATTGAAATTAGCAATAACTACTCCAACAAAAAGGGTCAGTCCAATCATGCAGCCCAGGAATACAAAAACATGAATATAGATCCCATGCATCTGTATAAATGAAAAATACTGTTATTCATCAAAGCAGAGGAAAGCAGCTGTTGGGCATTCAAGGGAGTCCATGTGCTTGCTTACCGGCCCCACACGATGAATAATAACATCCCTCACTTCCACCCAGCCTTTCAGGGAGAGCACTTCAAACAACGCCAGCATAGCATTTCCCACATTGTCGAAATTAAAATTCCGAGGATTTGCCCTGCAAGTCAGAAAGAGGAATGTGCTGTGAACTTCAGAGGAGAAGCACCCTAGGGCAAATATCCTGTAGCTCTTTCCGGCCCTGGGTCCTGGGTTGGGGGGGTGGGAGAGGATATGTTTACCATTTGGAAGGTGGGTTCCACTGCATTCATTTGCTCCATCATAAAAATGCATGAATGGCTCATAATTTCTTAAAATGTAATGAATTATTAGGTAGTAATGGGGCATTCTTAGGGGGCGACAACAAAAGGCAACATAACTCAACTTTGAGCTCCAGACGTTCTGTGACGTTTCTGGCTCGTCCTGATTATACCAAAAGCTGGAAACATACTTTCTAGCTACAAACTACGTGGGTGATTCTCACAAAGGGGCCCTGGAGTCTGGGTGTGAATTTTTTTTTTTTTTAAAGATTTATTTATTTATTTTAGAGAGAGAGAGAGAAAGAGAGAGAGACTTGGGGTGGGGGGGGGGGCAAAGAAAGACAGGGAGTGAGGATCTCAAGCAGACTTCTCACTGAGCGTGGGGCCTGACATGGGGCTCTATCTCATGACCCTGATGAGATCATGACCTGAGCTGGAACCAAGAATCTGAGACTCAACTGACTAAGCCACCCAGGTGCCCTGGGTGTGAATTTTGCAATAGTTTTAAAATGAAAACTGTTCTAAAGGTATAAATTATAATTCCTGATATATACAGAAAGTGCAAAAAGAATAGAATCTGGCCACTTTCCTTAATTCTTGACATCATGGGAATATCACACTGTAAAGTACTGACACATTCAGAGGTCACTGAGTGGAAAAAGGTGTTTGCTTGTAGCCTAGATGTTTCCAGAACATTCTCTCCCAGTGGGATTTTTCTCCCGTTACCTCTGGGTGTTCTCAACAGAGACTTCTTGTAGACCTCAGCACTGCAGTATGCTATCTACACACAGTTGATTCCTGATTTCTAAAACACTCTGTCTCCACTATGACTTTTTTTAGAGAGGGGGATGGTTCATTTTTTGTTTTTCTGACATTTTATTTTTTTCTTCCCATGAACAAAAGTGATCTTTTCTATATACTACATCTCCCTTAGTCACTATGGGTCTTGGCTAACATTCTTGTCGTCAGTAGAAAGATTTCAGTGTTTTCCTTTTTTCCCCCTTATCAGACTACTGCAAGTAATTACAAGATCTAGACAGCTACGCACCAGAAAATCATAACTACCACTGTATTTCCTGAATTTGGTGGAGAACTGGGCCTGGCACTACTAAGAAGAGTAAGCCTACAGAAGCCTAGCCAAATTACAGTTTGATCATTTCTTTTTCCTGCTAGTTCACTTATCAAAATTTAACCTTCATAAGAGGCAACACTCTAGGGAAAACCTGGGTTAATATTTTCTATCACCTTTTATATATATTTTTAAAATCACAGAAACAATCATGCATTGTACATTTCTAAGTTTTTTAAAAAAATATTTAAAAACACTAAATAAATAAAACCATACAGCTAAATTGCCTTGCTCCTAAAGGTTTATGGCTGATTGGTAGAAATGTTTTGCATATAATGCAAAAGCCCCACTCAGAAATTCCTATTTTGGGATTCTGATTTATATTTTTTAAGTATGAAAGTACAAGCATATTCTCTTGGATTTTCCAAACTCCTTTCCTTTGGGGGTTTCAATTAAATTTAATACATTTTACAGCAGAGAGAAGCCGTAAGGATTCTGCAGATGCCACAGTTTTCTTGAATAAGGACTTTTTTTTTTTTTTAAGCCAAGCAAGCCAGCTCTCAGATCTGATGTTGAACTTTCTTACCCATCCATTTTCTTTATGTGAAAGTGCTTTTTTAGCTGAATTTGCAGCAACCCTAAGTACTTTCATGTTCCACATCTTTTAGAAGTTAGAATATGTTAAAAAATACACTTTTAGGCTAAACCAAGAAAAAGAAAATGGAGGCTCATAGACTTACATAGTTGGAAGAATACATCATATTAAAAACATAAGTATCCATTTTAATCATCCAAGATGTTCGTTTATGCTTTGTTCATGTTACTAAAATTGGAAAGTTTAAAACTTTACCTATAACTACAGAGAACTTCAGTAAATCCCAAACACAATCCATTGTTGTCCGTTTTCCTGTTGTCCTTCCTTGATTTGGAAGCCTATTTAAATATAATCTTTTCTGGTTTATTTTTAAAATATGATAATCTTGTCTATCCAATTCAGAAAACTAAGACATGGGTTCTAACCTCACAATTCCGTTAATCTTCTTCCTCCCAGTAAAAAGTGTTCCAAGGCCTCAAGGTCGTGATAAGGAAGAGTGCTCCTCCTCTGGGAAGAACTGTGTCCCTGGGAGGAGATGAGCTGAACCTGTGACCTTGGGTGGAAAAATGCGGGGAATGACATCATCCAAAATGGCCCTTTCAAGACCCTGGAAGTATCATGTTTCTGTTTTAAAAGTAAGGAAGGGGTGTCGGGATGGCTCAGTCAGTTTAGTGTCCCACTCTTAATCTCAGCTTCCATTACGGTCTCATGGGTCATGAGACTGAGCCCCACGTCTGGCTCCGCTTGGGGAGTCTGCTTGTCTCCTTCTCCCTCTGCCTCTCCCCCTCCTCACGCACGTTCTCTCTCTTAAATGAAGGGATAAATCTTAAAAACAAAAACAAAAGTAAGGTAGATTTATAGTCTTTCCTTAAGGAACATACTCAAATTGTTTGAGCTGTAGCCTCTACAGAAATCTGATCTTCTTCTGCCTAGAATGTATCGTGGTATGACAAAGTTACCGAGGGGGTAAACTCGAGGTAAGCTTCCAGTGAGCTCAGGGGCTTACTTCCGTAGCATCAAAGCCTTTAACATACTGCATTACATTATTTGTAGTATTAATTTCTGTTCTCCATGACACTTCAAGCTCCTGGGGTTGGAGGCCACAGCTTGCCTCCAGTGACAGAATACTGTCTGGAGATCAGTTAGCACTCAATAAATACATTTACTGAAACTGAGGACTGGGGCGCCTGGGTGGCTCAGATGGTTAAGCGTCTGCCTTTGGCCCAGGTCATGATTCCAGGGTCCTGGGATGGAGTCCCAATATCGGGGTCCCTGCTTGGTGGGGAATCTGTTTCTCCCTCTCCCTCTGCCCCTCCCTCTGCTTGTGCTCTCTCATTCTGTCAAAGAAATAAATAAATAAAATCTTTAAAAAAACAACCACTGAGTACTTATTTTTGATATTACTCTGATGTGTTTCATTTTCCTATGTCCTAAACCTCTGCTTAAAACAAAACACACAGTATTTATAACATACATATATATATATATATATATATTTTTTTTTTATACTTTTTACCAAGGTAATTTTTACCTCATCAAGTCTGAGTAATTCAGAATAAAATGAATGTATTCATCTGAACACAGAATAGAGAAGCCCAACTGTCTCCTGAATTAGGTAGTGCATATTTATGCCCTTCTTAATTATAATTATCAAAGAATTCCCCAATGCTAATTCCCCAGATAGAAGTTATTTTTTTAATCATAAATTTGTCAATATAAAATTATAACATTTCGGCTGATAACTCTTGATGAGCTTACTAAAGAAGGAAAATGTGAAAATTAGCATGGTTATGGTTGACATTCGTTTGACAGAAGATTTTTATTTCCCTAAAACTAACCCAAGGAACAGACGGGCCAGCCCTATTGTAATGGTGTTCAAGGGATGCCCCGTCTATCGGCTTATGCTTTTAAAATGCCGTCCAACAGGAAACCCCTAGTAATAACTTATATGAAACAATGCATGTCAGTTCATTCGAATCCTTAAAATCATAGGTAGCTGGTTTTATGGAACAGGCTGAATACTGGAGGGTACAGTTGGGAACAGGTTTACTTTTCTCCCAACACTGCCTTCCAGAAGGTTCTAGCTCCCTTCCTGACATCGTGGAGATCCCAAAGCTTTTTGGTCACTTTTAGTTATAGAAGATGAGTCTCATTCTAGAAAGCCCACTCCGTTCTACATCAAACCTTTGATCTCATGACACGTATAAGAACTCCTTCCTTAACCGCTCCCCCTGATCTGCGGCTTGAGGAGGGAAGGAGAGCTCTGGCCTCTCTCTTCCCTCCTCCCCTCAAGTCCCCCATCTGATTCTTACAAGATGGAGGTGTGATGACTTAGAAATGGAGTTCAAGTGCATGTATTTTACACGGGCAGATGCTAGCCACGGCTGCTCTGGTCCCAGTAGCTGTTCATCTCATGAAGTGTATTGTCTGCCATGTTCCTACCTTCTGTAAACTTGATACTTTAACACAACATCTCTTCTACATGCCTATGATGGACACACTTTGCTCTGGATGACTCAATATGATGCCTGAATCACCCTGCCTTGACCTCCAGCCTCCTCCTCACCCTCCCACCTCCTTGGGAGGAGTTGTTTTTAGGGTTTGCTTTTCAAATTCAGACCAACCAACCCAAAGTCCGCAGACCCAACTACCTCCTTTATCAGGCTTCCACACTCAAGCCCGCCGTGCACCTGCCCTAACCACCAGGCAGGCACCAGACCACTGGGGACAGCCCCCGTGCCCCAGAGCCCACCAAAGTGCCTCATCGAGCCAATCCTAAGCCTGCTTGCCCTGACTCACCCATTCCAAATCAGGGAAACCATAATAAAGCCTCTGGTCCATGGTTCCCCTGTGGCCCATGACTAACCCTGGTGCTTCCTTGTGTGACTCCCCCCCGTCCGCCCAATGGCCCATCCTCTTGGGAACTATGAATAACAAACTAGCCCTTCAGTGGTAATTGTCTCTTGATCAGTTGGCTCTACTATACCTAAATTTTCTATTAATACACTATATTTTGAAACATTCCCCTGTATAAGGGTGCTGCATTTTGTTGTTCCTGCTGAGGGTCATCTTCTGGTAATTCCTCAGTTCTCATTCCTGGAAACCTATCCACAGCCCCTCTGATAGGAACACATAGCCCTTTGCAGCAGAGCTCCATCAAGATGGCGCAGATCAGGTGGCCCCTGGCCGTGATGCTTCAGGGCCTCCAGGAACTCCTGATAACCCTGCCCTGTCATTTGGTGAAGGGCAGCTTGCCTAGACCAGCACCTCCCCTCACTTTCCCCATCTCTGACATGACCCAGTCCCCATGGGGGACCTCCATTGGCTGGGGAGACAAGTGTTCCTGACCTCCTCCCACACTGAAGGGAGAGAAGCCACAGCGCTGTCTACTGAATTCATTCACTTCCATGACCCTGTCTTTTAGCATAGTGTTTTGGTTTATAAGAGCTGGAAGAGGACAATCTTTTAGTCAGTGCTGCTGGGATCGGCATGTTGCTCCCTTCAGAATGTAATAGAACTTTATCTCTTAATGAATTCAGCTTTGAGGCTTTTGCCAAAATTCCAAAACAGTAGGAAAAAAAAAATCTCATTTGATGTCTTGATATGAATAAATTATTTATGGTGTAATAAGACATTTTCACCTTACAAAAAATAAACTCTTTATGCTTCTTTAATATTTTATTTTAATGTAAATTAGATGGCTTTTCTAGTAAGTACTGGGATAAGGATATATAGCCATGTGCTATGTACTTCCCTCTCCAAGTCAAGCCACACATCCAAATTCATCTTTTTTTTTCCATAATCTTCAGTATTAAAAAAAATGAAAACCCAGTATAAATTGTACTGAACTGTTTATAAAAGTGAATTTTACATTAGAGAAATGCCAAAGCTGGTAACAGTGAGTCCTAAGGATACAACTGGGTGAACTGCAATTTCTTTGCGAGAGTTTCGACGTTTAGTAGAACACATCAATTGTGACAAAAAGAGTCAATTGTGACAAAAAGAGTCGTGGCTATGGTTCACTTGTTATTCCAAAAGGTACAATGAAATAAAAAGAAAACAGATGACTACTTAAAAGGACAAATGAAGTTAATAGGACACTCGGTTCATCAACGAAGTCTACTGAGAGATTTCATTCATGGTCATTAGTAAACTGGATGAGAAAGAAGGTACTGGGCATTTCCAGCTTTGATGTAAATGCTTTGAAAACTCATTTTCAAGAAAAATGAATTTTAAAGAGAAAGTGAGATATAATCATGTTCCTGATTACTCCTTTCCAGTGTTTCCATAATGGAAATACTTCAATGAAAATGGGTTTTGAAATTGAAATAGCTTTATGATCTGGGCTTCTCTACAACTGTTACAAGGTAATCAGATTCTCCCTTAAAGATATAAATGCAGGACAAGTTTAGTTTTAATTTCATAGAAAATCTTTGTCTTTTAAGCCTCACTAATTTCTAATGCCATATGAATCGAGATACATACTTCAAAGTATTAGAAAAATGCTGGGATGATAATCCATTAGTTTCTTGAAGCAACACAGGACTCAGTGTGCCACTTCCTTGCTCATTTACTGTATTTTTGCATCTTGTGGTAATTTAGTGTTTTGCCTTGTATTCCCTAAAATCATCTTGGCACCTCTAGCAAAATTCCTTTTCATGCCATATTGTATTGATTCAAAACCTTATACTGACAAATATAATATTCTTTAGGATCCTTTTCAGTTATGCTTACCAAACACGGGGCACCCAAAATCCAGGCTTTTTCTCTCCAGGTCTTAGTTTTAAATTTAAGTTCTTGGACACACTTACATTAATTCTGAATATGCCATTACAATCTTCCTAAAATAGGGGGGAAAAAAAAGAGAGGGAGCTTGGTCAGACAATGAACTCCTAAAAGATCAAAGATAAACACTTTTAACCTAGAATGGGAAGGTTTTTATGTGACAACAGGGATGTGGACAGCCCCCCAGCAAACAGGGACAAGGATTGCAGAGATGAGCAGTGTAAATTTGCACTGAAAACATTCACAAGTAGGCAGGGGATCCAAACAGACTTTCTTCTCAGGAAGACATACAACTGGCCGATATGCACATTGAAAGATGCTCCGTGTCATTAGTCATCCAGGAAATGCAAATCATAAACCTCAGTGGGGTACCACTTCCCATCCAGGAAGAAGGCTATAAGCAAAACATCAGATAATGAGCTTCGACAAGGAGGTGCAGAAATTGGAATCCTCTGTATCCCCTTATCCCCCTGATACCCCCATGCCTCACACACTGCTGGAGGGTTGGGAAAATGGTGCAACCACTTTGGAAAATAGTGTGGCAGGTGCTCAAATGACTGAACAAAGCTTTACTGAAGGACCCAGCAATTCTATTCCTAGGTTTTACCCAAGAGAAATGAACACAGATATCTTCATGGACACCTGTTCCATGAATGTTTATGACATTATTATTGTAAGTAGCTTAATTATGATGGTCAGAAGGTAGAAATGATCCAAGTGTTCATCAATGGATGAAAACATAAACAAAACATGGTGCAGCTCCGTCACGGAATACTGTTCAACCCTAGAAAGGAAGGAAGGGCTGACACAGGCCACAATGTGGAGGCACTTTGGAGTCACTGTGCTAATGAAAGAAACCAGCCACTAATGACCACATGTTATGTGACTGCAAGCATGTACAAGTCCAAAGCGAACAGCTTCACAGGGACGGGAAGGTGCATGGTCGTTTGAGGATGGGAGTATCAGGGGGACAAGGATAAAGAGAGGGGGAAGTTCAAAGACAATGTTTCATTTTGAGGTGGTAAAAATGTTCTAAGACTGACTATTATGCAACTCTGGCTACGCTAGAAACTACTGAATTGTGCAACTGCCAAAGGGCAAATGTTGTAGTCTGTGAGTTATATCTCTAATAGCATTGTTTTTAGAAGATTTTAAAACATGAGTAAGAAGCTTTTCACCCATTTTCTGTCTTTATTCTTCTTTTTGTCTTATCTTTGAGTCTTTCTTTGGCTGTGATTTTCATGTTTTGAACCTACACCCCTTTCCTGGGTATAACAGATATACACTTGACTATTTCAATGGAACTTCAAATTTTAATCTGCTAAAGTCACCTTCAACCTTGTTTCCTCCAACCTTCCCCATTTTTGTCCATGGACTAGTACCTTGTCAACCCCGGCATAAAGATCTCAGTCATCTACAGCTTTCCCCTGTTCTGCTTGGGCCTCCTTTCCATTCTTTTTTTTTTTTTTAAGATTTTATTTATTTATTTGACAGACAGAGATCACAAGTAGGCAGAGAGGCAGGCAGAGAGAGAGGAAGGGAAGCAGGCTCCCTGCCGAGCAGAGAGCCCGACGCGGGGCTCGATCCCAGGACCCTGGGATCATGACCCGAGCTGAAGGCAGAGGCTTTAACCCACTGAGCCACCCAGGCGCCCCCCTCCTTTCCATTCTTATTTCCAACAGTTTAGTTAATACCAACATTATTTCCCTTTGGATTACCAATGACATCCCATAAAACAACAGCCCTCTTATACAAGTAATACCGCTTTAACTTCAACGGCATGGAGAAACTTACCTACCATAACCCAAAGACAAACACAGTTGACCTTTGGGCGTATATCCTTCCAGTTTTTTTCCCTGCGTGTGTATGAGATGGCACAGTTTTGACCCTTCCATAGGCTACTCTGTCAGTTAAAATATATTGCACTTATCGTCTCACAGTAACTTTACACATTCACCTACAACATTATTCCTATTGGCTGTGTGGTGCTGGATCAGAGAGAGCCCCCTGATGTATTTGGCCTCATGGTTCCTTCCAGGGTGCCTTTCTGAGCCCGCGAGAGCCCTCCTTTGATGGGGTGAGGTGTCCTGGCATCTTAGTTAAAAGCATGGACCATGGAACCAGGCTGCCTAGACATGAGTCATACCTTCCCTACTTATTTTGGGGTGAACTTGGGCAAGTTATTTAACCTTTGTTCCTCTATCTCTAGCTTGTTGTGTGTATGAGTAGATAGTGTAAGATCACGATACGCTTAGGCCATTATTAAGACACTGAGTCCGGCAAGATGTCCTCTGGGCTTCCTCTTGAAATGTTGTCATCTTTCTGGCCTCCATTCCATGTGAGTCTAAAACAAAACTGCTTTCCTGACTCGAGCATCGGAATGAAAGCATCAGCCCTTTACCACCCCCTTCGTTGGCTACTTTGGTTCGCCATGACCTTTACACCATGTTCCATGTTCTGTCTTCTCAGGCTTATCGAAGTTCCTGGAACCTCTGGCGATGCAGGTGGGGCCTCATCCAGTGTGTCTCTTGCACCCTTCCCCTTCCTGAAATCCTCGGTGTAACACAATCAATAATGTATTTTGACTGGACAAAGATGTGACCTGTATTTTACAACCATTCGAGAAAGAATCATTTTTATAATCAGTGGCCTTGAAAATGTAGACATTTTTATACCAATGAAAAATCTCTATGAGATAGCCACAGTTGCTGGAAATAGAGAAGTAGGTATTATATGTAGGCTCTATTCAGCCTTCGGGCACATGCATTTTAATGGACGTAAGGCATTCTTTCACCAGGATGAAAGAGGAAATGTTTTTGTTGTTTGTACATAAGCAGTATGTGGCTCCTTCTTTTAATCCACTTGTACCCCAGGGCAGGATCCTAAGAGAAAGGGCGTTGGAGAGTGTGGCAGTGATGGCTAATTATAACCACATGTGTTCTGTCTTTCCGCAGGCTCCGTTGCCAAGTTACCTACGACATACTCCCATCTGGCCTTGGAGGCCAGGCTCTCACCAGTGACACCAGTAGAAGTGAGGTGTGCTGCCTCAGGGCTCAGCCTGTGACCCTCAAACATGGAGTTGGTTCTGTGCTCCTATCTGCCAGCTAAATGGAGAAGACTCCAAAGACAGCCAAGGGTAGACAAAGAAGGAAGACAAAAGGAACTTGGGTCTCCGAGAGGACCTTTGGAGGAGAGCTGTCCATCTGACCCAAGACGCAACATGCTTATTTCATTACTTTCAGCTACTGAAACACTGGGCTTGTCCAGAAAGCTGCTTCCTCTTACTAACACTGACTGAACAAAGATAAAGCAAGGGGAAGTGGCAGAAGGGGTCAAGCTTGGGTCTTTGATAGCTGTCCTACTGGGGAAGATTCTGGACTTCCCAGTGGAGAGAAAGCTGGAGCAGAGAAGCATTGAACAGTGTATGACAGTCAGACTTTGCCTCTTGTCCTTTCTGCAGGGCCGTTTGCTGATATGAGTCTTCTGGCACAACAGAGGCAGAATTTAGTTAGGGGAGACCCAAAGGGAGAGTGTCTGAGACTCACAGCTACAAGCATCTGGAATCTTGGGTGGGTGTTGCCACAGGCGTCAACAGAGGCTCACACCAGAATAGCAGGAGAGAGCAGAATAATCTGGGGTGTGCTTTTAATCCCACAAACCTGTGCTAGCCAAAAGAGACACAGTGCCCGCTTTAGGCAGGAGTTGGCAGGAAGAGAATTCTCAGTTTCATGAGGGGTCCTCAAAGTAGCCTCAGCATGTACTGCCCGAGAGGTGGCGAATGACCTCAATTTAAATCCCAAAAGACAGAAAGCAGTATCTTACCCTTCTAATAATGTTGGGATCATTGCACTTGGCCAGTTTTCCCGCAAAAAGCTGAACTCCAAAGCTTGCAAAAACTAGCATTAATGTCAACAAAAGGATGGAGACCTGAAAAATAATTGGTGAGATGTCATATCTCTGGGTAAGAATTCAAGAGTAGGCTTGATCTGAGCAGGGATAGGGACATGACTTTTCAGAGAACATAGTATGAAACCCTTGGTCTATTCAGGGTATCGTCTAACTTTTCCACATCGGGTCGTTAACAATTATCCCAGCTGGAATGTTAAAAGGAGGGAACTAACAATAGTTTTTGGATTTTGGAATAAAAACATGTGACTTTCATGTAAGAAAATATTTTTTTTTTTCAGGTAAGAAAATATTTTTGATATGACTTGGGTTTTTCTGATTTTGGAATCGACACTGTAATGAAACCGAAGAAAAGTGTTTGAATAATTAGATTTTCCCCGATTTTCTCCAAATGGATTCCTGTCTCTATCAGCAGAACATAAATTAGAGAGAGACAGTGTCTGGCTTTCTTGTGAGCAGTGAGGGCATCAAGAGGAGGGAGATCATTGGGTCCTGAAAAGCAAGTCTGTTAATTGACTGGTGCTCCCTCTGCTGGACGGTGTCTTGGTCTCAGCAGAGGAAAGGGGCAAAGGGGAAAACACTGAACAAAACCACTGATCTGGGCCGCGGGTGAATCAAATCATCTAAACATACACCTTAAATATACTAAAATCACACAGAAACATCATCAGGAGAAAAGAACAAATAGATTCTTTGCTAAATTCTATCACGGCTCCAAGATGCATGCATATCAGGTAATACCCTTTTTTCCTTCAGTCCCAGCTGGGTGAAAAGCCACTGTGTTGTGGTTTTAGCACAAAGAAAATGTGGGATTTCAAATATGTCTTTAAAAAATATTAGCGACTCTGTACCTATGGAAACCTCACAACCCGTCTTTAAAATACCCTAGAATCAACTGTAACCACAGCTGTTCTCTCCCCCTAGGTGCGTCTTTAGAAAGCAAGATGTAAAATAAACTTATGTAAATTAATTCACGTTTTCCATGCACGAGCAGAACTCATCAATAATAAAAAGAATCCTTTGATCACTCCTTTGTAAGGCACGGATCCTTCTGTAATGATTGGGAGCAACGAGCTTCCAACTCATCGTTTTTTTTTCTGCAGCATTGCTCTTGGAAGACCCTCAATCAGGGTTGCCCAACTAAAAAGAATGTTTTCTCTCCATTTTCAAGTATTCATTCCTGTATCCTGAGGCTACTTAAAGTGAGGTATACCTATATGTTACATTTTTTTTTAAGTCATTTTATGTTAACACTCCAAAGATCAGAGGCAAAATCTATGCCGTAAGAAACTGGGGACATGCAAAATAAAATAAGGAGCCCAAATGGCTTAACGGCTACTATTTGTGAAGTAGATGGTGTGGAGTCTTATCTTTAATTTCTAGATAAGGAAACTGCAACCCAGAATAAAAATTAGGGTCGCGAGTTAGGAATGGAAGTGTTAGCAAGTATGACCTTTTGTATTCTTCCTTTCATCATAGTTTCACTAAAAATGTTCATTGAATTAGATGTACCAACGAGTCAGAGCATGCATGGGTCAAGTTCCGAGTGTGTGCTGTGTTTCGTCAGTGCCTTTACAGTCCTCGGGCGATAAACACTGCAGACTTAGCCCTCCGCCAGCCAGACTCCCTGTGCCCCCTCCTTAGTTTCATTCCAGACCCGGGATGTGTGAACCGGAAGCAGCGGGCAAGCGTCACGTACCAAGAAAATTTCCTTGAAGCCGCTGAAAAGTTCTCGAACCACTTTCCTCATCTGGGGCACGAGTTTGAATATCCGCAGAGGTCTCAGGCACCGGAGAACCATTAGAAGCTGAGCTCCCGATTCGGCAGGCACGTTTTGGGGCATCCAGCAGAGAAATATCAAGCTCACCTAGTGAGGGGAAAAATTCCTAGAGTTTATACAATTTATCCTTCGCGCTCTACACTGAGAACCAAGTGCATACAACTGGCCTTGAGCGAGAGATTCCATATGGCCCACAGGACAAGCATTCACTGGGTATGTATTCGATCTCTTAATTCTGAACTCTGAGCTCGGAACCCAATCTGCACCTGCTAGTGGCGCCCAAGGAAAGTCGTTAGCTGTTCGCAGGCATGACATAGGGGTGACCATACTGTGTGTGTGTGTGTGTGTGTGTGTGTACCCCCAGTGCACTCTGCTCCTTATTTTAACTTACACACTCAAAATGCAGGTTGAAATTCCTTTGATCATGGATACCAACCCTCATGCTTGACCTGATTCTCACTATTTTATGGACGATCTAAAGATACTGCATGTCAGTGGTCACAATCCTCCTTGTTCTGTTGGAAAAGACATTGACTTTATGCCTTCTTGGACATAGGGAATAAATGAAATTTCTTTGAGTTCCTTCCTCCGGTTTCCCAATTTAGTTTAACTGAAGACTTGAATGGTCACCTGGTCTAGTCAGGTATTTCGTATACTGGAATTGAAAGAAAGGTCCAATCCCTCCCATGTTTGGTTGCTTTTGGCAATGAGGAGCTCATCAATCAATTGTATGAGAGAGGGAGGTTTGTCTGTGTGCTTGTTTGTTCTCGTCCCACAGGATCATGGGGTGCAAATGAGATTTCTGTCGTAGGACTTATTAATGTACATCTTATGTGTGCAAGAATGTGATTGATGTATGTGACCATATCCATGGAAATTTTGAATGTTTCTCATTTAGATTTTTACTTGAGTGCCCTTCACTTGCCAGTGGTAGACTACTCAGTAATCACATCTAAACCTTTGGAACTCGCCTATCTTTCTCTTGTACTGAAAAAGGCAGGAGAGTTTTCAGAGCCACACATCTTACATTTAGGAAATAAGCGGAGACTTACAAGATATATAAATATGTCCATGACTCCACCAAAGTCCCTGATGACAGCAGTTGGAGTGAAAAAGAGGCCATCTGCCATAATCTTCAGATTCAGCTCGATGCTCATGAATATCACAAACACGTACTCAGCAATCTGAAATGGGCAGGACGCAGCCGGGTCACCAAGAAGGGAAAAACCCGCAGCCCCGAGTTTTCTGCTGAGCTATGGGCTGAGATGTGGCAGCCGTACCTGCAACGTCGGGGCGTGCATGACTCTTCGAAAGGGGGACTCAAACATCATGGAAATGCAGGAACAGATGGTCACGATGATCATGACCCAGTCCAGGTAAGTCACCAATCCCAGTAAATCACTGCCAAAGACCAAACACAACGAGGAAGGGGCGCTTCAGGGAAGGCCATGCAGGTCCCAGAAAACCCTTCAGTGATTCTATACATGTGACTGGAATTAATTTCGAAATCCCCCATTGTCTATTTCCTAGCACGATATGGCAAGAAAATAACAAGAATCTTTACATTTTTATGCAGCATAAAATAGTACATGGAACTTTCAAAAGCGCATGGAAAACAGGCTTTGTGATGCTTACTAAAGCTGATGGTACTTGGTATTCTTCACGGCTCCTGTGACGGGATCTGTTTTAGATCTGTAAGAGAACGCGCAGAAACTTGGGCAACATAGCAGGTGTGCTCTCACTTGGCAGTACGGTATTATAAACATCTCATCTACCTCAAATCTCTTTCATATCCTCTGTATAATTACATTTCCAGGAACTGTGTGACTTTCCAAGGCAGAGAACATGAGATGACAGAAAAATCAGAATTTGATGTTTGTGAGAGTAAAGTTTAAAATTTCTCAAAATACTTGATTTGGGAATTCATGAATCCAGTCAACAGTTTCTGACATGGTTGTGACAAAACTTTGATTTCCATTTAAAAACACTCTGTTAAAATCTCTGCCTTAGCCTTTCAAGAACTTTCCTCAAAAAGTTCTTGAAAAAAGTTCAGGATTGTTCAAGTAAATCTCCAGAAATTAAATTGAGCTTTCCCCCTGCTTTTAACCGTGATCTTGTGGAGTGATTTATGTGGAATTTCTTGGGGCCCCAGTTCTAAGCTTCACTTTCAGGGAGCCCGTGGCGGTCTGTGTGTGTGTGCTCCCAAGCACAAGAGAGTCTCCCTCAGTCCACGTCAGCTGCGGAGGTGACAAAAGGGAGTAGGTCCACACTAAATGAAGTGGAGAATTAGCAGTTAGGTGTTAGCGTGGAGGCAGCCGACAGGCTAATTACAGATGAAACACTCACTTGAGGAAAGGATCAAATCAACTCTCAACTACCAGCTTCTTTCTTTACTGTGTGAAAACTCAGGGAAGTTTGAATCACTATGACTCAGGTGCTTTACATGGTGAGGGTCTTGCTAGAACATCTGAGGGAACACTAGACAGCCAGTCAGAGGGAGTCATGAGCTAGCTCATGTCCCTGCGCCAAGCCCTTAACCACTGCTGACCTAAGTGTCCTCCTCTGTTGGAGGAGGGGGATACAAATGACACCAGATGGTTCCTGAGGTGTCCTCAGTCCTGGAATATCACCACACTGTATTAGTTTCCTAGAGCTGTTGTAACAAAGTAGCACAGAGCAAGTAGCGAAACAATAGAAACATTTTTTTCTCAGTTCTGGAGGCAAGAAGTCTGAACAGAAGGTGTGGGCAGGGTTGGTTCCTCCTGGGGGCCGTGGGGGAAGGACATGTTCTAGGTCTCCCTCCTTGCTTTGTAGATGGCTGTCTTCTCCCTATGTCCTCACGTTGTCTCCCCTCTGTAAGTGTCTGTGTCCAAATGTCCCTCTCTTATAAGGACAACAGTCATACTGGATTAGGGCCCACCTTAATCACCTCATTTTAATTTAATTACCTCTTTAAGAGGCTATTTCCAAGTAAAGTCACATTCTGAGGTACTAGGGGTTAAGGTTTCAGTATGTGATTTTTGGGGGCAGGGGGACACACACTGTTCAGCCCATAACATACAGTGATTATGATACGCTGCTAATAATGGCCTTGGGGAAGACCTAACTATTTAGATGGAAAGCTTTCACCCTTCCTCCAAGACTCTTAAGGTCTTCAGGATATTTACAAAAGTTAAGCAGGACAAAAATTCTATTTCACCCACTGGTTGCCTGCTGACATTGCCTTGCGTTGTCACAAATGCAGTGTCCTCCTGGTCACTGATGGCCTCATAACACAGCTCTTCCATGTGGGCAGGGACAGAGACACCGGCCAGTGGGCTGTCTTCTCATAACAATTGGTAATGGAAGCACTAGTCAACTTTACTTCTATTTTACATCATTGTATTTTACATTATTCCAGAATAATCCAATCAAGGTATTTTCACCACGAAGAAACTACAAGTCTGAAAGAAGGTGTGGGCAATGACCTTCCCTATGTCATTCCGTCCACTCTTGGTTCAGAATTTCCGAAACAAAATGCGGAGTTGGTAACACCAACAGAAACATACTGGGTGGCTGTTAAAATCGGCACATAAAAATGACTGTTCGGTGTTTTATAAACGTGAGTTTTATATAAATGTTAATGACTTGCAACCTTCATTTGTTTTCCACTGGGTCGGCCCCTGGGCCAAGAGGAGCAGCATGGTTAATTAGCCCACGGTTTATCTCATGACCCCATTAGGATTACATGTTTCCTTCTTCCTGGTGTGACAACACCCCTGCTGTTTGTACGACGCAGGTTCAACACCCGGCTGAAGTGGATGTACTCACGCGTTGAAGCGTGCCCGGACCACCACCCGGCAGAAGTTTCTGAACCTGTGCTCCCGTCCAACGATGAACAGCGGCTTGTCGAAGTAGGGGTGATTCTCTCTCAGCTCCTCTTCCTGCACTTTCCTAGAAGGGGAAATCCACAGACAGGAAGGCTGAGGGAAAGGCTGGCATTCCAGAGCAAGAGCCCAGGAAGACTGTAGCGCCCTGTACCTTTTCATTTCTGCTTGTTCCTTTTTTTCCTGGATCATCTTGATTTCACTGTCTTCTCGTTGTGCGTTTCTATATCTCACTGTATTGGAATGCTAGAAATACAATAAAAGGGGGCACATCAAAGTGGAAGGTTTTTTTTGAAGGCCCAGAAAGATTGTTTTTAGAAAAGCTGAAATAAATATCTTTATTTATTAATGTAAGGTAGTAAATAAATATCTTTATCATAATATATGTATTTTTAATGATCACAGTCATCTTAGCAAGGGTATTTTTTCCTTCGAAAGGGTATCTTTTTTTCCAATAAAAATATTTATTGAGGACCAATTATGTGCCAGGCACCGTTGTAGTGCTGGGGATGTGGCAAAAAAGCAAAAAGAAAGGATAAAATCCAGCTCTTGTGGGGCTGATGATCTAGTCAGGGGAGGCAGATAAAAACTGAATGACAATATGACCGATGTAGATAGAAGATGTTTAGGACCATGGTAAAAAAAAAAAAAAAAAGAATAAAAGAAAAAGCAAAGGGGACAGAGAGTGCTAGAAGGTTCCATGTTTGGCTAGTCACAGCAGGCCTCAATAAGAAGCTGTTATTTGAGCGAAGATGAGAGAAGGATCTACAGGCCATGGGGCAATGGCAGAAATGTGCTTTTCCAGAGGAGGGGTGGGTCCTCATGTGCAGGGAACAGCTGTGTGTCCATGGAACAGCCAAGACACCCCATGGGTAGAGTCAAGAGGGCAAATACCAGGGTAGGAGACATTGAGGTCAGAGGGCTGGGAGGGGGCCTGATCATGCAGGACCCCAGCTCTGGTTCTCACTGCCTGGGACATGGACAGCCATTGCTCAAATAACCTGACAGATACTGTCGCAAGTATGCCTTAGATTTCCTTATCTGTATCTTCTATCATTGGGAATGGGTGAGATAGGTAAAGCTCTCTATTTTACATTGCTTCTGTTATGCAGGAAAAGACATCCAGAGTTATTTTGTAGGAAATTAGCAGAGTCTCATCATCTCTTGCTATGGAGGAGGTGGGGGATTTGTTTTCTTTACATGTCTGTGTAATAAATAGAAGAAAAAATCTTTGAAGAAGAACTAAGCCTCTGGAATTGAGACTATGCAGGTAGGACCATTTGCCATGTATATTTAAATATATATTTTCAAAGCCACGTTCTAGTTTGGCTCTTCAGACTACTTATTTCTAGGGAATCACACTGAAGGAAAGTGCTTTGAACTAGTGTTTCCTCTCTGAATTTTCTTCTTGAAGTTTTCTCCATGAAACATTCCTGGCCCCCAGGTTATGTGTACATGGGCTCTACGTTGGATCTGATCACAATTCTATGTAAACAACATGGCAGATCATACCAGGCAGAACTCTGGCTTAAAAATCATGGTGTTAACAGATGTGCACACCAGTTAGAACCTTGCAAAGTGGGTGATGATGATACCAGGTGTTCTCATCACCTGTTGTCAGTTGTGCTTGGAATACTTACAAGAATCTACTTTAACAGTTTCTACCAATTGAAAGCAGTTGGATTATTCTGGAAACTCCAGAGACTGAAGAAAGGACAGGCAAAGTGGTGAAAAGACAAACAAAACCCAAAAAACCCTAAGGCTTGCTGCCTTTCCCTTGTGAGACCTCCTTTCTCCAATGCCATCCGTGGCTCTGAACATTCAGGACTCGGCTTCCTTAGCCAGTGTAGCTAGACTCTACTTAAGACCTATATTTTAATGAGGGCATCACCAGTGATAATTATTTGATATGTGCTTTGCAAGTCTCTTAGAAATCTCGGCATGATACAGCTGCTGGTGAGTCTAACCCAGAGGTTAGACTTCTGCCTCTGTGGGTTCCCCTGGGTTTTCATGAGGCTTGCTTCTTCTCTTTGTTCATGTATCTGGTCTAATAATACAGAGGCCTGAACACTGACGATCTTCTCGAACATTCTCTGCCCCCAAATCTACACCTTTGATTTCTTCACATCATTTTATTTTTCTTTATAATGCAGAGCAAAACTGTCACAGCAGTGAAGGTATGATGGAAAATAAGTAAAAAAACACTTCCAGAAATGATTATGTATTTGTTTCCTTGCTTAGTCTTTGTCTCTTTTACTGGGATATAACTTCCTGGAAGGCAGAAGATTTTGTCTTGTTTCCCCACTGCTTCTCCTCACTTCAAACAGGGTCTGGCACATAATAAATACTTGATAATTTTTTTTTTTTAGTTCATTAATAAATCAACAGATGACCTAGAGTCTAAAAGCAAAGAAATTCTTGGGAACTAGTATTCAGTCTTTGAAAGAAAAATTCTTCTAGAAATAAGATTGCATTTCCTAGTAGGTAAAGCCCTGAAGTTATAGACACTGGAACTAGATTCCAGAATATTTTGAAATTTTAGTAAAGGTTTAAAGTTATGATACAAATCAATTCTATAAAATACTTTACATACCTTTAATGTCAGTCAAAGGCAAGTGACACGTCACTTTTGGGTTACTATCTTAATGAAGATATGTTTTGTGGGATGTCTGTATTTTTGAACAGTTAATGGTCACTCTTTGGTACTGGCCATTCTGTTTGATTCCTGAGTTTCCTGATTCCCTCTGATATAAATTCTTACGGAGACAGGTCAATGTGACAGAAGGTCCCAGGTGCTAGAATGTTCTAAACTGTAATTTAAATACATTTTCATAATCATGCTTCCCAACTCCAAAGCATTGCTGAGAACTTACATCTTGAGTCAGGGTTTCGAGAGATTTCCCCCTGCTGATCCTCTGGCTGTTGGATCCGTGTCTCAGTGACCTAAAACAACCACAACCAGCTGGTCAATACATCCAAGACCAAATTTTGACTTTTGAGCCATGGCCGTTTTAAGAACAAAATAAAGTAAATTTCCAATACCATCACAAATGCTTATTATTTCTTTTTGCAGTGAAAGCTTTCGTTTATTCAAATGCCTTTGAGCTCATCTCACAAATTGCAGAATTTTCCCTTCTGATCTTAAAAGTAAGAATCTGACCATCACCAAGGAAAAGGTTTTTGAAAGATTTTTTTTTTTTTTTGACTCTTTGAATCGGATTGTGGGTTTCATTGTTGCCATCAGCAAATAGAACAAAGTTCCTCCTGCACGCCTGTCTGCCAACCGGGGTGGTTCACAGAGACCATTTCCTGCAAAACTCCTTTCCTTGTTTTCTCTGCAGCTTTGTCTCCTGGTGTATTTACCTGCGCTCCTGGCGGATATGATGCTGCACACTGAGAATTGACCTTTCCTTTGCAGGCTGCCCCTCAAATGATCCACTCAGCATGCGTTGTCGAGTGCAGGCTCTAGGGGGGAAAAAAAAAAGGAGCCCAAGATAAATGCGTGATCTGTACATTTGGGATGAATAATACATAACTGCTCATTACTCTTATTATTTTTAAGGAAACACCAATGATAAGGCAAAACACAGCAAATGACACATGACCATGAAGGAAAATGGACTTGAGGCTCGGTGTCAAGAACACTTACCAAGCAGAACCACCACAGCTACATGGCAGGGCCAGGAGATAGAAAGCTCCCATCCGCCATGACCTGCCTCCCCTCATTCCAGGGGACAGCTCCCATCAGGGTCCCAAAAGCCTCATCATAGGTAGGCATGATGTTGGTTTTGAATTTCGACAAGGGGGTTTCTAAGAACAACTCTTTGGGGAAGGATTTGTCCACCCAGGCCCCTGGGATGCAGAGTCTATGTCCCAAGGAGATTCTGCAGAACTCCAGGGAAGTAGGAAAACATAAAACCGGAGGCAAAAGTGACTGACAGAGAGAGGTAATGAAAGCTGAGATTAATACCTAGGAAACCTCAGTCTAAAGTCCGTGGCTTACAGGTGACCGGTTACCTCTTTCTTTGCAAACCACGGAACTCTGAAGACTTTAAAAAACATGCCCCCTTGAAACCATACCTGGGCTGGTATAGTTTCAGATTTGTTAATGAGGGAAGATAACTGGGTGACTCAACACCTGGGATGTGAATGATTGGAAGAGAAAACAAAATTCCTCTTCCAGAAAGCTCCATCTGGAAACGACAGCAATTCCCTTGATGTAGTAGTCAAGTGGAGAGAAAATAATACAGAGGCTCAGAGACCTGTGTCCCACAGGTGACACTACCACTGACTAGGTGAGTGATCTTTGGGCTCAGTTTTCTGATTGGTAAAGTGAGGACCAGACCCTGATCTCAAAGAAAACTCACAGACTTAAAGTATCAGGGTCTTATGTTACGCAAATTTTATGATGCCGTGTTTGTTCAACACCTGAACACATGACTTTTGTCATTACATTACATGAAATTTTCATACTTATGCTTCCTAAAATACATTTCTAGATTGCCTTTGAATTAGATTATCATCGTCTGTCTCAGAGTGAAGATTTTCAAGAAAAAGAACCATGTCTCTCTCTAGCACACTTGCAAGCCACTCTTACGATAGCACGTGTATATTCGAGTAGTTAAAAATACCTCTGATGCCAATGAAGATAATCAAGGCAAATACCTATGAAAATCATGCAAATTCAATGAATGTAAATGCGTTTCAGGAAGCCATCCTCACCACATCACTCTCCTTGGTTTAATAAGCACCACGGAGCATTTCTATGTAGAATCCAAAGTCAAAATTTTACCGAACGACGAGGATTTATGGCACTGAGAGACAGAGAATGGGCTTATTTTCAGGACCAGGACGGTGTCCTGCAGGAAGACGCATTTGTAAGTCAGGCTGAGCTCCCCAAGCTTTAGCACCATCTCGAACAATGTACATAAACTGAGAACTGTTCTTCGGACCAAGGGCTGGAAACGACGAAGCAACCGGAGAACATCTATTTGGAAAGCTATGTTGTCTTGCCACAGACCTACAGATCTTGCCATTTGTGTAAACGTCAGGACTTAACCTTTAGCCATGGTCTTAGTAACCTTTATTTTTTGTCCTAAGAATCCCCCCGGCCAAAGTAGCTGAGCCCTTAGGGCTTACCTACAAAACACATGCAACTTGAATGCAGTATACGCGTTCGACCTGTCCATCCCTGCTCTGTTTGGCGTGGAGAGATGACACTGGCCCCAAGTTGCCTATGACACAGGACTGCGTGACGTGCCCCACAGCCCAGTCTGAGCATGCACGGGCATTCTCGCTGGGGAAGAGTTAGGACGCATCTTCGGACTCCAGAACCTCATGGGTGTCCCAACATCCACGTCAACGCAACACACCCATGTCCCCTGGGGTGGCTCTGTGGAGCCTGCTGAGACTCCGTTCTCTGACCCAGCGAGACAGGAAGGTGTCCATGGTGGGAGGTGCAGCCGCTGTTGGAAAGAGTCCACGCCCAAGGGCATCCCTTCCATCCCTCCACCAGCAACATGGCTGCAGTGCAGAGAGCAGCTCCTTTCCTCTTTGGCTCAAGACTAGCTCTTTCTTTCCCACCGGGGGCTAGAGAATTCAGAACATGACAGTAAAATGGGCTGGAGTTTCAGCTGTGCTGTGACATGTGGATCTTTGTTCTCTGGATGAGAAGGTCAGGTTGACCGGGGTTGGGGGGCGGGGGGAGGTTGGATTTTAGCTGTACCCTGCCAGCAGAAATCGTGTGTTGAATCAGACTGAGACAACCACTCCGATGGGCAGGATATAGAACACCACTGGCTCTCATTTCCTCTTCCGATCTCTTTCCTCTGAGTATGTAACAGTGTTTGTTAGTACAATTTCAAAACCGGAAATGATGAGCAAAAGAACAAAATGCTCAGTAACTTGGGCCAGCTAAGTCGTGTAACAGGTGGCTTCAGAGTTGCGTTCGAGTCAAGCATACACCTTCGTGGTTTCCATTTCCTCGCTGCGGGGACCCTGCCAGAGCTTTGCCTTCTCGTGAGCAGAAGCTGCTCTCCCACCACCTCTTTTCCCGGAACTGCAAAGGTCCCCAGGTAACCTGAGCAGAGTGAAATCAGGCAGATGCAGCCCTCTTCCCTTGGCGTTCTGAGGTCCCCTTTGGTGCCTCTGGCTCAGTGCAACTATCTCTGAGCCCCTGTTCCAGCCCCACACCCCAGGGCTGCCCCCACATCTGTGCCAAGACAAAGGTCAACAACGGTCTCCATCTTCATGGGCAGCTCAACTCTTGTGGAGTCTCTTAGACCAAACGCTCTGATATCTCACTCTTTCCTTTGAGCATCTAGTGGTTTTTGAAGTGGGAAATTCATTGGGAAATGCTAGAGCTTCTTAGTGGTAAACTAGGGGCTACATTCATCTAGCAAATTGCTAAATAAACATTTGGGTGAAGGCAGTTTGCAGGGGTCGGGGCGAGTGGGGGCACATGACACAGAGTTCATTTGGAGGCTCCTCAAGGCTTTTTTCCTCTACTAAGGACAGTGGTGGATCTTACTAAACTCAAAACTCAAAATCCTGTTCTGGGTACCACATCCATTAGAGTTAAAAACCAGCTCTTTATCTGTAACAGCTTCCCCACAGAAACAACAGGTAATGGCACAGAAGATACAACTCTTCTACAGATACATAAATCTGTCTAAAAGAAAACATATGGGGAACATCTAATTACATTATGCAAAAGTACCAGCTGCTAAAAACGGGTTTCCTACAGATGGAGGGAGGAACTCGGACGGCAGGACATAAACCTGGGGTAGGAGGGGGCAGGCAGGGAGTGAGGAAAAAAGCTACATAACACTTCCGCCCTGAGGACACCTGGACGTTGAAGCAGGTACAGAAAAAGGCCACATCAGGATGCTTCCGCAGAAGCAAAACAGCCTTATACATAAGCCACTGTCACGTTCTTTGATAACATAAAATATTTTGCTATTTTGGAAAATAACAGGCTTAGTAGAAAATTATTCACTTCAATCTCGCACTACTGGATTCCACTAAGAGGTTATACATTTTCTAATACAAGGTGCCAAGGTTCACACAAAAGTATGGTAAGCGCCTGCTTTATTATTTTTACGAGGAAATACAATTGCATTACACACAAGCATACACTGTAATCCAAATGGCGAATACCAAATAGTATTTCTGACATGAGTAATATAATTACAAACTTTGATATAAATGGGTTCTGAGAAGGAATAGGAAGGGAGAAATGAATATTCACTCATGCGAAAGCATAGGAAAATGCTTTATGTCCCATGCTCCTGCAGCAAGTTATTAATGCTCATGGCGTTTTGTCATCACTGGTCACCTCCCTCAAGAGCTGTTTAGGGAGGGTCTGAGCACTCATCCTTGCGTTCCCAGGAGGAGCAGTGGCTGGCACTCTCCCGGGCAGAGTGATGGAGAGAAGGAGGGAGCACGAAGCAGACAGGTGCAGGTATAAGGAGGCTGAGGGAGGAGGGGGCCTGCATCTGGAACTTGCTAGTTTCAAGGTCCAGGCAACACAGTAAGTTAGAACTTTCACACCTGGCAGCAGAGCTCAGACAGAAAGTTCTCCTTCGACTGGACGCCTGTCTTGAGAACACATGATGTTTAGAACCATGCAGTTCCGATCTCGCCTCTGGCTGGTCCTGGCACCTCAGGCGGGGGACAGGCATTCCCCGAGGCTCCGTGTCCTCCGTGTAAAACGGAGACCACCACCACCCTTTCCGCCAACCTCGCAGGGAGCCGGGAGGACCAGCTATGATTATGAATGCACCGGTCTTTGGAAACACCGACACTTCGTCTACATTTTAGTGGCTGTTATTTACCTTTCTATCTTGTCCCATATCATGATTGGTATTAAAACGTTCTATGGGGCTGGAGGACAGAAAAGCGAGTGTGACAGAGGGTCATATGGGAAGGTAAGTCTTCTGCTCTGCCCCTGATCAACAGTGATATGGACTAGCGCCGAGCCTTTTCACCCGTCTCCACACATCCGTCCTCAATAAACATGCTGTGGTATTATCGCGAGCACGTGATCTCTCAATCAACTCCTGCAATGTCCCGCGCAGGTGTTTCTCAGGTGGCCCCCAACGATCCTGCCTCCTGGTTTTCATGCTCTGGCGTAAGGCAAGAACGTGGGTAGGACTTACTGACTTGCTCTTAACAAGTATAAGGCAATCAGGATGCGGTAAGTCACAAAAGACGCATTTCATCTTCCCCATTGTCCCTTGCCCCTCACTTGCTGGCTCAGCCGAAGCAGGCTGCCGTGGTGTCCCAGGTCACAGCTGGTATTAAATCATTCTACAGGAGCACCTGGGTGGCTCAGTCGGTTAAGCCTCTGCCTTCGCCTCAGGTCATGATCTCAGGGTCCTGGGATCGAGCCCCACATCCCACTCTCTGCTCAGCGGGGAGCCTGCTTCCCCCCACCACCCTCTCTTCCTGCCTCTCTGCCTACTTGTGATCTCTCTCTGTCAAATAAATAAATAAAACCTTTAAAAAAAATCTTCCTACAGAGGGTAGAGGACTACGTTCTACAGATGTAAAATGGAAAGATCCACTTCTTAAGGAACGAGAGTGGCCATCTGCTAAATGTGCGAGAGGAAGGAACCGAAACATTAACTGCTTAGGGGAGCTAAACCTTATTAAGAATGGGAGAGTGAGCGAGGAAGGGGATTCCTCTGGAGCAAGTGGTAAATGCCTGCTGCCTGTGAGAGACCCAGCTAAGCCACACCCCAGTTCCCCACGGAGACTTTGAGATTAATCTCCATTGTTTCAATCACAACTTGTTACACAATAGTTGGTAACTAATACAGTTATCATCACTGTTGCTCACCTGTCAGTTCACCTTGCACACAGTAGGTGCTCAATAAATATTTGTGAAATGAATGAACCTTGAAATTTTGTGAAGATCCAATATTTTAACGTCTCGATACTTCACACGTATGAAACAAGGCAATAATCACAAACAGCACAGCATGTGTTTGAAAAATGCTTTTGAAAGGGAAAGTGAACTTTAATTTTATCTCCAGTTAGAATACTAGGCTCCACAAGCAACAGTCTGCACGCCCATAAGAAAGGAGGCCCTGAGACAGGAATGAAAAAAAATCAGACAGTGCTTCTCACAAGCCGAAAATTTATAAATCTTTATATTCTATGTGACACTGTTAAGGGGAACCTACAAGTCAATATGAGGCAGAACTGAGTTCATTTCAATCTCTTAAGAGGCGGGTCTGATCTGTCACCGGGAGCGTGGTCTCTGTGAACCGTATCTTCACACGAAATCTACTACAGCGCTGAAATGTAAGTAAGGAGTTTGAGACTTTTATAACTTTACCAATAAGAAGAGAGATGTACATGTCATCAAAGTTACTCAGTGACAGACCTAGTCAGAAGGAAAAGTATTTGAATATTCAATTAAGTTATATTTTGCCACTTTAAATTTTTTATTAGAATTTAGATGTTTTTCGGCCTCACCCGAAGATAAAAGAAATAGATTTTCAGCATGAAAACATTCATTTATTTGTTGCCTAGAGAGAAAGCGAAGCCGATCATACTGAAAACACACACCACGAACTTCAGGCGAAGTCTGGCTTTTCTTAGGGGGTGGACCACAAAGTAATCGTATCAGGTCTTCACTGTCTTGTCCATATCTCTTCACAAGGGCAAGTTTCTTAGAAACCCCGTCTAGTGGTTTAATAGAAAAAATTGCTCTGCCTGTCTTCTGGTATAGGGAGGCACAAAGCTTCAAGTGTCTGGTGAAAAATAATGAAGTCTTTTGTCTTGTCTGAGTGAGGAAATTCTCCATGATGCAGGCATATGTAATCCTTTTATTCCTGCTCCCTAGAGGAGAATTACAGTGAGGCATTTTCCTTTTCCCAGTTGGGGTTAATGTTATACCCTCTCTACCTTTGAAAGTAAAACAAGACTAGGACCCCTGATGATGATTCAAATGTGGGAATATTCTTCAACAAACACACATTCCCAGTTGCAAAAATATTACCCCTGGTTTCTTGCCAAGCCTTTGAAAAAAACATATGAAAGATTGATTCTTTTTTTTTTTTTTTACCCCCTCTCTCTGCATTGCCTTTGTGCTTTGGAATTTCAATTACCCCTTATATGACAGCCATATATATATATATATATAATCTTTTATGGAGGTTGAGGGAAGAGAATCATGTCTTAAGAAATTGTCTCTATTTTTCTTGACGTTCCTCCATCTAAAATATTTTAAAATTGGCCCAAAGATTATGGTTATAAGAGAGTTCTTTGGAGCTTTATTAGCCTTTAAACACCACTAGTTGTTTATAGAAATACTAGCAGGGGGTCCTCTGTTTCTTTCTTCTCTCTCTCCATATCTTCTTTCTTAATGTTCCAGAACAAGGGTGTGGGAAAAGCCTGTACATTCTGTAATGAAAGAGAGAGGCCTATGAGTCTTCAAATTATTTTCATTCATTATAGAAAAGTTAGATTGCCTGAAACCATCTGGTATTAAACATAATTACCGTCTAAAGGAACTGCAGCGTAACTTCTCAGAGCGTTACATCTGAGGGATTTTACTCAGATCTTGAGGTCCACAAGGGTACGCATCGCAAAGTATTATCGAATGTTGGTTAATATAATGTAATCACATCAACAGAAAACAGGAAAATAGCCCTTTGGTGGTAATTACGTGAAACTACGGCCGTAGACCAGGGTAAGAGAATGGGTGATGAGTATTTCCTGGAAAAGGGCTCTTACCTGATGCTAGGAGAGTGACGATGAAATCCTCCAAAGGGGACACAGCCACAGATGCTAATAGGTGAGCTCCTCTGTAATGGCCTCTTGCTGAGATGAGGAAAAAGCTGCATTTTTTATCGTAGTGAATACCCCACTCCTTTGTGAATCAACCTGGTCCTGAGTAAATGGATATGGCTCTCTAGTATTAAGTGACATCCGATTTGTTCTCTCCAATCTTGCGCTATTCATAAAAATGTTGTCATATGCACACAGGTAAATTACACAGGCAACCAGAACCTCACTGCAGACTGAAACATAAGGGAAGCCTTATTGTCTTATCATAAGTAGGTATGATAAAGAAAAAAGAAAATCAGCTTAAAATCCCCGCCTTTAGCACATCTATTAGAATTCAGGAACTAGACTGTCTGAAACCCCACACCACAGTGGGGTTTAAATTCAGTAATGCTCCATCTGACTCAGAAAAACATAAATTACAATGCAAAGACCGAACTTTTTATTATAACAAAAGTGAAAATTTGCAATGTTGCACAAGCCGTAGGAACCAGTTTTTCTACCTGCACGGATTTTCTTATACTACTTATTACTTTATGCTCCAATGACATAATAGTAAAAGAAAAACCCTGTTCAAATATCTTGCTACATCTGTTAGGTAAAATTTAATAGCAGCTCTCCTGATCCATATAGCTCCATTACAATCACGTTGTAATAACGTATGCGTCATGTATAATCTCAGTGAAATGTAACATACTTTGATTACCACAAATCAGGAAAGACTTAAAAAAACATGTTTAGAATACATCATCTTACTAAGTGCAATGACAGACGTTAACTAGACTTATTGCGATGAGCATTTCACAATACACACAAATCCCCTCGAATTAGGTTGTATACCTGAAATTAATGTAATGCTATGTATCAATTACATCTCAGTAAAAAAATTTAAGAAGAGTTCAAGGAAAGAAAGTTTGGTTTTAAAAAAGCCAAAAAAAATCATTTTGCTTAAATGAAGTTTTATTTTGCCTCTTGGAAATTTTCACTTTTTATGTTTTATACAAATGCTTACATCCACAGTTCTTATCTCCTCATTGCTCTCTGAGTACACTTAATTTCCACATATTTACTTGATCTCTATTTCTCTAAATGGTTCTTCACTTAACCTACGAGAGTTTTTAAATATCAGGAATAAGAGAAACCAACAACTAGGTGACCTAAATAAAATCACAGATAAATATTTATGATAATATCTAATATTTCATTACATATTTGATTAATAGTTAATGTTTTGATGATAATATATTCAACATTAATCATTGGTATTCAATTTATGAACATCTATAAATACATTACACATGTTAACAAGTATCTTTACTAAATCAAATGTTAATAATTTGTTATTTTATTAATACTGAGCATATTAATCCCCAGTACTCTGGTTTTTGAAGACCTCGGGTAATTCTTGCCAAATGTTTGTCATAAAAAATTGCTGCTATATCAGGAGGCTGACCCAAACTCAGCTTTAGGGGTATCTGCTTCCTCTCATCTGCAGGGTCTTTCTGGGGCCCCTTTCCCCTCCCCTTTCCTCTCCCCCCCCCCCACTTTCCCCTCCTCCTCCCACCCCTCCTGCCTCTGGAGCACATTCCACTGAGCTGTTAGCCAGTCTAAGCCTAAGGTCTGTGAGAGGCTGCAAGGCGCTCAGGGCCTCTGAGCCTTGCCCAGTGCGTCTTGCTAGTCGTGGCCAGAATGAGGAGCTGCAGAGAACACACTTGCCCTTCTCCAAAGCTGCTGAATTGCTAGGCTACATGATGAAACAAGAATTTGAAAAGGAGAACTTGTCAAACGGGAAGGAGCACCCAGGGTAAGATGCTAACACTTGGCGTTATTAAGCTGCCTTAGATTTCCACACAATTGGTCCTGCTTCAGAGAACTGGAATCTCTGGGTCTAGACGGGAAAGAACGGAATAAGAATGAAGAGGCTGTTTGTCCTTTCTTCAAATTCCCCTTGTCCTACAGCTAACGATGTGCATGGGAGAGCAGGTGGCCTCTTGGAGGGCATCCCAGGGGTTTAATTTGCAAGCTTTCCTCTAGAAAACTCCACGATCTCCCCAGTCTCTGCACTATCAGGCTCAACTGTCTTCCAGAGGAATGTGACCTAGATGCTTACATTCTAGGGAAGAACCCAGTGTCCGTTCATCTGTCCTGAGCCCTGGGGAGGCAGAGCTGGGAGAACAGGGACCTGGAAGAGGCCACGGGACAAAAACACTTGCTTTCAGCCTACAGTCCATAAAAAAACACCCCCGGCTGAGTCCTCAGCCACTCAGAGGTCACAGAGCTCCAAAGTCAAGAGCACACAAAGTGTTCCAGGTAAGCAGTCATCACCCATGCAGAAGATAACACTATGCTCGTCTCGGTCACAGCGGTCACTGTCCCTCTGTGAGCGGTGCCCTGACGGCAGGTAGAGATTCTCTTCCAGCTGGTCCTTGGGCCCTGATCACCAGCCCCCTTCTACCCAGTGATCTTGTCCTGCTCTCAATTGCTCTTCCTCCTGCCCAAATCAATCAGGCGCGCCTTTACCAACACCTGAGACCGTGCCCTCGTGTCTTCTTGGCTGGTTGTTCTTGCTGGTGGTGTCAGCCCCTTGGGCTAGGTCTCCTAATTCCGGGATAGGACCATTTCTCCCCCTGGCCCATTCTAGCAGAAAGAAGGATGTCCCAGTTGCACTTCAGGCATTTCAAAGATCCTGGGTCTCCATTCCCAGGACTTTCAGCCGGCTGTCAGCGATGCCAACCGTGGCTGATGAATCTGTGTTATTAGTCTGGGAGTCTCTCCATGAAAGGATCTGATGACACCTTATGTTAGCAAGACTAGCCCAGTGGCGGAGCCAGGACGCTAACCCAGACTGGCTACTGAACCACTAAGTGCCCCGAGCACGCTGCTCCTTTACTCCTTTGAGGCTGTTTCCAGCGCCCCCTGCAAGGTGCAGAGACTGAGGCTTTGCACGGACTTAACCACTACTCAGAGGATTCAAAGCCAAGCATGGCTGACTGCAGACCCTTCCTCTTTCCATTTCTACCATACTGACACAGCACGCTCCATAGGACTCTGGACCTGAACGGGAACGAGGGGATTTTAGTAGGTCATGTCAAAAAGGCCACAGTTTCAGTCAGGACATGAGCTTTCTTGAGCTGGCTTATCCAACAGGGTCTGGGGTTCGGGTTGCCACAAGCATCCAGCAAAAGATCTTCCATGAAGGCACTTCTATTACCCCCAGATAACTCAAGGCTAGCTCCCATCTACCCCAGGAAGTTTTATGGAGGGAAAGGGAAGACACTGGAGAGAGTTATGGTTCTAAAGACTGAAGCCGCCCCAGACCGCAAGGATGATAAATAGGAAAGAGAGGCCCCTCCCCTTGAGGCGCGTGGTCCCACCACAGGGGCCACTGCCTGGGAAGGAGGGTGTGCCGAAGCAGGTGTAGTGGGGTCTCGATTTCAGCTCTTAATTTCCCCTTGACCTGGCAATTTCTGATGATGCATAACCTGTCTGTGTACCCTGGGAAGCAACGACGAGTGTCGGAAACACAACGGGCTCAGTGGTTGTCAATATAGGGGATTAGAGCGAGGGATCCTCTACATTGTAAATGTGCAGAGTCAGAGGGAATGCGTGGATTTTGGAGTTAGACCAGGGTTTGACTCCTGGCTCCCCTGACTTGCAGGCAGCGTGGCTTTAGGCAAGTCGCCTAAGCTTCCTGAGCCTTAATTTCTCCCTCTCTAACACAGAGCTAATACTCCTTGTCTTTCAGGGTTTGCTGTGAGGCCCCAGTGAGCCAGCAGTTATGAAGGAACACAGCGTTGAGCTTGCCGTCAGTTTCCAGGAAATGGGACAACGGAGCTGCGTACGTTGTTGGGGACACAAAATACGGCTATTTAGGAAATCAGGTCATAGTTGATATTGATGTGATACCCCAGATCACTTCTGGTATGGGTTCTTGGGAGAAAGTACTTACCTAAGACTCCGTTTTGTCATGCATAACATGGGGGTAATAACAGAATTCTCCTGCATAGCTGTGTTGCACAGACTGACGGAGACAACACGCCCAAGACCTTAGTATCATGTCTTCGCAAATACTCATCATTCACTCTTTTCCCATCTCCCTTTCCCTCCTCCTCTCCATCTTCATGTCGGAGAGGCATTTTCATGGCATAATGGATATAAGTTGAAGGCAGAAAACACTTTATGAAACATTTCAGGTAGATGATTTTAACTATTAAAGTCGCTTAGGCAGGGAACCAGGACTATGCTCTATGTGAATATTCTTGTCACGGTTGTGGTCAGAGATCTAGAGGTATTACTGAAGTTCCCCCCACCTGACTAGTGTCATAAATATGTTCTCAGGGCAAACAAGAGCTCCTTGAGGAAATAATCTATGTGTCCGGTATCTTAGAAAAATGCCAGGCACACAGAAAATGCTAGAGTGAGTCCTTTCTTTTCAGGAAGAAAATCCAGCTAATGTCATTTAAAAATCTATATCTTAATAAATAAATACGTTCTGATTTTATTTATATTTAAGTAGTCTATAAATTATATTTCTAGTCAATGAAAATGATTCTCTTAGAGAGAAACTAACCCTTCCATGTCATTAATTATATTTAATTTTTTGTAGTAAGTAGCATTCAACTAGCAGTTATTCCTTAGACTTTATTTTTTTTAATAAATATTTTCTTTACTTGAGAGAAAGAGAGAGAGAGAGGGAAAGCACAGAGGGAGAGCGAGAGCGAGAAGCAGGCTCCCCTCTGAGCAGGGAGCCCAACGTGGGGCTCGATCCCAGAACCCTGAGATCATGAGCTGAGCCGAAGGCAGATGTTTAACCGACTGAGCCACCCAGGTGCCCCACGACTATTCCTTAGACTTTAAAAAACTATTAATACCAGTGTGCGGCAAGGGAAATTTTGTCATAGATCCAAATATCAGAATGCAAATACCATACTAGACCGATCACTCAAAAAGGCCATAAAGATATTTCCTAACCCAGGAGGTACTGATAGCCAAGGACGGAATTTTCTCAGGTCATGTAAAATGCTTGATTATTTTTGACATTCCGCCGTGCATTGGGCCTAGCAGGAATGGCCACTCATTTGTGCTCCATTTCAGGGCTCTGAGGGGCGGGGGCTCAGCAGAGGCAGCGAGGCTGTGAAAGGTGCCCTGCCATTTGTTTCAATTTCTCCTGATGAAGTAAAAAGGTCACTGCCTTCCGAGGGAAGCTTTCTTGAGTGGAGCTGACTGGTACAGGCGAAGTCAAAACGAGAGGGAATTTAATAGGGACCCCGGATTCTACAGTTTGGGTGGTGGAACATCCCTCTTCCTTACAGTCCTCTCCAGATCAGTCCCGGAAAAAACAACACGGATGCCCGTTTGCACCACGTGAGCCCCCCACGGACAAGCCCGTGACGGCATCCTCGAGTTCTGTCAGAAAGCCCCACTTCTGTTTCTGTCAGAGAGTTCCCAGATCTGTGGAGAAGTTCACTTCCCTGTCTCCGAGCATGGATTCATTTTAGGAAGATTCTACATGGAAGAACACAGATGATCACATTAGAGATGATTATGTGCAGAAGTCATTGGTGACTCCAGTGACTCAAACACCTCTGAGTCTCGGCCCCTTTCTCTCTGACTTTTCCCTTTGTAAGCTCGAATTTCCCCTTCATAGGAAAGGCACAGAGCATAGACTTTTCTGGAATAATGTGGATCCTGTTTCAAATGGAAATGCGGCTCCCCTGAGCACTGAGACTCCAGGCAGCCCCGCAGCTTAATTATCAGGCCTGAGAACTCAGGCCTCCCCATCACCAGGACTGCGCTATTCATTCCAGGAAATTCCTTTCCAAGAATTTAAGGCTGTGAACCAATAAGTAATTTAGCTTCAGGAAATTTCTGGAAATCCATTCATCTGAATTACAGACTCACGGACCAGCCCCTGCCTCTAGATAATTTATCACTCAACTGGTCAAACCAATCACCTAAAAATAATTGATACTCAGGCCAAGAGCCTGCCCAGCTCGGTCCATCAATCCTAACCACTTTTTTTTTTTTTAAATGCTGTTTCTAAAAATCTTCCAATTTACTTTCAAAGGTAATGCATGGAGACGGTTAGCAATTCAGGAGACGAGTAGAAGTTTTCTGGAGAGAAGATGACAGCAGAAAGGAAGGAAAGGGGAAAACGGAGCAAACTCCGTTGGAACAAGTGACAGCTGAACTGTGGAATCAGAGCAGGTGGAAAGCACTGGGGGCACAGGGAGGCCAAGGGATGGCCCCGCTACTGGGCCCCCGCCCCTGGGATGTCCCCCCAGAACAGTAATGGTTACCTGACTGCAACAACTATGTGCTGCCTGTGTATCCCGGAGAGTCCTAAACTCTTTTTTTTTTTTTTTAATTGAGGTATAATTGACAAATAACACTGTACTAGCTTCAGTTATACAACATAATGATTCGATGTTTGTATATAATGGGAAATGATCTAAACTCTCACCTGAAGAATTTTGCCCGATCTCAATCACTAAAAACACTTCAACCCAAACCCAAAACCTTACACATACCTACTCCTGACCTATCCCTTGTGAGACATTACTGAGAGACCTCAGGTGGTGGTCTCCCTTACTATAATAAGTATTAAATTTCACTGTTAGTCAACAGATTGTTCAGGAAGCCAGCTGGGGCAGTCTACACTGCAAAGGCAGGTAAGTAAGTTGCTGAAGGTTAGAGAGGAGCAGAGCCAGATGCTGGTCCAGGCCTTCTGACACCACGTCCAGTAGCTTACGTGAGAACGAGGGGGTCCCTGACCATCACCTCCTCCAATCTTTGAATTCTCAGAAAACTGGGGACTTAAATAATTTACCTATTTACACAGCCAGGTCTCTAGATACCCTAGATCAGGGATTTGTTTTATATTATTTTATTATTTCCTCCAAATATTTGTTATTTTTAAAAAGTTATTTCTAAGACACAGATATTTCGTAATATCCTCCTCACATCCCGCTGGATTTAAAGTTTATGGGACTTCCTTCCACCTGCACCCACATCAGGATACACGCCCACCTGGGACATATTTGCTCAAAAGGTTCAGCCGAGGTTATCTTTCTCTAAGGAGACCTTCCTAGAATGCCCTCCTGCCTCCCTGGGGAGGACTCCTCTGCTGAAACTAAGGACAGTAAGGCTATGAAAAGACAAGACTCTGGAAAATCACGAGAGACAGAGCACTGAAACAAGTCTCTGCTTGACTTCCTTTCTTCCATATCAAAGCAGATCCAGTCTTCATCCACGAAGGCACGGAAACTGCACCTCCTTGTCTCCTTCTTTCAGAGTCTCCCTTTCAAAACATAGATGGTCATGGGAGAGGCCATTTCCCCCCCAGCTTCACGGAAGGATAACTGGCAAATAACGTGTAGATATAAGGTATACAACACGATTTGAAGTGTGTATATCCTTTTTTAAAGATTAATTTTGTTTAGTTTTTAGAGAGAGAGTGAGAGTGTGCACACAAGATGGAGGGGTGGGGGGGGAGCATCTCAAGCAGACTCCCTGCCGAGCACAGAGCCTGATGCGGGTCTCGATCTCATGACCCTGAGATCATGACCCAAGCCGAAACCAAGAGTTGAACGCTTAACTGACAGAGCCACCCAGCTGCCCCTGATGTGTGCATATATTGTGAAAAGATCACCACAGTGATGATAATGAACACATTCATCATTTTGCATAATTATGAATTTTTCTGTGTGTGTGGTGAGAACATTTATAATCCACTCTCTTCTCAAGTTTCCAGTATGCGATACAGTACTTGCTAACTAGAGTCACGAGACTACACATTAGGTCCCCAAATTATTCAGCTTAAAACTGAAAATATGTACCCTTTGATCACCATCTAGCCATCTGCCCCACACCCCAGGGTCTGGCAATCCCCAATCTACTCTGTTTCTATGAGTTTGACTTTTTTAGATTCCGCATGTAATGGACATCATACAGCATCTTTCTAATTCTGACTTACCCAGGGACACTGTAGTTGAAGGAGCAAAGAGAGTTCTGAGCCTAGGGAGGAGAGACTCCCCAGGGAGTGAGAATACCCCGAAAGAATGGTAGAAACTTCTCCTTCTTCCCCATTTTGTGTAGGGCTATTTGCCCTGAGATGACTGTAAATGTTCTCCTTTTCTTTCTTTTAAATTCTCTTATCCCTTCTTCTTTCCTTTTCTTTTAGTTCTTGTTGCTCCTTGGAAAACAGCAGAGAAGAATGTCCACGGACCCATAGACGTGGGCCTGATCTATTCCTGACCTTCTTATTTATGGGTTACATTATAATGCGGGTATGATATTATTACTGTATTATTAATATATATAATATGGCTACTGCTATATTATGAGTGAAGAAAGATAAGACGCCCAAAGAAACTATCAGTTTGACATCTTGTCCTTAATTCTTGCAGACACTAACGTAGCACCAACAGTGAAGCCATTTTCATAGGAGAAAAGAGCTAAATGGCTTTTCTAAAGATTAAATTTGTATTATTAAAAAAAAAATCTTAATTTTTTTTTTCTTATTGTAGCTCTTATTTCCTGAGATTGCCTGGGTAACAGTTCCAACATCCCAGGGAGATGCCTCTCATTTGGTGGTGTTCTGGGCTATCATAAAATGTTGACGGCTCTGGGTGCCCCTGAAACTACACAATTATTGGGCAAGTCTGAGGGCATCCCTGTTCCCTGATGGTCTTAAAAATTTGGCTCAGGCATGCCCACAAATTTTCTCTCTTTCTCTCTTTTTTAAAATTTTCTGTTTTTAAAACCACTGCCGTACATTTAAAAATCAACAGCTGAATTTCACCCTCACAATGTTAGTTAGCAGTAAAGGATGTGATTTCTGGCACTATCGTATCTGCGTTTCAATATGACTCCGAGGAAACACTGGAGAGTCTTATCCATCTAATGCATTCACTTTTATGACTTCGGGCACCAGGAAGTCAGCTTTCAGGGTCAAGCCGATGAGCCAAATCTGTGAGAAAAAGTCTGACTTTGTTTTTCAAATCATATAACACGTTAACACAGGCCCTTGAGACACGCGTGTTGTTCCTAAGGCCTATCCCTGAGGTAGATAAATTCTTGGAGAGAGGTTTTCCAAAAACTTGTCACCTGGATAGACAATAAGACAATAAGGGTTGCCCTTCTGGAGAAAGTTGTGTGGGAACAGTCCCTGTGTTTGTCAGCCCTGATCAGTACGCACCACAGTTTCACTTTCCTTATGTGTGGAGGACGAGAGCCTCACCTTTCTTTTGTAAACTAGAAGGGGACTAAGAAAAAGATGGCAGGAAAGGAAAACTGGAAGACCAAACTTCAGAAAGAGTTCATTGGGAATCGAGGTTCTAGAAGTGGCTTCTTCTAACTATCCCTGTCTGTCTGCACTGTGAAAGTCTCTGCGAACCCCCAGGCACATTCAGGAAAGCAGTTATCCTGGGGAGGTGAGCAATGTCATTTTGGTTCCGAATGTGGCAGGCAGACTCTGAACATGGGCCAGAGTATTACACTCCCCTCATGCGTCGTTATGGATTTGAAGCTGAATTCTCTTCCCTGTGAGTGCGGCTGTGGGGCTGGACCGGCACACGGGCTGTCTTATGTGAACAGGGCGGGGGTCTTCAAGACGCTAAGGATTGATGCTGCCAGGAATCTGTCTACTATAGTAGTTGCAGCTTGATAAAGACCCTGGAGTACCACGCAGTGTTCAAGGCCGGCCCCATGCCGTTATCTGATGGCAACTGGGTTGAGCCAGTTGGAAGCAAACTGAAATGGGGACACAGGGTGTTACACATTTGCTGAGAAGTTTTCCTTTCTCTATTTCAACCAGACCTCTTCCTTTCATCTTATCATATTTTGTGGTGACCATATACAAGCCCCGGAAATGGTTATTCTCTTCTCATAGAAGATACTCCAATGCATACTTGTGTCTATGCATGAAATGTCAGCCAATAAAAGAATAAATACACAAAATACTGTCTTGACTAGTCAGAATCATTTTTGGCATACGCATTTCGGGTACTGTCGTAAACTCAAAATAGTTTCTCAACCCATATGTATTAGCCTTATTCCCTCATTACAGTTTTCCAGGTTATAGAGTTACACTGGCAAAAACTTGGATGCCTATTCCTGGAAGAGACATAGAGTAGAAAAGAAGAGTCTATCCCCTTCCCCTCGGCACAAGTTGGAGGGAGCGTCCCAGTATAAATTCATCCATTCACCTTGACAGCCATTCTCCTTCCAGCCCCCCCCATATTTAGTTGTATGATTAAACATTTCCATGTAATAAGTCTGCCAATAAAATTACATTCCAAATGCTCATGCATTTTTACAAAGATCACATTACTTCATATTATGACACAGTCTTCTAAAATACTCTTAAGTGGCTAGGTTGATGTTTCTTTTGGATACTTTATCCAGACAGGTTTAAGAAAGTAGCATTAAAATTACATGTTTTTATAAGCATGTTAAAATGGATGTGCTTTCGATTCTTACAGATTTTAAATACATTTATTTTTAATAGATTAATAAGTCATTGTTACTTCTAAAAAGCTCACAGTCTTATCATTTTCCCCTTAGTTTGTGATTTGTCCTTCAGATTTCAGAGAAGACATAAAACATGCAAGATAAATATAAGTAATTTTCATCTTTTTCGTAAATGTTTATACTTACAATTTATGTGTAAGTGCATGAAAAAAAGAGAAATGCACAACTGAGCTAATAAAATGTTACTATTCTAGGAAAGATATTAATGTTGTGTTTGACATTATTTATAAGTAAACAGTTACCTAAATCTACTTTCTAGTGGAAAGTGTATGTCGAATCTCAGAAAATTAGCTCATTAAAAAGAAAGAGTTCTTCTTTGTTTAACGTAATCCCACTTGTGTTTAAATATGTATCAATGTTTAATGGTGTTACCTTAAGATTTTAGTGACTGCAGTCTCCTTTTCTAGAAGATTCCTTGCCCTGATGCTGAAAACGGACTTGCGAAGCTGAAAAATTACAAGTGTGACTTTAGTTTTGGCATGTAAAAGGATAATATGCTGACAAATCATTACATACATAAAACAGATAACACTATTAAAACATTGAACATAAATTTTTTTCCACTAAAGCACCATTATATGATTAATTCTATCACTTATTTTTTTTAAAGATTTATTCATTTAGAGAGAGAGCACAAGCAAGAGGGGCAGGAGAGGGAGAGAGGCTCTCAAGCAGACTCCATGCTGGGTGTGGAGCCCAATGCAGGACTCAGTCTCAGGACCCCAAGATCACACCAGAGCCAAAACCAAGAGTCGGATGCTCAAATGACTGCACCACCCAGCCACTCAGATTCCATCATTTAATTGTATCTTCTGTTTTTACTTTTATGTAGGCAGAAATGCAAACAAGCTTGTGGGGCCACACATCACAGCTATAACGTCTTAATCTGAATAGGCTTTTCAGTGTCCAGAGAATTTAACATTAAGACAAATATCGGACTCTTTCTTGCCACCATCCAATAAAATGTTCTCTAAGCCACTTTACACCTGCTCAGGTTCTTGGCCTGGGACCCGATACTAATCTGAATGATGAGTTCAAAGAGTTGTTTTGCCTACAGGCATGGAGACCAAGGAGATGAGCTTTCAAGGTTGTTTCCTAGTTGGTGATGATGAAATTATTCCAGGGAAAAGCACTAAGAAAAACAAAGTCCTGGATGCCGCCTACAAACCAGAAGATTCTCCAAACCCAGCCCTGTCCTTCTTGATGGTTGCGGGATCAGAGGGGTGACAGATGTACTGAGAACCAAAGTGGACAAGAACAGGACAGAGAGAGAACAGGAAAACATGCCATCCTAAGAAAATTCATAATAACAAACGACTAGAAAGTGTAACTTCAGTGGTCAGACCAAAGGTAATCCTCGGACAACAACCCGGTCATCTTGATAACTAGATTAGGTTAGATTTTCTAAGCACTTAGTATGTTATTAGTAGCTATTAGAGATATGGGTTAGCCAGGAATCAGAATTCTAGCTTACCAGAATGAAAAGCCTAGTTACAAAGGCAGGACTATGATGCATGAGGCTACCAGTAAAAAGTAGACAGTAAAGTGCTAGATGATATGTCCAGTAGAAAAGATGAGAAGGCTACAGGACTATACGCATGTCTGAAATAGTCAGCAAAGACGTATTGAAGGAATAGAAATTGCACTGACTTGAAAAATGATTAAGTCTTCCCTAGCAAAGGGGGGGTATGGGCCAAGAACAGTAGTTGGAAATGCATGCATGGGGCAAAGTAATCTGGGGCAGACTATTTGCATAAGTGTTGAGCTACGGGGAGGAAACAGTGTAAGGCATACTGTGTTTCTAACAGATTTGAGGGAGGAAAAAATAAGCAGGAGATAGAACCATCTGCATTCAGTAAAAACATACCATCCACTTTCTTTTGAACAAGTTAGTGACTTGAGGTGCAAAGTCACAGAGCTCCAATCTACAAACAAATAAGCCTATAAAGAAGTTGGCAGTACCGCCAACCCCTGTGTCCACCTGGCCACAGCTAGAGAGGAAGCGGTGGGTGCAAACTGGTCTTCTCAGTCACACCGGACAACCTACGAGCACCAGAACCAACACTATAATTTTCATATTTCACAGCAGATCTGCATTAAGGGAAGGATCATTGGACCCATTGGCCATTACCCTCATATGAGGAAAGATGGTGCCCTCATATTTTCTCAATAATGAAAAACTGGGTTGGTTTCATTATTCACCAGAACTCTTGGAAGAATAAATTCATATGCAGACAAGGAGCTAAGAGTGAATGGCATTTTCCAGAAATTACATTTTCAGGGTAGTGCAAGAAAGGCTGTTTACCATGATGCATTGTGAAACTTTCTTCCGTCTCCTCCTCTCCCCTGAGGAGGTGACTTTGGGCATTGATTTAACCTCCTAGAGCTCACAGCCCATCTCCCAAGGGATGTTATTTAAAGTCATTTTCAGAGACCAAAGACTCAGCAGAAGGATCCCATCATGGCTGCATTTTTGCCTTTTGATACCTAAGCACACACATAATCACAGGAAAAGCCCAGGTCACAGGGGCCCCAAGAGAGCAGGTTCTAGGAGAGGACTGGACTCCACTGCTCTTATTTCATCTCTGAAGGACACTGACAAGCCTTAGTCATCTTTCCCTTGGTGTGAGGTGTGAGGTGCGAGGTGTGAGGTGATGGTCTGAATTCAGTCACTTATCTCCTGTCCAGTAACTGAAGAGCGGACACTAAAGGCGGTGTGTACTTCATGTTAGAAAAACCTCTGCAGAAACTGCAAATAAATGAATAATATTTATTATATTGATCCAAAATTATTATTTCTGGGCTGCCTACGACTGCCTACGAAGGGCTGCTGGCTCTCTTTTGTTCAAAACTTGAACTGGCTCAAATAAATTACACTATTAACCTGTACGAGGAAGTCCTTGAGAACTGTTTCTGTAACAGCAGAAGTGGCCAAAGAATAAATACTGTAATAGAAAAACTTCAGATACAGCCTCAAGATTGACTGACTGATTTTTTTAAAGTAAGTGCCATACCCAACATGGGACTTGAACTCAGGACCCCCAGGTCAAGCTCCAGTTTTAAGATGTCTATCTGTATCTATGCACATTTGATAGCCTGGACATGTATTTAGACAGTTATATATTTTATCTGTTCTTTTTTTTTTTCTAGTAAATAAAGAAGGCCTATAGCGATTATCTACTATCCCTTCAGTGTTTTTTCTGCGGTAAAGCTTTGCACATTTCTGCAAAGGACAAGGTCTGCGAGTCCCAAGTCCTTAGAGCTACATTGCTCTGCAGTGCCCTCTTCTGGCTCCAAGGGATACTGACAGTCACCTGAACTGATCAAAACAAGGAATACAGAAATCAATTTTGGGATAAGTAATTTTAGATCTGAACTTTTCAATTACAGCTATGGAAGGTGTCAGTAATGGTTTCTTCTGGATATAAACATGTCAGATACGTGGGACTTAAAAGGAGGGGTATGGATGACGTCCCAGGGAGTTTGCACTGGAAAAAAAAAAAAAAAAAAAAAAGCCTTTTTGGTGGTTTTCTTTAGTTTCTAAACCTAATACATCCAATTCCAGAAGACAGCCATTCTCTGGCTGGATTAATGATCAAAAAATAAATGTAAATGTTCAAGCAATACAGAGAAGATTTTTTTTTGTCTTGAAATTTTAATTTAAAAAATGTTTCTAGAACGGTGCACTTTAACGTGAAATTCAGGAGGTTCAAATTTGCAGCTCTTTGTGGTTGAATAACTTGGAGCTAAAGGACCCAGCAATGGTAGATCTCGCTGATGTTCTGGCAATTTCTTTGACATCTTTTAATCCATAGGTACTCCCTTTCCCCCTCATTGTTGAAGGACCTGGGCCATGTGACCTGAAGTTTCCGGGAGTCTGGATTTTCCCCAGTGCACACTCCTGGCATAGTTCACATATTCCTCTGTCTTCTGGACTTCCTGCTGATTGACAGCTGGGCCCAGAGTCTCATCAGGCTCACAGCTGATTGCCCTGGCAAGTCCACAAGTGGTGGCATAGCCTTTCATCACAAGGCAAGTGATGTCCTGTTGTTCCACTTTTTGTGATGTTAAAAGTACTGATGTTTGTTGTCTAGATCATGGATTCATTCAGTGAATAAAATTGCCATTTCTTTCTCATTCATTAGTTGAAATACTTGCATAATAAAAGACTTCCTTTCCTGTACTATTTGGTTACTCTGCAGTACAATTCACGTGGAAAAGGTAGGGTACATGTTGACTCTTTACCTTTACTTACTCATTTTTATTTAATTAATCGATTTTCTATTGTCCTGTGAAAGGCACCCAATTAGTAATTTTAAAATGTCATTATGAACTCAAGGATTTACATAGATTTGGTTTCATTTCATTACAGTCATTACCTTCATGTTAGATCACAGTATCCCAATTGCTCATTGGGAATTTTTTCAAGATGGCCTATGGGTTTTTTTTTGCCCCGACTCTAGTAGTCTTTGCCCAGGTTTCCTTGTTGTTAGGTATGGCAAGATATCCCAAGCTTGTCTTCTATATGCTTTGTATTCCATATGAACAATTTTCTCCCCAAAGCCCTGGCTTATTTATTGAGAAACTGGGTTTCGAGAACATAATTTAGATGTTAGGGATATTGCTACTGAGTTGGTCACTGTTTTGAGGCCTGTGCCTGAGTTTATTCTGATATTTTCAACTTAAATCAGGACACAGGGTATTTCCCACATCTCTTCTATATGACATCTGTGTCTCTTCTGTATCTACATCCTCTCCCAACCCCACATTAAGGCTCTTGATTTTCAAGTACACAGAAGATGACACACATTAGACTATCTGATAATAACTTATTTTTATTTCTCATTTCATGGAGAGTAGTCTTATAATTACACTACCTATTCTAACATAATATAGTTAATGGATATTTAAAAAGTATTTCAATATAGTCTTCCCATTTTCCTCTTATTTCTACACTTGCACTATACTCATACTGGCAGAGCAAATAGCTATTACATATTTTTCTCTTCATTTTAATCCTCATGTAGTCATAGTTAGTCATCCACTGTTTAAGAACGTTTACCACCTGCTCTTATGTCAAGGTCGTAGAGTCATTTTTGGAACTCACTGTGGTTGTCCGAAGCATGCGTTCTCATAGTTTCCTCGAGAAAGGCTCATAGGAACAACATTACTTACATTTACGTTGTTTACATTCCTACATCTTAATAGAAGTTGTTTTTCTTTTTTCCCTTTAAACTTGAGAGTCCATTTTCCTGGATATTAAAAAAACATGTCTCACATATTCTCTTGGGTATCCTATAGATGTGACTCCAATTTCTCCTGACATAAAACATTCTTGCGAAAAAGTCTGATGGTAAACTAATGTTCTTTCCTTTACACATCATTTATTCATTTTGAGCTGGATGCCTATTTGTTTTACATTATTATTATTATTATTATTTGGTTTCAAGTTTTATTTAAATTCCAGTTAACATATAACATAATATTGGTTTTAGGAGTAGAAATTCTGCTTTTGATGAATCACTATTCATCATTTACACATAACACCCAGTGCTCATCACAAGTGCCTTCCTGAATACCCATCATGCATTTAACCCATCCCCCCAGCAGCCCTCAGTTTGTTCTCTATAGCTAAAAGTTATACCTTTTTCAATATATATGTAATAAAACATATATATATATATTTATCTATGTAATAAAACACACACATGGGGTGTTTTATATATATATATATATAAATATATATATGGGGTGTTTATATATATATATATATAATATATAAATACACATATGTATTTTTAAGGTCCTATAATTTGTCTGGAATATATCCTATTTTTGGCCATTCGTGATTAATATTTCAATTACATGGTGTGTCCCTTCAGTGTGTAGCCTCAAATCTTCTATTTCAGAAAATTTTGATACTTGTTCTGTGCTTTTGCTCTGGTCTTCTTCTTCCACAACCCCTATAATGTAGATGTTGGACCTTCTTTGAATTTCTTCCATTTGTCATTTCCTTTCAAATCATTTTCATCTCTTTCTTCATTTCTCTTTGATTTCTTAAAATTGTCTCTTCTTCACTTTCTAGTTTTCTTTAGGCATCATCTGATGTATAGGATCACTTTATGTTCCTTCTAGTCAGTCTTCATTGTTTTATTTATACAGTTGGCCCTTGAACAATGCAGGGTTAGGAGCACTGACACCCCACTTAGTTGAAAATATGCATATAGCTTTTGACCCCCCCCCAACAAAACTTAACTTCTAATAGCCTACTATTGACAGGATGCGTTACTGATAACATAGCCAATTAACACATATTTTGAATGCCATATATATTCTACCCTGAATTCTTACAACAAAGTAAGCTAGAGGAAAGAAAATGTTGCTAAGAAAATCATAAGGAAAATACATTTATAGTACTGTATTGCATATGAGTGGATGCACACAGTTCAAAGTCATGTTGTTCAAGAGTTGGCTGTACTTCTTTCCTGAATTCTAGCACCTTACGTGGAATTTCTTACTTTTACTGCTATTCTAGTCTTACGGAATCTGTATGTCTTTTCACTCATTTTGCTGTGGTATGCTATAAATTGAGCCATCTGTGGGTATGTCTTTATGGTAAATTTTCACTCTTTATTGGGACAGTATTCTGGTCCTTATTCCTTTTTCCTTACAACTTTTGCAGGGAATTTGACTTTGATAAATTTCTGTTGCTCATTTTTATGCACAATTCGTTTTCCTGAGCTGTTTAGTATTTCCTCTTAGCTTCAGAGCTGTTTCTTCTGTTGTTTTGACATCATGATCCATATGGCAGCCTTCTTTCTGAGATTTCCTGGCTCTGTTATGGACAACAGACGCCACCAATTTGATCTGGATCTATTTTTTCCTTCATCACTCTTGTCGCTGGCCTATTTAGTTTTGTTTCCACTCCTGGATGGAGATAGGCAGGTGTTTTCCTGGTCTCAAAGACTTTACAGGCCTGTAATTCATCTTGGCTTTTTTCCCACAGGCGCCCACACCATGTTTTATATCCCCAAATTCATATGTTGAAACTCTAGCCCCCCCCCGCCCCCCGCAAATGAAGATACTGGGAGGTGGGGCTTCCTGCAGGTAATCAGGTTTAAAGGAGGCCATGAGGCTAGAGCCCCCATGATGGCATTTGTGCCCTCATAAGAAGAGGAAGAGAACAGAGTCCATCTTCTTTCTGCCACATGAACACATGATGTGAAGGCAGCCATCTATGAACCAAGAAGAGGAGCCAGATACCAAATCTGCCGGCACTGCAATCTGAGACCTTCCAGCCTCAGAACTCTGAGAGATAAATTCTTATGTTTAAGTCATCCAGCCTGGGATATTTGTTATAGCAACGCCAACAGGCTAAGTCACCATGCAAATCATGTGGTTATTGCTTTGTTTGCGCCTGCTTTTTGACTTGTGGTTTGTGAATTATGTAATTTTGTTGTGAATGTTGCCTATGCATTTTGGTTTTTATCTAGGTATTCCATTTATTTTCATGTGGGAATTCAAGGAGATTAAAAAATTATGCCAATGTCTCTGTCATCATTCCAGAAGACTCCTTGATTGTTTTTTTGTTGAATTTTGATCTACCATTTTTAAAAAAGATTTTATTTATTTATCTGACAGACAGAAGAACACAAGTAGGCAGAGAGGCAGACAGAGCGAGAGGGGGAAGCAGGCTCCCCACTGAGCAGAGAGCCCAATGCGGGCCTCAATCTGAGGATCCTGAGATCATGACTTGAGCAGAAGGCAGAGGCTCAACCCACTGAGCCACCCAGGCACTCTGATTTCTCATTTTTATTTGTCCTTTCAAAGAACAAAATTTTTGCTTTACTGATATCATTTATTGCTTTTTTCCGCCTGTTTGATTAATATCTACTTTTAGATATTTTTTTTTCTGCTGTCTTCATGTTTTCTTGGTTAGTCTTTTTATAAATTCTTGAGTTAAATATTTGGATGACTGTCAGCCTTTATTCCTTTACTAAATATGCACTCAGAGCTATAATTTTCCCTCTAAACATGCCTTTAGCTGCTTCTCACAGGTTTGAGCTATATGGTGTTCATTAGTTTTCAGTTCTAGAAACTTTTTATTTCCATGCAGTTTCTTCTATGCTCCCTAAATTATTAAGAAGTGATTTTTAAATTTTGAAATGTGTTGGTGTTCTTGTGGTTGTTATTTAGTTTCTAATTTTATTACAATTTGGTCAAAAAATGTCTTCTCTAGGATACTGATTTGGTTTATGTTTAGAATTCTTTTGTGTTCATAAGTGGCCGTGTCTTGTAAATCGTTTATATGTCCCTCAATCTGAATGTGTTTTCTCTAGTCGCTGAATGAAGGCTGGTCAACTGTGTATTACAAATCTTCTAAATCCTTATTAATTTTCCTGGCTCTTTGATCATGTGCTGAAGTATTATATACATAATTTAAACTGAGTTTTCAAATTAATCCTTAGAGGTAGGTACTATTATAACTTTTTTTACAAGTGAAAAGTCTGACATTCATAGGCATTCTGCTGTTTTGGTCCTCCAAATTGCAAACTGAAGAATTACAATTAGAAGTCTCGATTGTACACAGGCAGTGTTCAAATCTTGTTGCTAAACACAATGTTTATGTAAAATGTACTAAGCTCAACAGTATAAATTTTTTTTTTTCCCAAACTATACTGTGATACAATGTTGTTTGCTTGACTTGAAAGATTTGGTTTCTACATAAAACTTCCTCTTAACCCAAATTCTAATGCAAAAGCTTAACTGGACATGTTTCTCCTTTGTTCTATATACATGCATACCTGATTTTCAGAATAATGACCCTGAAACATTAAAGGAGATCAATAACTTTTCTAACCTATTAATGCTAGTATGGTAAGAGTATTTATATTTTATGTCTACCAATTTCTTGAAATCTGGGATCCATAACCACTTTCAATTAAGTAGATAATTAATTCAATTTATTCATCAGTCTGCAAGTCAGCCTAGAGCTGTCAAAGAATAAATACTAGCTTCCTTTGGGATGCTGCAGTGCTAGTCTGAGGAGCCAGAGTTTCACTCTGATAACCTCCTTCAAAATGAAGGCGCTAGTATATAGTTGAGGCAGAAAATCTTAAATATTCTAAGTATTTGACTAACTTTTTCTGATTTGGAGTTGTTAACAATATATTTCCGTTTGTAACTGAGAAAAAGTTTGAGAGCCATATTTTTCTTTTTGAAAATATTAACAGGTTGATAATAAATGGAAACACATTTATAAAAACATATGGCCACAAAGCCTGGTCCAACGAACAGGGCTTGATGAATGTCAGTTCTGCTAGAAAAGAGTGGTGTAATTATTGTAATTAGCTGCTTTATTGAATAAGTCTCCCACATAAAATGTCATAATTGGAAATAAGCAATTACTTAAAATTACATAGGTTGAAGGTGGTAGGTACGTCATTCAAGTGTATTTTAATTTTTCATGCACCTGTGAACCAAAGACTAATCCCTAAGTGAATATGACAGATCATGTGTATAACAGAATGTTTCTATAAAATAAACTTTTTATAAAATCGACATTGTGCTTGGAAAGAAAGAATTTTAAAAGGTGATTAGCGTAGGTGGCAACAAAATTAAAATGGTCATGTTACAATGTACACAAAGGTGAATATCATAATAATAGCATGTTTTGAAGCTTTGAAATATGTCTTAGAATGTGAGTTTTGTGGAAAGGCAGTTTTAGATGATGGGTTGAGATCTTTGATCTTGTTATTTCAACATTACAAATTCTGAACCCTGAAAAAACACCAGGCATAAAAGTTAAAAAATCTATAAAAAAAGTACACACACACACACGCACACACGTGCACACACACACAGTCTTCGGACTCCAGGGTAATTTACACATGTTGGTCATTGCTCTGTGTGTGAAACATCTTTTTATTTTTCTGTGAATTTCACTAGATCATAACCTTCATACAAAAAGGTTGTCCATTACATTGTCCTCCACTGTCCAGTCCTGCCTGTGATTTGTTTTTGAAATATATTTAAAGAGAAAATACATCGCTTAATATTAAAGATGACTCTTCTCTGTTCTACATTTTTTTTTTCTTATGGAGCGAATCCTTGAAATAACAAATGCAAATTGGGTAAAAATTACAGAGGAGGACTACTCATTTTGAAAGGCATCAGTTCACGCAATAGATAGCAAAGCCTGGTGAAAGTTGAGACTAAATGATTGGAAACTTAATGGGCTTGACTTATTTATGCTTGAATTGCATGGCAATGCTTTTGTCGCTAAAGCTTGGGGCATTGGAGATTCAGCTAAATCTCCAACAATTTACACACCAGCTAGCCTAGTATACTGATACCAAAGATGCAAAAGGTGAGGGAGAAGCTGTGTCTTCACAGACAGATATGCTCCCTATCCGGTGCTCACCAGTGAGAAGCTGTAATGTATTCTCTAATATACACCTAGCACAGAATTTCCTGGTTACAGCTCCTATAAACAGAAAGACTAAGACTGAAAACCTGCCCAGATTAAAAAAAAAAAAAGATGAGTGGATTTATGATTCTGAGAGAAAGTGCCAGATGCTTTTAACCATGCAGCTGTTTGAGAATTTAAAATCCAAGGCACTCAGATAATACGAGGGAGCTGTGTTTGCTCTCCAAATACGATTCAGTTGCATTTGGCCTTCAGATTCAAACAACAAGAACACCAACACCAACGAAACTGGACACACTGAGACTGGCAATACGCTTAATGGAAAGTATCACTTAGGAGTCCAACTGGATTCCAGAAAGAAGAACGTTGAAACAGTAGAGCAACAATTTCACAGATAGGATTAGCTGCAAATTCAGAGCTCTGACACCTGTTTTGAAAACAGCACTGAAGACTTGTGGTTAAAAGCCTTCCCCATTATCTATAGAAGATGCGCGATCCTAAGACGCATTAACTTTTGACCTTCAGTGGATGGACACTTAAGGAAATGCAAGCAGATCACTGATAATCCCAAACCCAAAGTGACTGCACAACAAAATATGCAAATTCCTCCTCTCACGTTGATTGAAAGCAGCAAAACGTGTTTATTACCCGACCCCTGGACATGGTTCGCATACGAAGGCCCTCAAGAAATACACATCAGGGGCACCTGGGTGGCTCAGTGGTTAAGCTTCTGCCTTCAGCTCAGGTCATGATCTCAGGGTCCTGGGATCGAGTCCCACATCAGGCTCTCTGCTCTGCCGGGAGCCTGCTTCCTCCTCTCTCTCTCTCTCTCTCTCTCTCTGCCTGCCTCTCCGCCCACTTGTGATCTCTCTCTGTCAAATAAATAAAATCTTAAAAAAAAAAAAGAAAGAAATACACATCAAACGGAAAAACCTGCAGTTGAACTCAGTTGCATTTGGATCTGAGCTCAAAAACATCCTGCAAAGATCAATAAAAATGGCTAAGAAAAAGTTTTCATTTAAATTTTGTATCTTTTTTTTCCGTTCTTGAGTGAATCAATTATCCAAGAATATATTTTTAAGCTAAAGAGAGAAGTACGGAGGGTTTTCACATTGGGGCTGACGAACCCTGCTTCTTCCCTCCCCCAGACCACACTGTTTGTAACTCCCCGGTGAGGTGGTGGTGCCATGTCGTCTCCCACTCTCCACCTAGAGATGCGTCTTGAATGGCACTGCAGAGAGGCTAAGCTATTATTTTAGAAAATTCTTTCAGAAGAGCAAAAGCCCTAAAGATGAAAATAGGCTGTTCTCCCTCTCTTTTTTCAGTGAGTAAACTATCCTGGAAATTATAGATCAGTAACTTACTATGTACAGAGTTACTGGAACAACTCATCACTCTATAATCACATAGAAGAATACAAAACACTGTCTGGCAATCAACAAGGCTTTGTAAAGAGTAAATCTTTCTGGAGCAATTTAATTTACTTCTTGAGAGTCTAAGACACTATAGAGGCGGTGGGGGTATTCACTGAAATATCACACACACAAAAAAACAAACTAAAAAAAAAAAAAAGCCAGATTCATGAACAATGAAGAAAACAAACGGGCAATTAATACACCATGCTTAACTAGACCATTACAGCCAAAGGTTAACTTGTGTAAGTGAAAGTCCTTGTCTTGATTGATGAAAGTAAATCTATTTGCTTATGAATTCATGGTATGATTTAGCATCAGTAACCTTTCTTATCTGGTATTAGATACACATGACATATGCTTTGTCAGTGCAATGCTAGGCATTTAACATATATTATTTAATCCTTGTAACAAACCCCCCAAATAAGAATTTTCTCTACTTTATAGATGAGGATCGGAACCTGCATCACTTATCACTGTGGTCACAATCGTTCTTCCGCTCTGCTTCTCCCAACGAACCCTTCCTTATGCCCAAGCATCTACCGCGTCCTGCTCTTTCCTGCCTGCTTCCCTCTCCGCTTGGAGCACCCTCCTCCTGCACGCTCAAGCTTCCTGCTCCTATAAGGGGGGGTTTCAGGGGGTCCTGTCTCAGGTTCCCGCAACACTTTCCACTTCCATGCATTTACACATGTTTCTTCCCATTAGACTAAACACTTCTAAAGGGCACAGCTCACAGCTCATGCAGTGCTGAATTCCCGTGGCCCCGAAGAGTGAATAACAGGTGTTCCCTAAACGTTTGCTGAATGACTGAGTGAGCGTGAAGACATACAGAGATGAAAAGGGTAAAGAAAACGTAGTATTATTTGGATTGCTTTCCTCATTTTGTGCATGGGTTAGCTGATAAGGGTGAAGGCTTTCTATGGGAACCGCTAAATGCTTAGCAGTGAGGGGGCAGGTATGAGAGAGGACAGACATTGCCCTATTGTCAGGGAAACACTCCTTGTTCTTTATCACGTGACTTCCGAAACTGTACTAGGAAGTGTCCGGGCACAAGGGGGTGGCTGGGACAGGCCTCATCCATGTGTGTGTCTCAGGCTGTTGTGACTGTGTGGTTCCCTCATGTTCTCCAGACACTGTGAGGTTCTGCCCCCTGACATGGCACGGCAGCCAAGACAGCAGGGCAGAAAGGTGTGGGAGCTCAGCTAAAGGACGGTGAGAGTCCCCATATCCGGCCATGGAGGGGAGCGGGAAACCCTGCCTTCACGGAGATGACTCACTTGGGAGGACAGAGTGGGCTGCTCCCATTACCAAGTTACTGGAAAAGCAAGGTCACATCTCAATTTACTAACAAGTACTCTACTTAAGAAACCCAGAGTTTAATTGCAATAATAGGGACAAAAAAATATGAGTAGAAAACCATTGCCTTTTGCTTGAAAACTTGAAAAACTCCTCTCAAGAGATGTGGGTTATCCTTTTATCAGGAGGAGAGGAAACCCCTAGTTGGTGCCCCAGGTGGAGAAGCAGGAGGAGAGAGGGATGGGGGAATTAGCCTGGAGAATGCCCGTTTCTATGGAATGGGAAAGGGAAAGCACTGTTTCCTGTCCTTTCCGTTTAGGATCTGCAATAATAACATAAAGATTTTATGGTTTTGCTTGCTTGTTTCATATGCGGGGAAGGACAGGTGTTTTAAACAACATGATAAAGGTAATCAGAACCATTTTTAACAACACGGTCTGCAAAGCAAGGCTGCCACAGACTTACTCAGGATTTTTGGAAGCTGCGGTAAAGACTGGGAGAAGATCCTGCCTGCCTGGTGCTTTCACGTTTCCGGCATCGCTTACTCAAAAACATCCCCACCTTTTGTTGTCAGGTTTTTGTTTTGTTTTATTTTGTTTTATCCCTTTACTTAGGATCTTCGGGTTCGTGAGCACTCAGTGTTCTCCTGGGCAATGGGAAAAGTGGTTCCCTCTAGTCTAGCGGGAGTCAGAAGTTCCTCCTGACAGGTAATTGTGAAGGGTGACATTTTCTCTTAATGTTCCTCTTTTTCACGTCATGGGAATCACTGATAAGCCAGCCCCTCATTTACTTCTTATTTCTTACTACTCTTTGAGGAAAAACAGCCTCAGTTTGTGTTGTATGGTGCTGGGGGAATTTCTTCACATCGAGTGAGAAACCTTGCCATCCCCTTGACACGGCCTGGCATTTCCGAAGGCAGCTGGGGCTGTCACAGAAATGTCCAAGCGCTCGCTGAAAAATAGTTTATCAGAGGAGCTAAGAGAGGTGTGGTCTCTGTTCAGGATTTTTGTCGTGTGTTTCTGTAATTTTATGTGGCTTTAGGGTATCTTAAGACAAACAAAAAAGGTTTGGCATATTTAAAAATTCAAAACACCAGACTGCTCCCTCTTCTATTTCTGTCCCCCTTATGTATCCTCATGTTGAAATTCGTTAAGTTGGTTCTTTGTTTTGGGTGTTCCTGGCTGATGGCTCTCAACAAAGATAAGAGCTTCCAAGTGTTTATGAAGAATGGCAGGAGCTGATGGCAGCTGAGGCTGGAAACCCTGGGAACTTGAAAGGAGTGAAGGTGACTTTCCCGGAGGCCTAAATAGAGCCAGAGCTTTAAGAAGGAAGGGTAGCATGGAACAAATCTTGCTGCTGCCGCCATACCAGGGTAGGTGCTCCTGAGATGAAAAGAAAATATGTTCTCTACATCTCACCTTCCCAACTGGAGGATGGACCCAGAGAATGAAGCTCATGGGGGGGTAAATGACATTAGCCCAACTGTAGGTTACCTATCATGGGCCAACAAGGCTTGCATGGGATGAAGGCCAACCTAACCGTCACTGGTCATGTTCCTCATGTAAGATCACATATGGTGTGCTGGAATCAGCCAACCTTATAGTTTGGGGACTGCCTGGGATCTTCAGAAAATTCTAGTCTCCTTTAAGATGCTGAGTGATGTGGAGACCACCAAGGGGCCATGTCTTTGCTAGTTCTTTAGATTTTAGGAGATTATAAGAAAGCCTCATTTGTAAGATTACAGAATAAAACTATAACTGTTATCTTCCTTTTGGTTAGTTAAAAAGAACTGTCAAATGAGAAGCTAAGAAGGAGCCACAAAAATATAAGGACATTAAGGCAATCAGAAATGGCATTTGAAATTCTCTGTGACCTAACCCAGGGATCCCTGGGGCAGGGATGGCGGTGGTCACCCAGAGGGGTGCACAGAATGTGTCAGAGTCTCCTCAGACCACCCTCCAACCACCTCCACACCTGCCAACAACTTTTTTATCTTCTTCCTCACCATTTCAAAACACTCTGTTCAGGAAGTGTGAGAAACATCACGTTTGCTTTCAGACAGAGAATAAAGTTTCATGGGCTAATTTCAATTTTGTGTTTCCAGTGGGATAATGTTCTTAGTGATTTAAAAGAGCAGGTGGGGGATTTATGCAGACTTTGGGCATAACTACTATGAGCTCTTGGTGCTTTTCCTGGAGATAGCAGGTCGGAATCACAGCCCAGGCTAGGGGTTCATTCCACACCTCTGGCTAAAGTCTGCTTCTGGTATAAATTATAAAATCAAACAATCTGTGTTCTAGTATGAAATATGCAATTTCAGGCTGATTGGCTGAAACCAGGCCATTATCCTCCCACCCGATTATCCACCAACACGAGCTCTTTCACGTCCATATTGAATGAAATATAACTAAGGACAAGAATGTGACAAATTTACTATTAAAAAAAAAACAGTTGAAGTCTTTAAGGAGGATATTGAGTTCATGTGCATGCATTTTGTGATTTCCCACTCAAAACTTAAAAGCAAAGGATGCCATCAGTTGAGATCAATTTAGTGGCTTGGGAGATTAAGTAGGACAATTATTTCAAAAATACAGAAGAAAAACAGAGAGATGGCAGTCATAAGAGAAAAGGTAAGAGAAAAAAGGAGCAGATGGAAAAGTAATCATTGAACAAGTAATAAATGAAAATTTTCCTGATAATATCTCAGTCTACAAACTAAAAAGACTCCCCAGTTATGGAAGCTCTGGTGAGAAAAGACATACAAAATATATCCTGGTAAGGTTTCTGAACTCCCAGGATATGTAGAAAGTCTTAAAAGCTTCCTCAAACCAGAAAAACCTACCAACCAACCAACCACCAAAGAAAAACCTAATTACCTTCAAATGGAAAAAAAAAAAAATGACATCGGCATCAGGCTTGTCCTCTGCAATACTGGAAAAGAGAGAGAAGTAACATCTGTAGGTGACTGAAGAAAATCAATAAATGGAAACCCTTGAACAAGAAGAGACATACTACAGGGAAATCATCGTCATCATAGTTGAGAACAAAATCACAGAACCTCAGCAGAGGACCAGATGCTATGGAGAGGGAAGGAAGAGACATGGGGAGGGGGTAGGAGAAAAGAAGCAGAGGAGAAAGGCCCAGGTAGGAGGAAAGCCTAATCCTTGTGGGATGGGGGTGGGGGAACAGAGAATCTTAAAGGATGAAGGATCTGGTATTTGATTTTCATGTGATAATGAAGAAATACGTATTTGATCAAAAGCAACAGAAAAAGGACAGCCACAATTCAAAGGAATAAAAAAATAAACTAAGACTTCTGGAGTAAAACACTTGCAAGTGAATTAGATGCTTTTGTGAACTCTAATGTTCAAGACCTTTTACAAAATCTGTTATTGATCTTTTCTTTCCTTTCCTTCTTTTCTTTTCTTTTTCTTTCCTTTCTTTCTTTCTTTTTTTTTTTTTAAGAGGGGGAGAGAGCGAGTGAGTGGGAGGGTGGGCAGAGGAAGAGGGAGAGACTCTTAAGCAGGCTCCACGCCCAGTGCAGAGCCTGACACGGGGCTCCATCTCACCTCCCTGAGATTATGACCTGAGCTAAAACCAACAGTCAGACGCTTCACCCACTGGGTCACCCGGGCACCGCAATCTCTCCTTTTCTAACTGTGGAATCTGAGGGAAAAAAATAACCTATCCACTTTTCAATGATCAATAGATAAATCACAACATGAACAAGCTAACATACATAGCGATAATTCCTGCTACATACTAAGTATGCAGAAGTTATTTTGACTGATTTCAGAGAAACTTGCTTTGGTTTTTTTCCCCTGAAACAGTAACTGGAATAAACATGGTCTCTTGCAACAGGCAGCATACAGCCACTGTTAAACCTGGGCTGACCGTTAGTAATCAGTCTTCTGCACGTGAGGAAATGCAGGGTTGGGGAGGCTCTCTACCTCTCAAAGTCACAGGGCTGCTATCTGGCATGGCACAAAAGCTGATGTGGACAAATGTGAAATTAAAATTCATAAATTTACAAATGTTAGGTTTAACGATTTCTTCTACAAACAAAATTATTTCCTCCATTGTTCTCTTGAGCCATTAGATGTCAGGACCCCACATAAGCCCAAAGTTACGTAGTTCTTTTCTCTATCGTATATGCTTAAGAAAACTTTGGTAATTTGAAGTAGTGATTCTTACTTTTTCTTAGTTTAAATTTCATTAGTTAACATTTAGTGCAATCTTGGTTTCTGGAGCAGAATTCAGTGATTCACCACTTCCTTACAACACCCAGTGCTCATCACAACAAATGCCTTCTTTAATCCCCATCCCTCATCTGGCCCATGCCCCTCCCACCTCCCTCCACTCCCTCCACCACTTCTCTATTCTCCTTCGATAAGATTCTTACTTTTTGGTCGATGTATTTGTTGTCTTCGACTGCAGACCGTTTGGAGTGATCACATGAGGAAGAGGTGGACGGAAGGCTTCGTAAGAGGCAGCAGGTGTCCTGTTGCTGACGATCAATGAACTGCTTCATGAAACTTTCCCTTTGCAAATGAAGTACACACATGTCAAGCATTGTTAATGAAATGGATGGCATTTTACACTGATGTGTTTGCCTGAGCTCAGATAAAGGTGACAAAGGTTCAAAGAAAATAAGACACATCATGCTAAGAGTGGTGTTTAGACTTAGATAGCAAAGTACTTAATTTAGAGAAAGCTTCTGAATTTTAAGCAGTTTTCTTTAAAGAACAAAACAAAACAAAACAAAACAAAAAACTAATGTCCCTGAAATAACTTTTAAGCAATAATTTTCAGTCATTGATGGTATTTTTTTGAATCCCATTGTGGTAAAACTTTTTTTTTTTTTTTTTAATCCCCTCTAAGACTTGGAAGAAGTAGTTCATCTCTCTGACTTCTACTCATCATAAGAATCCTCAAGAGATAATTTTACATTGAAAAACTCAAAATAACTCAAAAGAAGCTTGCTTCATCTGATCTCCAAAGCATGGTGAGAATTCAAATAACATCTTTTCAAATAACCACTAATCTTGAATCTAATTTGTAGCTCTTTCATACTTCCTATTTTGAAGTTTAAATTTTTTAAAAATCAGAAATGCAAATATATTTCCATTTGAATTTTAAATATTATGGCACCATAACCAGTCTCATATTTTTATAACCCCCCACACAATTATTTTTAGAACTAGTTACATTAAAATGTCATACTGGGGGCACTTGGGTGGCTCAGTTGGTTAAGCAGCTGACTCTTGATTTTGGCTCAGGTCGTGATCTCAGGATCGTAGGATTGAGCCCTGCATCAGGTTCCTCACTCAGCACAGAGTCTGCCTGAGATTCTCTCTCTCTCTCCCTCTCCCCCTACTCTTGCTTGCATACATGTGCTCTGTCTCCCAAATGAATAAATAAATAAAATCTTTGGGAAAATGTTATATTTCCATTATGCTAAGTGAAATAAGCCACTCACAAAAAGAGAAATGTTATATGATTCCACTTACATGAGGTGCCTAGAATAGTCAAATTCATAGAGGCAGGAGGTAGAATGGTGGTTACCGGGGGTTAGCAGTATAGGCAATGGAGAGTTACTGTCTAATGTGTATAGCTTTTTGGTCTTGCAATAGAAAGAAAAGGGTCTGGATGTAGATTGCATAAGAACATGAACGTACTTACCACTACTAAACTGTACCTTTAAGAAGGATTAAGATGATAAATTTAATGCTATATGTATTTTAGCGCAACATTAAAAAAATTAAATGCACATGCAATGCTAAACAAATAAAAAATCTCATATTGCAACTGTTTTGGTTCTATTTGTAATTTTTGAGCTACAACTGAAATAATAGCCTTTAATTATTAAAAATAAATGTTTTAAACCATCATTTACACAAATGCTTCACTGAAGGGCAAAGTGGTAGGAAACCAAATTAGTCTAAGTGGGAAATGCCATGTTTTTTCATTTAAAAATGGGAGACAAGGGGCAATTAGAGCTTGAGGAGAAAGTGTTGGACAAGCCATCTCACCAGGGTTTTCCTTCTAACCTATCCATGCTAAATTAAGAACAGGTTAAAGATGAGAAGGAACGAGGTACCATTTTCTCCCGTAATAGTTACATTGTTTACGAATGCATAAAGAAACAATAACAGACTTAACATGCTTTTAAGCCAGTCTTTATACAGCAATACTGTTCTTGTCTAAGATGTATGAAAGAATTTTTAAGCTTAAAAAAAAAAAAAGTGGAAGACAAAACCTATCGTAATCAGACATGACATTCTAAATGAACGCTATTACAGTAATACAGAAGCCCAACTGGTGGCATTTCTCTATTTACTTGAGAATAAAAGGCCACAAGAGGCACGTTTATCCTTATATGGCTGAAGGTCAGAGGTTGGGGTCTACCTGCAACTTTGAGCATCCGTGCCAGTTACCTGGGGAGTGGAATCCCTGAGGGGCATCTCAGGGAGAAGCAGGTGGAAGCAACCTTCTTGTTTTGGCGAATGCAACCGTCAAATGTCAAATGACTGTTCTGAATATATTGCTTAAAGGGGGCAATGGTTTTTAAAGCAGAGCTAGAGAGAGTAGGAATAGAAATAACTTAAAAATAGAAAAAAAATACCCTCTTTCAAACATGAATTTGAAAGAAGGGCTGAATCAGATTTAAGATAAATCCCTGACAGTGTATGTGGCATATACAACGAAATAAATGGGTTAATACCTGATTTTAGGAACGGTAAAATCTGAAGGAAGCTTTGAGATTTTCACCATTTGCGGCCTGTTTGGAAATTTCTCAAAGATTCGAAGTCGCAAAGGGAGCTTCTCTTTGGTGTCCGCGTTCGCTTCACTTTGCTTTAACTAAAGAAAAAAACAGGCAGAAGGAAAGGGGGAACTTACTGTACTCTCAAGTCCTACGTGGCCACCAGCTTTTTTTGCATCAGGGGAACAGTGAGTTGGCGCACGACGAACGGTAGATGGCAGCAGAGTCCCACTAGTGCACTTTCCCGCCCGCCACCTAAGGGCCCAGGATGCGCAGGAACTTGAACCACCCGCAAAACAAAACCCAAACTGAACCAAGCAAAAAACTAAAGCAGAAAAAAAAATTCGAAGAAAAAAAAATTAGGTTCTTTTATTGCTAAATATAAACCCCCTTTCACACCAACCATTATTTTTATTGTTTACTTATCTCTAGCATATACAGTAACATGACAAAATTCATTTTATACAGATGTGTGCTAGAACAGGAAACCAAAAGAATAAAAATAAACGGAACTCCAAAGTCTCCTAAGTGGTAATATGTGTAAAGAGCGAAACTGTCAAGAAAACAGGTCATTTATTCCAGCAGATTAAAAAAGGAAAGCTCAAAACGGAAACAACGCATTTGGTACCTACAGGGAGACTTGTTTATGTCCTTGTAAAGATGCTTGGGAATTATTACATTATATGTCCTAAAATATCTTTGCAGGAAATGACAAGCAAACGGTATTCATCATCTATCATCTATCTATGTACAGGATGGTTTTTCTATTTTTCACATCTGTTTAATATTTCTACAAATTAGAGGTCAGGGAGCCTGAGACATGACATTTATGGCACCAGTGCTGAGCGAAGGAGCCGTCGTAAGGGTAGATTTGGCCGGTGTACCCCTGGCCTGAAAATTGGCGTAGGGTGCTTCTACCCCTCTCACTACACCTTATTCTCTCTCTGAGGCTGCCTTCTCTTGCAACCTCCCTTACTTCTCTCGGAGCTCTCTATAGACAAGGCTAACCTCTCCACGTGCACCCATCTCCAGTTCTGCCCTCCAGCCTGCATCTCGGAACCCTGATCCTGTCCCAGGGTCCAGCACATCAGGCAGCCTCTCTGGGGGGTTCGAGAAGCATGTTTCCAACACCAGCAGCTTCTCATCCCTTGCTGGGTAGACTTTTACTTTATAATGCCAGCCTGTCTCCGGTTTGCGGAAAGATGAGCAGGGGAGGCGGAGAACATTATAACTCTTACAACGGGAAGAAAGGTGGCAACTCTTCCCTCCTCCCCAAGCGGGGGTGTCCAAACTGGCCAGAGAGGACAGGAGCGCTGCGTTTGGGGGAACACCCAATTTCAATACAATATACGGCTCAGTTGTCCAATTGGTTGTGAACTCATAGTGAGATTATAGGCTTATTTCTAGTTCAGAAAACGTGCCTCATTTCTCATCGACTTCAGAAACTGTTCTTACATTTCTGTTTTGTATAGTATTAATATTTTACTGTAGCCAACATATGTCTTATTTAATGTGGAGGCTTATCCGTGGATTTCTGACTTGGGTGGTGACCTCATTTGGAGAAGAGGAGCCTGGTGTTCGTTGCCTCCTCTCTACCCGATGGAAGCCCACGCAGCATGCTCCCAATCATCTGATGGCTCGGATGGTGAGAGTGATGAGGAATTAGCTCCCCAAGGTGCAGAACACAGAGTGCTAGCATTTCCATGAGATACAGGCAATTAAAAAAATGGCTCCTGGGGCGCCTGGGTGGTTCAGTCGGTAAAGTGTCCGACTCTTGGTTTTGGCTCATGTCGTGATCTCTAGGTCGTGAGATCGAGCCCCACAGTGGGCTCTGCGCTCAGCAGGGAGTCTGCCTGGGATTCTTTCTTTCCCTCTCCCTCTGCCCCTCCCCAGCTTTCTCTCAAATAAATAAATCCTAAAGCAAAAGAAAAATGGCTCCATATATAAACAAAGAAATTCATAAGGAAGAGACTTATTTTCTGGCATAACTGGCAGAAAGATATTTGTCAGTGGTAAGAAGAGCACAGAGAAAAAGAAAACGCAGTTAATATGTTAAGTCAGACCAGAGAGAAAGGCGATTATATAAGGCCAAAGACAGGCCAAGAAGATGGGGCAGAAATAAGGTATTTAATTCATGCTTTTGCTGACTCATTTATTTACATATCGGTAGAGTCACTTATAAATCAAATCCCAAAGGCTAGGTTCCCTGTGAAGTTCTGAGGATACACAAGTATCTAAGACACAGTATTTGCTCTCATGGAGCCCACGTTGTAATGGAGAGATGGGTCTGTACACAGATAATGACAAACATAATAGCTGTTCTAGCTGAGGTACAAAGTGCCGGAAGCTCAAGGTAAGGAGCAAAGGGGGAGAGGGAAAAAAATAAGATGATGCTAGTTTTATTTCCAGAGGCTTCTCCCAGGATGCTGGAGGCTGGACTCACTAAATCAAGAAGCCAGCAGTGCTGTGCTCTCTCTGATGGCTCTAGGAAGGAGTCCTTCCTTGACTCAGCTTCGTGGCAATCCTGGTGTTCCCTGAGCCACGTAGCTGCCTCACTGCGTTATCTGCCTCTGAGATCACAAGGCCTTCTTCCCTGTGTGTTTCTGGGTCTCTCTGGGTCTCCTTTTCTTTTCTCTGACAAAGATGCCAATCACTTAAATTAGGGTCCACCCTAAGGCAGGGTGATCTTGACTGATCATGTCTGCAAAAATCTAATTTCCAAATAAGGTCCCATTCTAAGGTTCCAGGTGGACATGGATTTTGGGGGTTCACTACCAAATCCACTACATAAGGTAGTTGAAATTCCAGCATGTGGTGACTTGGACACTGTTTCTCTTTACCCTGAGACTATCATGGCTAGGAGGCAAGTGTCTCAGGACAAGGATCCTTGCAGGGGCGGGTGTGTTTCATTATTCGTATTCAGGGCCAGCTACAATATTTGACACAAAGTAAGCTAAACAAATATATGTGGAATGACTAAGGACACAATCACTGGCAGAACTACACTCTTCAGCAGATAACTTGCAAATGAAAGAAAGGATTTTAGGTTTATCCGGAAGGATAGAGAGATAAGCAGAAAATATCCATTTGCTGATTGAATACATTTGTTGGGGTGGGGTGTGAATGTCCCTAGATTCACAGAAGAGAATAAAGTCAGACTCTTTGGCGTTTCACCTGAGCTTCCTGCTACCATTGGTGAACCGATAAATGTTTGGAATAAGTTTAGACATAATATTTTGTAGCATTTAATCAAATATCCTAGAATATCATGATTAATGTATGTAGGTTACCAGTATTAAAATATAGTCCCCTTGCCTAATGTTTTGTTTTATCTTTTTAAAAGATTTTATTTATTTGAAAGAGAGAGAATGAGAGAGAGAGAGAGAGAGAGAGAAAGCACAAGAAGAGGAGGGTCAGAGGGAGAAGCAGACTCCCCACTGAGCAGAGAGCCTGGTGCGGAATTCGATCCCAGGACTCCAGGATCATGACCTGACCCAAAGGCAGTCACCCAATCAACTGAGCCACCCAGGCACCCCTGCCAAATATTTTTAAAATGGAACTTGCCTCATTTCTACTTTGCGTTAGAGTTACTTATTCCTTTCCAAACTTGTAAACTACTCAGGGAGAAGATTCTATTTTAATTTACTTCTTTTTAAAAAAGATTTTATTTATTAATTTGAGAGAGAGAGAGTGAGAGAGAGCACGAGAAGGGGGAGCAGCAGAGGGAGAAGCAGGCTCCCTGCAGGGAGCCTGATGTGGGACTCAATCCCATGACCCTGAGATCATGACTTGACCTGAAGGCAGATGCTTAACTCACTGAGCCACCCAGGCGCCCCTATTTTTAACTTACTTCCATGGTACCTTCTAGACAGTAGAAATATATAACTGTGAATCAATGAATTAGAATTCATCATGAATTGGTGATGGAACTGTAAGACCACAAAGAGCAAAGGAGAAGGTCTTTTTGATGACACAGAAGGTTCTTCAGGATCCTGCAAATCATCTCTAGTGGCAGGTGTCATGGCTCCACAGACGCGCAAACGGGCCCGTTAAACCAAACAAGGACTGGTGGATGCATGGATGACGGATGTGTCAGATCTCACTGTGGAGGCACTGGCTAGAGTCTTCTATGAGCAGGAAGCTTCTTTGTGAACAGCAGCTGCCATGTGCCCTTTCTGCTGTTCACAGTTAAGCAGCATCAACCAGAGAGGAACACACACAGCCAGTAGCCCAGCAAATCCTCTCCCAGGTGCACAACTACCAGAAACATACCACACGTCCACTGCAGCCTTGCCAGCCCACGGCCGTGACCAACTGTGCATTCCTCAAATGCCCATTGTGACATTTTTATGAATTTGAGTGAATAAACTATATCCAAGTACAAGGATCTGGGCGAATTTTACACACTAACGTTGAATGAGTGAATCCTGACAACGCCAACGAGGACATCCTGAATGATTCCATTTATAGAGAGTTAAAACCACTGCTGTATCCTACACAGTGTCTGGACAGCGGTCATGCCGGGATGGGGTGAAGTATTGTGACTAGAGCGTATATGGGGAGGGATCCTAAGAGAGAGTTGATCTTCTGGGTGCTGGGTGGGTTCAGTTCATATAAGTTCAGCAAAATGCCTTTTTCTAAATGGATCATAGAGCACAATAAAAAGTTTAAAAGAAAAAAGGACTGATGACGGAGTGGAGCAAAATCATCTAATTCTTACTTCACTGTGATGAATCACCATAACCTGGACCATTTCTCCTTTCCCAGTCCATGCCCTTGGCCAAGACCCAAAATGAGAGAAAAAAGGCCAAAGAGCAAGATGGGACTGGCATGTGTGCGGAGGGTGCGGGTGGGACAAAGATGAGGCAGCCAGGGTAAACCGAAAAGTACCACCTGGTTCTTAGAAGCCACTTTCAAGTTTCTTAATACTTGATAAACCCTTTTAGGCAAACTCGTCCCCCTTTCTTGCATGTAAGCACAGATTTCTCCATGATTAAATGTACTTTGATGAAATGAGTAATATGGATTATGTTGAATATACAGGATAATAATTTAAGATCAGTATACCATACCACAAAAGAAGACCTTCTAACGGATAGTCATTATAATTGTAAATGTTCACTTAAAAATCATTCCAAAGATCATAACCCTTGAATGGAAGGAACCTAGCGGAGCAAACCCAGGATTTTAGTCTTTATATTGAAAAAGCTCATGTAAAGACCAGCACAAAGGAAAGAGTTAATAATGCCTTCAACGGAGCCCGAAGTCTGGCTGCCACGAATAGATCTGATGATAGATTTGTAACAGACTCACATGGTTAAACCAAACCAAACCAAACCAAGAAAAAAAAAAAAAAAAAAACAACTCCACATTTGCAAAAAAGAAATCAGAATCCAAGAGAAAAATTCAAACCTTGAGCTTTAAAATATATAAATCATCTAAGCTCGGTGCTATTCTGTGGCTCAGCATCTGTCTCGAGGAGATACGGTTACACATTGGGCGGCTGAAAGCCTTTTGCTTTACTTGTGCTTCTCAAGAGAGTCTGGTGTGATTGCTCTGTGTGACACACACCCTGTTCTGCCTCATCGCTTCCATCTTCCGTATCCCAGTCTGAGCTTTCTTCTGTTAAAATATTCAAACATTATTCAGTTTTCAGTTCCTTTCTAACCGCTGCAACAAATAACTGAATTGAAGGATTATGTTAAATAAAAATTTTTGTAATTTCTGGTGTGCTCTTTGCAAAGAAAACAATTTAAAAGGCATTCAGACTTGGGAAAGATTCTCATTTTAAAATCTAGCTCACGCTAGTTTGAAAAACTGTGCATAGACCTGTAGGTTAATGTAGCTGAAGAGTATTTTTTGGCAGTTCGATCTATGAAAAATGACCACATTACAGGCAATCTGGAGAAAGAGGTTCCTCTCTGTTAACCTGAGTCAATTAAGGCTGAATTCTCTTTGCTTCTTTATCCAATGGCTTTGGCCAGTTTTGCCGGATCTATACATGACACAGTAATTCAGAACTGAGACTCTTCCTAAACCATAAACTATTATTTTTCCAGCAAGTTTCTCTTGCTATTTTGCAACTGTGATTTTACAACCCCCGTTGCATGGCTTCTGGGTTAAAACAGATGGGCTATCTGGAGTAATGATCAAACGTGTTGTTTATTAATATCCCTGTGTCCCTGTGTTCCTATAAAACCTCGATCTGAAATATAAAGATTATTCCTCACTAGGCTGTTGAGTCCAATAAAGAGTTTCTTAGGAGCGAGGACATTTTCTTTTCTTTTCCTGGGCAAAAGGCCATCAGCCACATGACCGAGCATAGATAGCACTACGATACAAAAACAAAGTGTTTTAAGTCACTAATTCTCCCCTCCACCCCCAACTTTTATAAAAAATCTGGAATATATCCAGGATTTCCAAGGTCAAATTGGGGTTTTATTGATACACACTGGAGGGCTCTATTTCTTGGCTTGTGGACGGCAAAATATACATTTTAATATGACAGCTGGCACCACAAAATATTCCAGTAGCTTCATAACATCAGTTGATGGATATCATGCGGTATTTCTTTTGTGACATCGTTCAACAGACTCAGAGGTGTTACTCAGTCACCCTTACAGCCTGGCCCTGAAGAAAATGGGGGAGAGAAGGGCTGTTCTTTGGGGAGCTGGTGCCCTGGGGACTTAGGTGGCTGTTTTGTGCTTCCCAATTTGGGAGACCAGAAGAGCACTTATGAAGCGCTCTTACTTTATATCGTCGTATGAGATCCCTAAGATGTACACAGCGCCAAACCTACCATCTTACAGACTTGACATGTCCTGAAGGTTACTTTGGGGAGCAGTCTAAGTACCAGTTGCGACAAAGCTAGGCTAGCCAAAAATGTAATGTAAGTGTAATGTAAATGTAAGCAACATTTTTGTTACTTACAAAAATGTAAGTAAGAGGGAGGAAAACCCTGTTCAAAACCAGACACCAAACTATGTTGAATGAGTAAGTTTTCCTTATATGATGGTCCCTTGAAATCCTATTAATGGACCTAATACTTTCGTAGAGATAGGAGTAATGAACAGTTTGCTTTTGGTATTTTTTTCCCCCCTAGGTCCCAAACACCTCTATTTTACATTATATTTCTCTTGTGTTATTCAAACAAGACACAGTTGTTTCCATTAGGAAACTTACTGAGTCATAGAAACATGTTCATTATGATAAAAAATGCATTTTTTGCTTCACTTCAGATGAAATTATATTAGGATTCCATGTAAACTAGATAGTTGGTTCTTGTTATGAGACAAATATTCAGTAAGTAATAGGAAAAAGCCCACACCAGAGGGAATTCACTACGTGTGTGTGCATATATGTATATATATATATATTTATGTGTGTATGTACATATATATGTGTGTATATATACGTATATATATACACACACATATATATATATGTATATATACGCTCACATAATTGTCCTCCCTGTTTTGATTTAGAAAACACTGGAGAAAACATAGTCTCCATAAAAACAGAAAAAAAAGTAAGAAGATGTGGATTTAAAATTTCTTCAGTTTTACAATCCCTTAACCACTTTGGATTTCAACACCCTCAAATGAAAAACGAGGATCTTCCTTCTTTTATATAAATGCCAGATATATAAGTGAGAGAGCATATTGCCTATAATTTGAATTACTCAAGGGAAATGTGCTATAAAACCCACAGCTCTCATGATGTCACTGTAAGTACTAGCTCTGCAGGAAAGTGCTCTCATCTCAGCAAGTGGGGACGAATGCAGAGGACACTCACCCACTGGGCCGTCCACCCCCTCTCCTCCATCCAGCGTGGAACTCCCTCAGCCTTTCTCACTATCCAGCTTCTGCCTCTCACCATGTGGTTTATTTTCTCAAGACTCAGGATTTACAGAGTGCCGGACATTTCTCCCGATCCAGTGTTCTTCCCCAGTCCCCTCCCTTTTCAAACTTCTGCTCAAAACAGTCTGCTGTTCCTCTTCAGTACCTTCCTACTCATCTTCTATCCTCTCCAGTTTGGATTCAGGTCTCTCTCCAGCCCCTAGGAGGGAGGATGCTCTCACCAGTCACCCACATTTCCCATACTGCTGAAGCCAGCGGCCACTTGGGCATCTTGGGTTTTTTGTTTTGTTTTGTGTTTGTTTTTTTGATCTTATGCCACTCCTTAAACTCCCCTAACTGGGTTTCCATCTTGCCCCTTGAATCCCATTTTCTTGCCAGAACACTTGAAAAAGAAACATCATGTTCCTGGTCCTTAAAGTAACGCAAGGATGGTCAGTTGTGTGCAGAAGCATAAATGGCATAAATGACCTCTTCTCTCCCCCACCCCACCACCTCCCCATGCCTTCCTTGCTCTTTCTACTCCAACAATATTGGCTTGCATGTCCCTCCCACAGTCCTACTTTAGGTCACGGATGTGTGCCTGCAAACGTACCTCACTCCGCGCCCCCTATGCAACACACGTTCCTTCTACACTCGGTTAACTCCCTCAAAACCATCTCCTCCAGGAAGATTTCTCAGAATAGCAATAATTGGGAGTTGAATTAGTAAACCTGAGTGCTAGATACTATGCTGGACACTTGGCCTCGCTGCCATTACTCAATCCCTAGTTTAGCCCTGGGTGTAACTCTGGGCTCTAGCATGTTACAGGTATGGAAACTGAGGTCACAGGAGCTTACATCAGCCACCCAAGGTCATCCGGCTGCAAGTGGGAGCACTGGGGTATGACTGCAATCTTTCTGATTCTGGAGCCTGAGCTTCTAAAAACTGTTTCGTACAGCCTCATCAAAACAACATTTTCAAGCAAGAGATGCAAGAGATGCATTTTTCCTTCTGCAATTTTGTACCTGCCGTTTCTTGAATATGGAATATTTTCTCCCACTTTGCTAACAACATTCATCATTTTTAGACACATTTTCCCTCCCTGCTTCCAATCTGAATTAGGCATGTCCTCCCTGACATTCCTTGCGTTTTCTACAACCTTAGTGCTCAGGCCTTTACACCATAACTTCCTAATTATGTGCATGTCTCCCCTATTAAGACAGCATATTTTAAATTAAGAGCAGGACTCTGTGCCCTGTGGCCTCACACCACACATTTACACATACAGGACAAAGATAACACAATGGTGATGAGATGGAGAACAAAAAAAGCAGAATCAGTGGAGTCCCAAAGACAGGCCAAAGTGGCCTGTTTGTGTTATTTCTCTGCATTTTATTATCCTTTTCTTAGGTTCTTCACAAGGTGGAAGCAGCCATATTTGACCAGTACAAGCAAGTCTCCCAATTTCAGCTGGGTTATTTCACTGATAAAGATGAAGAAAGAGAAGCGACAAGCCTCATCAGATTTTCTATTAGAAACAAAATCATAGAGAGTGTTTGGGTCCTGATGAAAGGCATGCTCTCAACTTTTTAAGATCAAAAGAGCATAACTAACTATAAATTCTATATAACATATTCACGGTCTACAGTTTCACAGATGTATGCATCTTTGCACCAGACCACATAGCATTGAATTTATATTTATATGTTGTGTTATTGGAGCTTACCATAGAAAATCCTTATCCTATCTAAAAAAAAAAAATGCCTTATGTTGAAATCATTTTGAATTACATAAGAGTTGCAAAGATAGTGCAGAGTTCCTGTATGCCCTTGACCCAGCTTTTTCTTATGTTCGCATCTTACGTAACCATAGAACATTCATCAAAACTTGGTCAAATACTTTTACCTGAAAGTGCAGAACTTAATTGGATTTCCCCAGTTTTTGTATCAGTGTCTTTTTGTTTTAAGATCCAATGCTGGGTAGCCCATTATATTTCATTGTCATGGCTTTTGAGGCTCCTCTAGGCTGTGACAGTTTCTTCTATCTTCCCTGTTTGTGAATGACCTTGACTGTTTGAAGGAGTACTGGACAGGTAACTTGTAGGGTGTCCCTGAGTTTGGGGTTGTCTAATGTTTTCTCAAGATTTGTTATGGCTTTTGGGGTAAAAATATCATGAAGATAGACTTATCTCATGATATCAGGGGAACATGACACCAATGGTCTTAATATTGGTGATGGCAACTGTAACCAGGGGTAAAATGTGTCTGCTGGGTTTCTCCACTCTAATGTTAAGTGTCCTTACACTACCCTTTCCTTACACTACGAGGTAGAAGCTAGTCACCAGCTCTGGCACATGGTTAGGGAGAGAAGACTTAAGGTTTATCTCTTAGGAGGGAGGAATACCAAAGAATTTGTAGACACATGTTAAAACCATCAGAATAATTTAAAAAAAGAAAAATTTGAAGGGAGAAACTTGGAGGTCATGCAAATACCCTATTTCTTCTTAGAGTTTCACACAAATTTCAGCATCCACCAGTAGATCCCACCTGTTGTCTGTAATTATAATGTTCTAATGGAGATTTTCTATTTCCCTCATTTATGATTCTATTATTTCTATTCCTCTCTATTTACTTGGGATTATTTTGTAAGGAAGAGTTGACACTTCTCCATTTTTAAATTCTATCCTTTATTATACATAAGTATGGGTTTTCATTGTTTATTTCATTCTTTGGGTTAAGAATCTAATACTATTGTTATTTGTTCCTGCTTTGGCCATTGGAGGCTCTTTCAGTTGGCTCCTCTACTCTTTTCCACCTTCTTTCTTCCTTCCTTCCTTCCTTCCTTTCTTTCTTTCTTTCTTTCTTTCTTTCTTTCTTTCTTTCTTTCTTTCTTT